>NC_037330.1:70135680-70447139 GCF_002263795.3 Bos taurus
GATGGGAAGCCTCTAAGGTAGGTTTTGAGCAATGGCCTGTCATGATCTGACAGTAGCTCTTATGGAAAAAATAAACTAGGGAGGGTGGGGAAATGGTGGAAACTACTTTAATCTAGAGGCAAGACAATAGTGGAAAGAGTTATAAGAAATTAGGTTCTAGATGAATTTTGAAGGTAGGGTTTATAGGATTTATTGATGGATTGGATGCAGGGCATGAGATAAAGAGCTGAGTCAGAGTGATTGAAAAGTTTTTAGTCTAAACAACTCGAAGGGTGCCCAGTTAACACAGGAAAGACTGGAAGATGTAGGTTTGGGAGTGGAAGGAAGGCATTTTGGTTTTAGATACATTGAGTTGGAGTCAAGTAGAAATGTTGAATAAGTAGTTGGATCAGTTAATCTGTTGTCTGGTGAGATGTCCAGGCTGGAGATATAAATTTGAGAATGGTTTACATATGGATGGCTTTTAAAGTCATAAGATGGGATAAATCTGCTTAAGAATGGAAGGCAGAAAGAGAATATGTCTGAGTAATGAGCTCTTGTCACTTTCATTCAAAGGGAAGGAAGATAAAGAGGAACCAGGAAAAAAGCCTAGGGAAGGAAGGCCAATGATTAGACAGAGAACCTAGAGAAAGCAATGTCCTGGAAATGTACAAAATGTTTAAAGAATTAGGCACGATCAACTGGGTCCAAGGTGTGGCTAGGTGAAGCAAAGTGAAGACTCTGGATTGAGCATGGTTTGGTAATGTGTTGGTTATTGGTGATCTTGACACAAGTTGCTATAAGGGAGTGGTAGGAATGCACGTTTGATTGGAGTGGGTTTAATACACAATTGGAGAAGAGCTGAGGCCAGAGATTATAGACAGCTCTTATTAAAGAGTTTTGCTCTGAAGGATGGAAATTGGGTGGCAGCCAGGAGGGAGGATGCAGGGACCCAAGAGGGGCTTATTATTTTTTAAGATTGGAGATATTATAATATGGTTAAAAGCTGATAGATAGGATTAATACCTGAGGAAGAAAAGCATTGATCAGGCATGATATAGAGGGAGATATTTAGTGCTTGAGTAGATGAGAAGAGATGGGACCTGGGGCTCAAATGGAGGTATTAGCCTTAGATGAAGTAACAAGAAGAAAGATGGCTATAGGGCAGAAAGAGATGTAAACTGGTGGATGTTTTTGGACCACCTGGAAGTTCTCTGCTGATTGTCTCTATTTTCTGGTCAAACAAGAATTTGTCAGCTGAGGTTAAGGCTAAGGGAGGAAGAATCTGGAAATTATAGGTGAGAGAAGAGGTACAAGTGGCACAGTGAATGGTCTAGGACAAGTAGTAGGAATGCTGAGGTGTACTTAGGCCATGCCTGCAGTTGCTTTTCTGTTCCAAGTCAAATACGCATTCTCCATATTTGTGGGCAAGTCATTTAACACATTTCTGTTTAACTCGCAGGAAAGCTAATGAATTCTCATACAATCACGCATGTGTGAACACATAGCACTCACTGGGAATTGCTGTATAAATCCAAGCTCTAAAATGTTTGGTCCTAAACACTTTCTATGGAGGTTTAATAATCAGTACCAAAATCTGATTGATGGCATCTACTCTCCTATTCAATTCTTAGGAGTATCTGTACAATTCTTTATATGATTTTACTTGGTTTCCTCTAGCTTCTTTCTTTGAAATGTTCAAGCTGGAAAAGATTGAAGGCAAAAGGAGAAGGGCATGCAGAGGAAAAAATGGTTAGAAAACATCAGACTCAATGGAGTCTGATGAAAACATGATTCAGTGGAGTCAATGAAAACATGACTCAATGGACATGAATCTGAGCAAACTCTGGGAGATACTGAAGAATAGAGGAGCCTGGCATGCTGCAGTCCATCAGGTCTCAAAGAGTCAGAAACAATTTAGAGACTGAACAACATCAACAAATATAATGGTTTTGATATTTAAGAGTAAAGTGTATTCAGTCAGTCAGTTCAGTCACTCAGTTGTGTCCGACTCTGTGATCCCGTGGACTGCAGCATGTTAGGCTTCCCTGTTCATCACCAACTCCCAGAGCCTAGTCAAATTCATGTCCATTGTGTCAGTGATGCCATTCAACCATCTCATCCTCTCTTGTCCCCTTCTCCTCCCACTTTCAATCTTTCCCAGCATCAGGGTCTTTTCAAATGAGTCAGTTCTTCGTTATCAGGTGGCCAAAGTATTGGAGTTTCAGCTTCAGCATCAGTCCTTCCAATGATTATTCAGGGCTGATTCCTTTAGGATGGACTGGTTGGATCTACTAGCTGTCCAAGGGACTCTCAAGAGTCTTCTCCAACACCACAGTTCAAAAGGATCAATTCTTTGGTGCTCAGCTTTCTTTAACTCGCACATCCATACATGACTACTGGAAAAACCACGGCTTGGCTAGATGACCTTTGTTGGTGAAGAAATGTCTCTGCTTTTTAATATGTCTAGATTGGTGATAGCTTTTCTTCCAAAGAGCAAGCGTCTTTTAATTTCATGGCTGCAGTCACCATCTGCAGATTTTGGAGACCAAAAAATAAAGTCTTTCACTGTTTCCATGTTGATGCATCTATTTGCCATGAAGTGATGGGACCAGATTCCATGATCTTAGTTTTCTGAATGTTGAGTTTTAAGCCAACTTTTTTACTCTCCTGTTTCACTTTCATCAAGAGGCCCTTTAATTCTTCTTCGCTTTCTGCCATAGGGGTGTTGTCATCTGCATATCCGAGGTTACTGATATTTCTTCCTGCAATCTGATTCCAGCTTGCACTTCATCCAGCCCAGCATTTCTTATGATGTACTTTGCATATAAGTTAAATAAGCAGGGTGACAGTATACAACCTTAATGTACTCCTTTCCCGATTTGGAAAAGTATGTTGTTCCATGTCCAGTTCCAACTGTTGCTCCTTGACCTGCATACAGATTTCTCAGGAGGTAGGCCAGGTGGTCTAGTATTCCCATCTCTTGAAGAATTTTTCACAGTTTGTTGTGATCTACACAGCCAAAGGCTTTGGCATAGTCAGTAAAGCAGACATAGATGTTTTTCTGGAACTCTCTTGCTTTTTCCATGATGTTGGCAATTTGATCTCTGGTTCCTCTGCCTTTTCTAAACCCAGCTTGAACATCTGGAACATTCACGGTTCACACACTGTTGAAGCCTGTCTTGGAGAATTTTGAGCATTACTTTGCTAGCGTGTGAGATGAGTGCAATTGTGCAGTAGTTTGAGCATTCTTTGGCATTGTCTTTGGGAGTGGAATGAAAACAGACCTTTTCCAGCCCTGTGGCCACTGCTGAGTTTTCCAAATTTGCTGGTATAGTGAGTGCAGCACTTTCACAGCATCATCTTTTAGGATTTGAAGTAGCTCAAATGGAACTCTGTCACCTCCACTAACTTTGTTCATAGTGATGCTTCCTAAGGTCCACTTGACTTCAGACTCCAAGATGTCTGGCTCTAGGTGAGTGATCACACCATCATGGTTATCTGGGTTGAAGATCTTTTTTGCATAGTTCTTGTGTGTTCTTGCTACCTCTACTTTATATCTTCTGCTTCTGTTAGGTCCATAAGATTTCTGTCCTTTATTGTGCCCATATTTACATTAAATGTTCCCTTGATATCTCTAATATCTCTAATTTTCTTGAAGAGATCTCTAGGCTTTCCCATTCTATTGCTTTCCTCTATTCCTTTGCACTGATTCCTGAGGAAGGCTTTCTTATCTCTCCTTGGTATTCTTTGGAACTCTGCATTCAAATGGGTATATCTTTCCTTTTATCCTTTGCCTTTTGTGTCTTCTTTTCTCAGGTATTTGTAAGGCCTTGTCAGACAACCATTTTGCCTTTTTGCATTTCTTTTTCTTGGGGATGGTTTTGATCACTGCCTCTTGTACAATGTCACAAACCTCCATCCATAGTTCTTCAGGCACTCTGTCTCTCAGATCTAATCCCTTGAATCTATTTCTCACTTCCACTGTATAATTGTAAGGGATTTGATTTAGGTCATACCTGAATGGTCTAGTGGTTTTCCCCACTTTCTTCAATTTAAGTCTGAATTTGGCAATAAGGAGTTCATGATCTGAGCCACAGTTAGCTCCCAGTCTTGTTTTTGCTGACTGTATAGAGCTTCTCCATCTTTGGCTGCAAAGAATATAATCATTCTGATTTCAGTATTGACCATCTGGTGATGTCCATGTGTATAGTCTTCTCTTGTGTTGTTGGAAGAGGGTGTTTGCTATGACCAGTGCTTTCTTTCAGCAAAACTCTGTTAGCCTTTGACCTGCTTTGTTTTGTACTCCAAGACTGAATTTGCCTGTTACTCCAGATAACTCTTGACCCTCAACTAAAATGCACAGTTGTCATAGGACATTGGTTTCCAGCGTTTTGTTAGCTTCATAATAATTTCTCCAAATGAAATCTGTGAATGTCCCAAGTAGAACATGTGGTGTCATTTGATGTGTCCCTGCTGCAGCTCAGGTGAAAGTCAATTCAATGCAGATTGGTTTAAATGGGGCGTGGATGGACCAGTGAGGGCTACAGCCTTGCTTGTTTGGTTCTACTCTACTTGAGATGACTTTGTTTATTCCAGAAGCACCAACACTGCAGAACTCCGGTAAAAGTTAAAACTATCCCTCAGGAGACTGATATCACTTATAATATTCTGTAACTTTTGTCACACCCATAATAATACCTTTCTTTAGTTATTTTGAGAGATGTGCTTTCCTTCTCCCAGTTTGTTAAAAATGAAGTTCATTTTAATTCATTTAAAACATACTGGTTCCTTGAACTTTTATTATGAGAAGAAGGGCAACTAAAACAATAGGGAGTTCTATTTTTAAAAAGTGATTTGGAATTACCTGTTTTGAGGTCCTTAGAAAACAAGAAAAGTTCAGCAGTGTTCATTACCAAAGTATGGAGGTTCCACACTGGTACTCATCCCTCAATCATGGGACCTCTTTGAAGAGGCATGGTAGTTATTTTCAGTTGCTAAAGTGAAACACAGGAAGAAAAATTGCCTAACCAAGTAGAACGCATACTGCTTTGAGCTTCAGTAATCAGAATCAACACCTCAAATTATACTCAGAAGTCAAATAGGTAGTCAGTGACGAGGAGAGCACAGATGTTACCCACTTTGTTTGTCTAATTCCCTTAAGCAGATGGGCCATAAAACGTCTGCACAGGCAGTAGGGAGGCATCAAAGCCTCTACACAGTCACAACATAAACTAAAAGTAACAGCATATCAGAGGCTCCAAATCAATGGATTTGGTGTTGCCATTGATAAGGGAAGAACAGCTTGAACAGAAGGCAATGCTAGTAATCATAGTCTTTGAAGATTCATGACACCTTTATCCCAAGGAAAGCAATGTGCTAAGTATATCATCATTATAGTTGAGAAATACTTTATCATGCTAATATGGGTGAGGTAAGTGTGTTCTCATTATCCCATTTTTCACGGCCCCTGATAGTTACTTTGAGTGCCTATCCATTTAGCCTTATTTTATGGGGAGATAGTGAAAGGATAAGTGATTAACTAAGCCCTCATATTTGCTACTGCTAGCCTAGGGATGGCTGAAATTTAGCACGATCTTCATTTGAAGAGATTGCCATTAGTTTTGATTCACACTGAGACGGTTTTCAGATTTTTACATATTGTTTTGATTCTTCCTGGACTGACAAGTCTTGACTACATTCTAATCCCACTCTAATTGGCTCTGTTCACCATGAGTTGTGTGACATGGAGAGAAATAACTGGGCAAAGTTCTAGAGGAGGAGTAGGGAGACCAGTAACTACCAGGAACCTGTTTGGGGTTACAGATTGTCTCTAGGCCTTGGTAAAAACTTCTCACTTTGTGTTAGTCTCTGGTGAGAGTGTGAGTACTTGCCCTGGTGGTAAGCCCGGCCGTGTGACATTTGTCTGTGTAAGCAGTCATCTGAGAAGACTGTGAGGTGATGGAGTCTAATAGTCATGAGCTGAAATCCAGTTTCATCACTGACCTGCTGGGTAAAACTGGGCAAGTCATGGAACCCTTAAAGCCTCAGTTTCCTCGTTTGTAGAGTGATGATGATAATTCTTAATTGGTCTGTAGGGGAATGTATCCTATAAGATCATGTATACAAAGTACCTAGCGAAGAGACTGGCACAGAAGGAGCACTTGATACTTTTATTGTTATCATAGTCACTATATTTATTAATGTGTATTATCATAATTACAATTCCTATTTTTATATTATCTTGAGAAACAGGAAAAAACTATAGAAGAATTTATTGATCTTATCTTTTTTATAACTGATTTTTAAAAATATTTTTTAATGTCTTAATACATTCATATCATCTGCTGGCTCACCAGATTTGAATTTGAATGACCATATGACCTCTAGAGATCACTGCCATTTTAAAAGCACAAAAACTTATTGCAAACAAAAATCAACAAAAGATTGTGGTACAAGTTTCAAAGTTGTTATGTATTAGTTGCTCAGTTGTGTCTCTTTGCAACCCCATGGACTGTAGCCTACCAGGCTCCTCTGTCCATGGAATTCTGTAGGCAAGAATACTGGAGTGGGTTACCATTCCCTTCTCCAGAGGATCTTCCTGACCCAGGGATTGGAACTCAGGTCTCCTGCTTTGCAGGCAGATTCTTTATTGTCTGAGCCATCAGGGAAGCCCACAGGCTTCAAAAGACCATTCTAAAAGTAATGATGACAATTCTATTACAATAAGCGTTCAGGCTCCTGAAGTATTTGTTTAAAGGGTGTGAAAATATTTGACTGTGTTTCTTAAAAAAAAGCCAATTATTTAGATTCAACTTTATATATGTCTTTTTTTTGATTGTGATGTTGGAATAATACATTATCAAAGACTGAATGACGTCTTCTGATAACTATTATCTCAGCTTCCTTTTGCTGATAAACCTGAATGTCCATTTATCACATAATTCTAATTTAAAGACTTAAATTTCTATCTCTCTACCTGACTCTATTATAGAGCCAAAAATATACTTTAAGGCACAAAGCTTAGTTTGAGACTATAATTCATAGTTATTAAGTTGCTTCCTTTTCTTTTTTATTATTGTAGGTAAAACTAAGAATTTTTTTGTGTTTACTTACAAGATTGTTATATTAATAAGGAAAAAGTAGTTAATTTGTAATTATGTACACTATGATAAATATGTTTCTTGTAACATTTCTTACTGGGGTAAGAGAAGTAGTTTAAAGATCTTTGCGGTTCTGCTGTGCATAAAGATTAATCACTCTTTATGTTAATGTTTTTCCTAGGTGCATTATTGCAATGGGCCTTGACAAAAAAACAACTTCTCCAAAACCCAGGAAAGAAAAGAACGCTGAGAAAAAAGAGGGACAGAAGAAGGGTGAGGGGAAACTGAGAAAGGATAGAGAGTACCTGATACCAAGAAGGAGAGAGATGGAGGGGAGCAAAGCCTCAGCTTCAGCCATTGTTTCAGCTCAAGAACTACACGCAGGGCTCAGTGAAGTGAGAACCGCTGTGGAAGAAATGGAATGTAAAGAAAAACCAGGGCAAGATGTCTGGGAAGATGACCAAGAAAACATATTTAAATACGGTAATGCATGACACGGTTTTCTTTTGTTGTTGCTGTTCTTTTGTTGAAGTCTTTAGAATGTAATTATGAAAATTTGCAAAAATATCCATTAAATGTTGTTACTCAGTTTTGATCCTCAGGCAACTCTGTTGCAAGGAGGACTCTCCCTGATCACCTTCCTCCACTGTTTTGTGAGGAGTTCTATGTGAGTTGGGCTCCTCTTGTTGAGTTGGGCTCCCTTTGTTGAGTTGGGCTCTGCTGGTAAAGAATCCACCTGCAATGTGGGAGACCTGTGTTCTATCCCTGGGTGGGAAGATCCCCTGGAGAAGGGAAAGGTTACCCACTCCAGTATTCTGGCCTAAAGAATTCCATGGACTGTACAGTCCATGGGGTCGCAAAGAGTTGGACACGACTCAGCGACTTTTCACTTTCACTCTGTGTAAGTTGTCTTAGAGGAGGGCTGCCTAACTCCAGGAGGTTGGAGGTGCTTTTAGGGGAGTCAGGGAAGAGTTTGTATCTGTGTGGGCAGAGGCTCTGTTCACTTCTGCAGGAACAGACCAGAATTTTACCTATTTTTTTCAGTATCTGATGTATTTGAACTGTGGTGTTGGAGAAAACTCTTGAGAGTCCCTTGGACTGGAGATCCAACCAGTCCATCCTAAAGGAAATCAGTCCTGAATATTCACTGGAAGGACTGATGCTAAAGCTGAAACTCTAATACTTTGGCCACCTGATGAGAAGAACTGACTTATTTGAAAAGACCCTGATGCTGGGAGAGATTGAAGGCAGGAGGAGAAAGGGACGACAGAGGATGAGATGGTTGGATGACATCACAGGCTCAATGGACATGTGTTTGAGTAAATTCTGGGAGCTGGCAATGGACAGGGAGGTCTGGTGTGCTGCAGTCCATGGGGTCACAAAGAGTTGGACATGACTGAGAAACTAAACTGAACTGAACTGAACTGATGTATTTGCTCTGATGAAATTGATACTTTGGCATCAGGAAGGCACAGCCTGTATGATTATACAATGAAAGAATATTCCATAACTGAAAACATTTGAAAATATAGGCCTGGGGTCCTGGAGCCTGTCTGCATTTCTTGTTTTTTTATTTTTTTCTTCTCTTGCCTTCCCTCTCCTCCCCTCCCCTTCCCTCCTCTCCTCCTTCCTCTGCATCTTCTTCCTTCTAATCCTCCTCTTCTGCCTCCTTCTCCTCCCTTCTTTCCCCTTTAAACATAAACACACACACATATGTATGTGTGTGTATATATATATCTCTTTACCTTATATGTATATACACACATCCTCATCTTTTGATGTTGTTGCTGTTGTTCAGTCACTAAGTCATGTCCAACTCTTTGCAACCTCATTAACTGCAGCATGCTAAGCTTTCCTGCCCTCACTATCTCCCAGAATTTGCTCAAACTTGTGCCCATTGAGTCAGTGATGCCATCCAACCATCTCATTTTCTGTCACTCTTGTCTCCTCTTGTCCTCCATCGTTCCCAGTATCAGGGTCTTTTCCATCAGGTGGCCAAAGTATTGGCGCTTCAACTTCAGCATCAGTCCTTCCAATAAATATTCATGGTTGATTTACTTTAGGCTTGACTGGTTGGATCTCCTTGCTGTCCAAGGGACTCTCAAGAGTCTTCTCCAGTGCCACAGTTCAAAAGCAATTCTAAGACATTTCAGACTTCCTTATGGTCTAACTCTCATATCTGTACATGACTATGAGAAAAACCAAAGCTTTGACTATATGGACCTTTGACTATATGGACTACATTACCTTTGCTACAAAGTAATGTCTCTGCTTTTTAATACACTCTCTAGGTTTGTCATAGCTTTCCTTTGATGTAGTAGATATTATTACTCTCTCCATTTTAAGAAAATAAGGCTCAGACATACAGAGAGAAAGTAGCAGAGCTAGGATTCATACTGTAGGAAAGGAAAAATGGCTTTCCCTCTACCCATCTCAGGTTCATTAGCTGTGTCCATGTAAATAAAACCAATAGGAGATCAAAAAGGGCAAACAGAAGCGTGTTAGCAGGTGTGTTGTGCATATGGACGGGAGCACCCAAAGCTGAGTAACTCAAAGTGGTGGTTAGAACTTGGGCTTATATGGCATCTAATAGAAGAATCATACATTTTTTCAAGAAGCGACAAGGCAAAGGAAAAGAACTTTGAGCTTTCAGGGACAGCAAATTGTGGGAAAGCAAATATTATGTGGAAACTAACATTTAACATTATATAAGGGCTAGTTTCAGTGAAATTTATGTTGATTTCTTTGGTGCCAGCTCTGGGCTGTTAAGGATCAGAGTTGCCTCCTATGATTAACTTCTGTCCTTCCTGGGAGAGAGGAAAGGGGAGACACCTTCAAAAATTTATATCCTGGGATTCCCTGGTGGTCCAGTTGTTAAGAAGCCACTTTCCAATGTAGGGTACATGGTTTGATCCCTGGTCCAGGAAGATCCCAAATGCTATCAGGGGCAGCTAAGCCTGTGCATCCCAACTACTGAAGCCATGTACTCTAGAGCCCTTGCTCTACAATAAGAGATGCTACCGCAATGAGAAGTCTGGGCACCACAAGTAGAGAGTAGCCCCCGCTCTCGGCAGCCAGGGAAAGCCCTCTCACAGCCAGGAAGACCCAGCACGGTTAAAAAAATTAATTAATTAAGAGAAAAATTTATGCCTTGCTTTTAGGGAAATACGATGAGGGCTGAGAGCTCTTCTATTTACAACTTCTCAGTTGCCTTCAGCTCAATATAATCCTTATGCCCAAGTGGCATAGTGTGTGGTGGCATACTCTGCTACCTTTAATACCCAGTAAGTCAACTCCAATGAATATTCAGGGTTGATTTCCTTTAGGATTGACTGGCTTGATCTCCTTGCAGTCCAAGGGACTCTCAAGAGTCTTCTCCAGCACCACAGTTCAAAAGCATCAATTCTTTAGAGCTCAGTCTTCTTTATGGTCCAACTCTCACATCAGTACATGACTACTGGAAAAACGATAGCTTTGACTATATGGACCTTTGTTGGCAAGGTGATGTCTCTGCTTTTTTAACACACTGTCTAGGTTTGTCATAGCTTTTCTTCCAAGGAGCAAGTGTCTTTTAATTTCATAGTGCAGTCAATGTCTGCACTGATTTTGGAGCCCAAGAAAATAAAGTCTGTCACTGTTTCCACTTTTCCCCCATCTATTTCAGGACATATAGGTATGTTTATTTGGGCCATGTTCAATTTCTGTACTTTTTTTCTTAAACCAAAATGGTGCTATGAGTAGCATACTTTATGCCTGTAATACAGCTTTTCTCAAGGTCTTTCTAATGGATTTTAAATGCCCATTTCCATTTAAAAGAAAGGAGAAAAAGCTGATAAAGTCTTCAGCTCTCTGTAAAACAGTCACTGATGGTCAGGGCAGCAAGAAGCCTGTGTGGAGGTCAGCCAGGCAGAGTTGCGGCTGGATTGATGTTGACCTTGCACTGACTTGCTTCCTCATTAGTGGGGATGGTAAACAACAACCTAATTACATTCTCAGGGAGAATAAAGATGAAATGGAGAAACAGAAGAAATTATGAAAAGGGATCCAGAAAGCATGCCACTAGTTCATTCATACTAAAAACATGAGTAGATAGATGAAGGAGTTGTTTTGAGCTCTGATGCTAATGCAGAGCTCCTGGTTAATAGAAGACTAGTATTTAACTGTGATGATAGAACAAAGCTGGGGCAGCTTTGAATTTCCTATTTGAGAGAAAGCACTGAAGCTCCTGCCAAAAAGGATGCAGGGATTTTTCCTCTGCTTCAATAATATGACTGCAATTGTGTCCTAATTGTGGACACTGTACTTCTCTCATTTTAATCAGGTGCCACCGTTAGAGTGTATTGCTGTCAACATAGCACGTATTGTGTGTGATTTCTCCTGTGCTACTACCAACTCCCTCCACTCCCCAGTCAATCACAATTACTACTGATCTCTAATATTTATTTGGGTTTCCCTGAGGGCTCAGTGGTAAAGAATCCACATGACAGTGCAGGAGACCAGGGTTTGATCCCTGGGTGGGCAAGATCCCCTGGAGAAGGAGATGACAACTCACTCCAACATTTTTGCCTGGGAAATCCCATGGACAGAGGAGCCTGGCAGGCTCCAGTCCATGGGGTCACAAAAGAATCAGACACCACTTAGCAACTAAAACAACAAAACAATATTTGTTAGGTACCTACTTTCCTTGGCACTATACTGAGCACATTTTAAGCATTGTTGCTTTTAATATTCCCCAGTTTTGTGAGGCAGGTACCACTCATACCATAAATGAAGAAACTGAAACTTAAAGATGTTCAGCAAATTGAGATCACACAGCTGTGTTTGGTACCTGGACACATGACAGTGTGACTCCAAAACCCTCATACTTCACCACTCTGTAATAGTTCATGAAATTGAAGCAATTTATTCATGTACTATCTGTCTCTGCTTATCCTATGACCAGCAGCAAATACCTGTTTCTGATGTGTTTCTCTATGTGTGTATGTTCTGTGGCTAACTTCAGCTACTCCCTAGGAAGTCTTCCAAAATCTCTGAATGACTTTTCTCTCTTCAATTTGACTCTATTCCACTTGTTTGACATTATTTCACATTATTAATCAAGAGTCCTATATAAAAATCTACAGCAATCAAGCCCAATAGTGTTAGAACTAGACTTACTGAGGGTCATGTATAAAAACTATTCAAACATGAGTACAGTATTTCTTGTGTATCTATGTCTTATTTCCTCTACAAAAATTGGATATCCATTGATAGGCAGGGGCTGTATTACTGTAACGTCTTTAATCTTGCGATTTTATCCTCTTCCACATGGGAAGTTCTCAATAAAGAGAACCTTACTGGACCAAGTGAGGAGTTATCCTCTTACTTGGCCTGAAATATTTGAATCAAGGTATTTGTTTTCATTAGTACTTTCTGTTTGTATTATGCAATAGAAACCAAATTTTTCATCTTCTTGCTTATTTTATAATTTTGTCCTACGATAATTTGCATTTCTCTTTTTACGTATTAACTCTCTTTCATGAAAATATTCTCATGAGTTCTCTTTGTTTGCTTTTTTGTTACAGTTTTTGATTTCACTTTTCTTCTAACATGACCCTCGTACCTTCTCTGCATTGAAAGAGCTTTCTACTTATGCACAGGGCATGCATTTCTGAATTAAGTTTCTCTCATTGTGGCAAAGTGGACTACTCTCAAGTAATTACCCAAGAGGCCCCCACCACTGGAGAAGAAACCAGACTATCTAATAACTAAAACACAGAAAAAGGGAAACCTTTATTTTCCCTGTAATCTTTATTTTAAAGATAATTGTTTATTTGCTTAATTGGTTCTGCATGAAATCCTTTTGCTGTCTATCCTTGGCATGTTGTCACTTCAAGATTTTTAGTTCTTGGTGGAAGAAAAAGGGGAATAATTAAATATGAAAGGTGAAAAATTATAACCACAAGGGACAGATGGCGTTTATCTGATGTGACAGATTCCTTTTCCTGCTGCAGATGTGTTACACTTCTGTAGGGAATGAAGCAAATTCATGATTGTGACAAGCATATTCTATTTTATAAGAATTTTTATCCTTGGAATGTAATTATTTTATTGATTGTAGGAATGAATAATGCATATGATTTCAGTTCTAGCCCAGGTATAGAATCCTTCATAATGCATTTTTGATGTCCATTTGGTACTCTCAAAGAATTTACTATTCACAGTGTTACTTCTCAGGGCCTTTGGGCTTGATTAATTGAATTTTTCTACTTCACTATTCATTAACTTGATATCCAAATATTTTGAACATTCTTCCTATAAAATATGACCTCACTGGGTCTCCAAATTAACTTTCATTATTATAATCCTGTTCTCTTCATTTTTAATTTATTTCTAATTTATTGTTTTCTATCGAGTCCTTCTCTTGTCCATTTTGGTTATTGTAGATGACGATGTCCATTTGTAAATGAGCTTTTATTAGGTTTCAGGCTCGTCATTTGGAGCTTCGTTTCTTTAGTGCTCTTGTATATGTAACTGATTGCTATCTTTGATCATTTGCTATTAGTTTTCCATGTTCACTAATTGTGTGAAAAAGAAGTGCAGAAAGGCCCAGAGAGCAGAGGATAATGGAGTCAAAGTCCTCATTAAGTGAAATGGGCTCAGTATTAGGGATTCTATTTTCATTCTCATAGTGGAGATTTTCTTTTCTCAGAATATGAAGAAGATTTTGAAGCAGACGAAGAGAAACAAGATGGGAAAGCTAATGAAGAAGGACAGGCTGATGATCAAATGAATGAAATGTCGAAGTCACCCTCGGAGGATGAAAAAGATCATTTAGACCCTGAAAGGGAAAGTGAAACCTCTTTGTGGAAGGCACCAGATGCTGATGACAATGTGAAAGATGAGGGTGATGGATGCTCGGAGAGTGAATTGGAAGATGATAAACAAGGCAAGTTGTTTAGCTTATCATGCGGCATAGGCTGTTTAGCAAGTGTCGCTACTTTCCCTTATATTTAATGAGATAAGCCTCCTTTAAGACTGTTTAGAACGTGGTACCCTTACCAGAAGGTGCTGGTCACCCCATCTTCCATAGATACCCATTATGGAATCCTTTCTCTTTAATTTGCTGGGATTTTCCAGCAAGGCGTCAGGTAAAACTTGTAGTGACACATCTCCTGTTTACTTAGAAAGTTACCTCATTAAAAAATTTTTTTTCAGTGTTCTCTTATGTGCACACACATATAGACCATCTCTTTTGGCTTTGGAAAATGAAAAGTGGTTCCTATTCAATTAAAGGAAAGTTGAAAATTTCTCCCTTATTTATGCTCATTTTTTTTTAATTTACTTTGAACACAAGATGCTGGTATATCAGTTTATGGAAAGATTGATAAAATTTCCCCTGTACAATATTCAAGCCTAAAATGATTCTGAATTTCATAGGGAAAATACATAATATTTCAGGTAGATAAAAAAACCCTCATTATATGTGGCATATCTTGAATTTTTAAGATTTTTAAAAACATGTCAAGTTACTAAGATAATATCCAAAGAAGGAATCCATTTCTGGCTTTGTCCCTTGAAAATGTTTGGCCAAGGCTATGTAGGTCTTAGTAAATAAATGATATATCTTCCCTGGTACATTCTGGGCATTTTATCAGTGATAATAATAGCCTCTTATATTTAAGTGTGTGTATGTCTATGCAGTTTGCTTTAAACTAGAGAAATGAGGTCACATTATGATGAGTTTTTGAATTGCTGTCCATTTTCTCCATTTTTCACTTCTCAAATTTTTTCCTGTATAAAAATATCAAAAGTTTGAATTCAAGGGATATATTTGAATTATACAAAATAAGAGTAAATTAAGTAATGAAGTAATCACAAGAACAAATAGTTTGTCACTTTGTCCTCTTCAAGAAAGAATTTAAGAAAACCTATCCTAAAATTTCATGCAGACATACACAGGGCAATAAAATAAAGAACAGAAATTATTTAGAGTAAGAGAGAAGATAATTTTGCTAGGAGCTGCATAGGGGATCATGACTACCCTTGAGTTAAAATAATCCTGAACTTCCTGATAGTCAAAGCAAAGAGTGAAGCGATGTGAAAAGCACAATGTGACAACACATTGTAAAAAACACAATGTGAAAAACTAGAATGACTTTAACTTTCAATACATTTGAAAAGATTTGCTGCCATTTCAATTACAGTTGAAAGAGCTACTGTATATTAATAGTCAGGCACTGAAAATTTTTAGTAAAGTCTTAAATTAAGCCTTTTAAATTTCTCAGTACTTAACATTTTATATTTCTAGGCATGCCTAATATATGTTTCTTTTCTCATCTTGAATGTAAATGTTGAATTTAATTCATATTCCTATATGATATAGAAAAAGTTAAAAGAATTGTATGGAAAAGTGATGTCACCTGAATCCTATTTTAAAGAAACTATACTTGAACCGGGAAAACAGTTTGAAAATGTGTTTGTGTATAAATATAATCTAGTCAAAACAAAGAGGAACTCAATTTTTTATCTCTTCAATGATGGTAGGGAATTGTCATCTATTGATTTTGTCAAGAGTCAGTACATTATTTCAATATATGGTCATCTGAGGATTATTTTTGTGCTGTGTTATCAACTTCCTTCCTGGGATCAAATGAATTTCTTCCAAGATCGAATAATTTTTTAATGTTCAAGCAGACAAAGATATATGCAGTACTTGAATTTTACTTGGAGGGAAAGCTTTAATCATTTAGACCTGTGATTATTGAATAGCTGACAATGATGGTAAGCTTTAACACTGAATACTGCTTGCAGTTAAATAACTGGAATCCCATGTTTAGGAAAGAATCCTATAGGTATTGTTTATAAGACTCGATTTTGTGCCGAGCTCATATTAACTATTTCACATGAATTATCTGACTTACCTCAAACAACTTTTAAAAAAGCAGGTACTTTTTGCCTCCATTTTACAAGTAAAGAAACTTGGAAATAATGAGATTAAGTAACTCACACAGCTGGAAAGTGGTGGAGCCAAGACGCAAAATTCAGAGCCTGGATTTTGGAGAAAAACAATGTAACGTTTCTCCAAATCAGTCAACATCTACTTGTCTAAAATTAATGCAAATGCCTCTAATAAAAGGATTTTGTTTCCTTAAGAACGTATATTTTAAAGAGGCATTTATCTTGAGCTCTTCATCTTATTCTATTTTTTAACTTCTGTTTTGTGATTTTGTTTTGCTTTTAAACAGAAGAAAATAAAATGGAAAAATTTTAATTTTACCTAAATTTACCTTTCTCTTCCATTGATCCACTCCCTGGCCTGTTGCTCATTTCCAGTTCATTGCCCTCCTCTTCCATGAGACTCTCCTACTTCCACAGCCTTCACTGAGCTCTTTATTTTATGAAACTTTATCATGCCATAATTCATTTTCCACTTACAGTTCCATGTGTGTTAAATTTTGCCTTTAAAATTAATCACCCAAATTAATAACACACAGATTAATTATACTACAAAAGCTAAGACAGTGTTGTTTTTGTTATTTCTCACAGAGGCAATTTCCTAAAGGATATTTTGTGAATATTAAGAATTACTTGATTAACACCAAGAGTCCCAAAATACTTTTGTCAGTGCCATGCTATCTAGTTACATTTACACTATGTGATTATTATTAGAATTTTATTCAAAACATTGTGTAGAGTTAGCTGCATAAGGTAGGTATAGAATACATAATATTTTAAATAGTTATGTAACGAAAACTATCAGAACATGTAGAATCTAGTCCACAATGTTGGGACATTTAAAAGCCCCAAGTTAAACTGGTTAACTATTTTTCTTTCAGTAATGACATTTTTTAACAATCCTTTTTAAGAGCTCCTTTGCATTCCTGAGATTTACATTTAATCTTTGCCATTATTCTGAAGTAAAAATCTCATTGCTTATTACCATTTCTTTCTTCCACCTACAGGCTCTTTTATTTTCCATCCCATTATTTTGATAACCTGACCCTGTGTTATTCAAAAATATTCTTTTTAGCATGCAGAGTATCAGAATTAGAGATTTCATCCAGCAAACAAGAAATGTGTATTAAAAATGATAATGACATAATAGATTCCTTGGTACGCTCTATTGAAAAGCCAGACAGCATTTCATCTTCAAAAGTCTAAGAGGCATATTGTGACCACTGCATCCTAGACACTGGTACATCCTTTTTATTGACATGATTAAGAATCTTGCTGTTAGTGTTTGGATGCGTTTCATTTGAACCTGCCTGCACCTGTTCCCAGAGGGCAAACAATTGCCCAGGCTGTCACTCCCGTGACAAGTCGGCCCCATTTAAACTGCCAGCAAACAATTGTATCGGCCTGCCTTGATAAATACCCTGTGCTGAGCGGCTCACAAGTGATGGAGTGCCAGGGACTGAGCACCCACTAAGAGAAGACCCTACTTTGAGAATGATGTGTGAGACTTCCCTTCATTTAAAAAGAATGACAGCTTCCTTTTCTCTGCGTTTGTGTTGACAACCCTGGGAGCTAATTCACGACTTGAAAATACATTGTCATAGATAAATGTTATAAGGTTGAGGGGGAAAGTGTCATGTTGCTGAGAACAGACTTTTGTGGACAGTTTGGCTGATAGTACCTATGAGTAAGAGGTAAAGACTAAGTAGCTCCTTATGAGAAAGAGAACGGGGGGAAGCGGAGGGAGAGAGAGAGGCGGCATCTGTTCCCATAACACAAAGAAAGGAACAAGAATTAAAGCAATTTTTTTCTAGTAAAAAAGATAATATTTCACTTGTGCTATTTTTCACTCTATTGAAGCAGTCGGCCTTAAATACTTTAAAAATCTCAGTGTCACAAAAATATTCTCTTTACCTGACATACTTCAGATATCTCACTCTTCCTTTCTGGGTCTGACTATGGGCTTGAAGAGATGGATATGAGGGAATGATGCTCCTTCTATGTTGAAATTGCATATGCTCTGAAACCACACTCTATGGACTTCAGTAATCCTTAGACAACAGAGGGTTAGGGGAAGATTGTAGGCAGCTTTTGGTCAGAAATCTGCATTTTTTTGCATGGTTAGTCACATTTTAATTTTTCTTAACTGTAAGAATTGCTCATTTTATCTTCACTTTTGGATCACTGAAGTAGGATGGCTTTCAGATGGATACTTAAATGCAGCATCATCTTTTAGTTCCCATAAATTACTTATCTATGAGGTGCTTCTCTATAGTTTTGAATCTGCCTTGTACATGGCAGTGATATTATTGAGACACTCAATAAAATCTTGTGAAATGCATGGCTGGTGGACTACATTAATGGATAAATTGAAAAAGACTTAAGCAGCACAGTGTGATACATGATTTGATTATATTCTCAGTATTTTAAGTATTCATATTAATGTTTAGAAAACCCAATTAAAGTTAAATATGGAGGAACTTTTAAGCTTGCTTCTTCTCCTCCTGCTACATCTGAATTTATTTTAGATGTTTACCCTTACAAAGTAATGTATATATTTATCTTACTGATGCACTGATAATGAGCTCATTTCATTATCAAGAGAGGACATATGTTCTCCCTTACACCAAATACAAACATGTCATTGAAAATGTGAAAGTGTTAGTTGCTCACTTGTGTCCAACTCTTTGCAACCCCATGGACTGTAGCCCACCAAGCTCCTCTGTCCATGGACTTCTTTAGGTGAGAATACTTGTGTGGGTATCCATTCCCTTCTCCAGGGAATCTTCCACACCCAGGGATTGAACTCGGGGGGAAACATCTCATTACAAAAGCAGTATTTTACAAAAGTTGTTCCTTTATAGCTAATGGACAGTGGATATTATTTAACTTCTGTAGTTTTTACCTTCTAAATCAAGAAAAAGAAGATAAGTATTCCTTGGGATTAAATGAATTGCTTGTAAAGTGCTTACCTCATTGCTTGGTGTAGAGTAGGTGCATAATCATGATCAAGTTTTGTCTTATTTTACTCATTAAATGGTGACTGTGACTACTATTCATAATATAATGTACAGGGTGAAATCACAAGAAAGATTTATTAGAATGTTACTTATCATGCCTTAGGAAGCATCACTACGAACAAAGCTAGTGGAGGTGATGGAATTCCAGTTGAGCTATTTCAAATAATAATAATGTGAAAGTGCTACACTCAATATATCAGCAAATTTGGAAAACTCAGCAGTGGCCACAGGACTGGAAAAGGTCAGTTTTCATTCCAATCCCAAAGAAAAGCAATGCCACAGAATGCTCAAAGTGTACCACACAATTGCACTCATCTCACACGCTAGTAAAGTAATGCTCAAAATTCTCCAAGCCAGGCTTCAGCAATACATGAACTGTGAACTTCCAGATGTTCAAGCTGGTTTTAGAGAAGGCAGAGGAACCAGAGATCAAATTGTCAACATCCACTGGATCATCAAAAAAGCAAGAAAAACATCTATTTTTGCTTTATTGACTATGCCAAAACCTTTGACTGTGTGGATCACAATAAACTGGAAAATTCTGAAAGAGGTGGGAAACCTCGACCACCTGACCTGCCTCTTGAGAAACCTGTATGCAGCTCAGGAAGCAACAGTTAGAACTGGACATGGAACAACAGACTGGTTCCAAATGGGAAAAGGAGTACGTCAAGGCTGTATATTGTCACCCTGCTCATTTAACTTATATGCAGAGTACATCATGAGAAATGCGGGGCTGGAAGAAGCACAAGCTGGAGTCAAGATTGCCAGGAGAAATATCAATCACCTCAGATATACAGATGACACCACCCTTTTGGCAGAAAGTGAAGAGGAACTAAAAAGCCTCTTGATGAAAGTAAAAGAGGAGAGTGAAAAAGCCCAACATTCAGAAAACTAAGATCATGGCATCCGGTCCCATGACTTCATGGCAAATAGATGGGGAAACAGTGGCTGACTTTATTTTTTGGGCTCCAAAATCACTGCAGATGGTGATTGCAGCTATGAAATTAAAAGACACTTACTCCTTGGAAGGAAAGTTATGACCAACCTAGACAGCATATTAAAAGGCAGAGACATTACTTTGCCAACAAAGGTTGGTCTAGTCAAGGCTTTTGTTTTTCCAGTGGTCATGTATGGATGTGAGAGTTGGACTATAAAGAAGGCTGAGCACTTAAAAATTGATGCTTTTGAACTGCGGTGTTGGAGAAGACCCTTGAGAGTCCCTTAGACTGTAAGGAGATCCAACCAATCCATCCTAAAGGAGATCAGTCCTGGGTGTTCATTGGAAGGACTGATGTTGAAGCTGAAACTCCAATACTTTGGCCACCTGATGTGAAGAGCTGACTCATTTGAAAACACCCTGATGCTGGAAAAGATTGAGGGCAGGAGGAGAAGGGGATGAGAGAGGATGAGATGACTGGATGGCATCACCGACTCAGTGCATGTGGGTTTGGGTAAACTCTCGGAGTGGGTAATGGACAGGGAGGCCTGGTGTGTTCCGGTTCATGGGCTTGCAAAGAGTCGGACCTGACTGAGCAACTGAACTGACTATCATGTATAATATTAGGGAAGAAGACTGAAAATCATAAA
The DNA here is from genome assembly GCF_002263795.3 of Bos taurus. Lineage (NCBI taxonomy): Eukaryota > Metazoa > Chordata > Mammalia > Artiodactyla > Bovidae > Bos > Bos taurus. The sequence goes on from NC_037330.1 coordinate 70,156,307, forward strand.
GAAATTATTATTTGATTTGGTGAGATTAATTTTATCATGTAATTTCTGTAATTATTTATTGAGAACAATAGGTAGAATTTACAGCCAAGAAAACAGAGGCTTAGAGAAGTAGCATAACCAAAGTCGTAGGTAATGAGTAGCTTAGTCATGATTGGAGCACCTAGGGTTGTTTTACAGAAAAACATAGTGTTTTCTCTCAATCTTATGTGCGAAATAGTGATGTAAAAGAAGAAATTATTATCACTGTGTAGTTTTGATTGCATGAAGAGAAAAGATAGTGAAGGGATTTGGGGTTGATTGAATGTGGAGAGAGACAAGTTAGGGATCCTTCTTAGGAGGTAGAGCTGTGGCACCAAACATGATGGTTTTGGCAGAGGACTTAGGGAATGCGTGCAAGTCAGGTCGCTACCATGGAGACCAAGGGTAAATTCTTAGCATCAGTACCTAAAGGAGCGTTGAAGAGACTAATGGAATTTTGGTAGGAGGCAGTGCATGCTCAGTTGCTCAGTTGTGTCTGACTCTTTGAGATCCCATGGACTGTGTAGCCCACCAGGCTCCTCTGTCCATGGAATTTTCCAGGTAAGAATCCTGGAGTGGGTTGCCATTTCCTACTCCAGGTAGGAGACAGTGAAGTCTCCTAACATGCCTCCAAGACAAATTTTTTCCCTCCTGATGAAAAAAATTACAATTTACATGTCTGCTCTCAAACTTCCTTTATATAAAAATTTTTACATAAAAACTTTATTTCTAAGAGAATAAATAAAATTAGTGTTGAAAATCCCATTCCGTGGCCCTAAAGCACCTTGAGCTTTTTTGTAGGCAAAGCCTCGCCCCAGCATCTGTATGAAGATGAAAATAAGAAATGAGAGTGAAACAAGATTATGCAAGGAGGTTGGAGAGAAATTTGAAAACTGAAATGAGTTTATAAGGGAGGTCAGATAGCCTCGCCATTCACTCTGCTGATCTTTCTTCTCTTAAGGACTGACTCAAAAATGAACCATAGCTCGTTTCAGCCTTTGAAATAAAATAATTAATAGAAGCTGCTAAAGAAAGAGGAGCCTTCATTTTTTAAATTATATGAACAACACTCAGAGCTAAAGGAAATGGCAACCCACTCCAGTGTTCATGCCTGGAGAATCCCAGGGACGGGGGACCCTGGTGGGCTGCCGTCTGTGGGGTCGCACAGAGTCGGACACGACTGAAATGACTTAGCAGCAGCAGCAGCAGAGCCAAAAATGAGCATCTTCATGTCAACATTCAGACGATAGATATGGATATTTTTGGATGTATAACAAGTATCAATATAACATTGTGTCCTAGCTAATTGTGCAGTTAATGAAAACCACTGATCAAACCACTAGCAAACAGGAGTTGTTTTTCTTTTCTTAAAAAAAACAAATGTGAGACACACTGAAGAGAGGGGAGATCATAGTCCCTGAAGTTTCTCAACTAGTACAAATAAGATAGAGAACGTCTGTCCTTGATCGGTACATTCCCTACCGAGAAACAGCACATCTAGATCTTATACAACAGAGATAAAAAATGAGCCGCTGAAGTATGTGACTCCTTTGAGAAACAGTGGTCATCTGGTGCCTGTCAAGGTAGTTGAGTGATAAGAACAAATGGAATTGTACTTAAGGGGTTCTGTTGCTTAAAGGCTTTTTGGAGTTTGTTTTTTACTGCTGGGTAGCATCTCTGAAATCTTTGTGGAGACTCTGATATGTCTCAATGACTACACTTAAAATGCTAAATCTTGTCATGGAGAGCCGTTGGGGCTGGAGGAAAGAGGATAAGAGTAAAGACAGGTATTTCTTCCCTTAAACTCTGCCTCAGCTGCTATAGCCATCTGGGTAGCTGCCAAGCAGAAAAGAAAGAAACAGACAAAAAGAGTCCAGAGCACACAGAGAAGAGAAAACAAGAAAGCTAAGCAGCTTGTAAGTGTGGGCTCTTTCATTTGGAAAATAAAAAAAAGTATTTTGTAAAAAACAATTATAACGTGGATCTATTTGGTTAAAAAAATCAAAGGCAAGTTTGTATTTTTCTGGCCCATGGCAGTGTATGCCGTGACATTGAGGCAGCACATCTTCCTTATAGAGTCAATGTGTGTGTGACTGTCTTGGAGATACTTTGAAGTGTTTGCAGGTAGCAAATGCTGAACCATTTTTGGCTGTGGTAAGTTTCTAGACTGGGTATCTGTAGCATCACATCAGCATACTTCATAAATCTCCTAGAATCTCTTTTATTGATTCTGTGTGCCCATTTCCAGCTCTGCATCCTCTGTCTTCTTCAGAGGACAGCCCTGTGCTACCGGATTGGCTTCACCCTGAGGCACAAAGAGCTTGAAAGTGCCAAGGAGTTTATGTCCCCCCAGGGTGGCCTGTAGCCATGTCTAACTGGAGCAGAGTGTGTGAGCCCAGAGTCCTCCAGGGAGGAAAAATTTTAATATAATTTAGACTTCAGAGTTTCCCCTGAGTTTGGGCTGAGGCTGAGATGTTGCTTGAAATAGCTCCCTTGATTGACTTCTTCCCTTCCCTTCCCTGCTTCCCCCACGCTGGAAGAACTTCTCCTGGAGCATATTCTCATTTCATCACTTGCCTGTGCATCCTCATCAGCATCTGCTTCTGGGGAACCCGAAAAAAGACATTTCCTTCTACACACACGCATGCGCGTGCACACACACACATGAGCATTATTTCAAAATATTTATTAAGTATCTAGGTATTATGCAAATACAAAGATAACTGATGCTGGGAAAGATTGAGGGCAGGAGGAGAAGGGGGTGACAGAGGATGAAATGGTTGGATGGCATCACTGACTCAGTGGACATGAATCTGAGCAAACTCCAGGAAATGGTGAAGGATAGGAAAGCATGGAATGCTGCACTCCATGGGGTCACAAAGAGTCAGATACATCTGCGTGACTGAACAACAACAACGATGGATATTTTTACTATACTCAGCTACCAGACTATACTAGTATGGTGGGTGTTGCAATAGATAAAAATATAAACTTTATGTACAGAGAATACTGTGGCTACCCAAGATGATAATGAAATAAATGCTTCTGCTGAACAAGTAAAAGATTATTCCATTTCTTCTATAACAAAACAGATAGTTTTTTTCCAATGATATGGCTCTCAAAAAATAAACACTATTTGTTTTCAAATGTGACTTTCTACTAAAAATTTTTACAGACTCACAGATTACATAGATTTTTCTTTATCATGATAAGTATGTGGAATATATGGGAAAAGGGAATCAAATCTACTAAACTATATTTAAAATGTCAATATGATTAATTATGAACGTAATTCCCACAATAATTATTAAATTTCCCCTTATGAAAATACAGTGATATCATCACTTTTATTTTTCATAGATGGAAAAACTGCTTCATCAACCTCATCCAGAAGTCACCCATATTCTAGTTCTAGTGAAGATGAATCTGCAGTGGGGGACCAGGAGACCAACGCTGAAAACAGTCCAGATGAAAGTGTCAGAAGTCCATCTTCTCAAGAGTTGAGTGAAAATGATAAGCCAGGAAAAACCCACCTTCCAACTGAGGATTCTCCAGAAATTGAAGAACAAGAAATAATAAAAACAGATGTGGAGACCAAGCCTCTGCTGATAGAGGAAAATTTGGAGAATGTTCTTGAACAAGAAGCAGAGAAAGGAACTGGAATGATTGCAGAGAGCTTATTTGAGAAGTCCAGGGAACATGTTTCCAAGGAAGAAAAGGAAAAGAGGAAGAGTAAGCTTTGGGAAGAAAGCACTGCTAAGGTGAAGGACAAAAAGGCAGGTCCCCATAGGGTGGATAAAGGTGGTAAGTACGGCCTTTGAGTTGACCTGCCATTGTCCCTGTGCATGGAACCTGATCTTGATCACTGCATTCTGCCAAAGCTTGGGAAATACTGTTGTGATAATGCCGGAAGGATTCAATTTTTTCCTATTTCTCTCTATGTCACATAACCATACATGTATTTTCAGCTTGCTGTTTTCCTTCTACTGCATTTAAAAAATTACTTGATAATTCTTATATAACTTGTCTCCTATTTTCTGTAATTCCTTCCTATGGCAGTTCTATCTCAAAAATCAAATAAAATACATGTCTGAAGGCAAGGGTATGCGTGGCTTCTTAGAGGTTATTTAATATTAGCAATGCTATTTGTTCTTTTCTAAATATGCAGTCATCTGTATATATAGCTAACACTGATAGATGATTTCTATGTGATAGTGCTAAGTACTTAGACAGAGAAACTTGCCTAATCCTCACAATGCTCCAAATCCCCACGAGTTAGGTTCTCTTGTCATTGTCTCTTTTTTTAACAGATGACAAAATTGTGGTTTGGAGAGGTTAAGTAAGATGTCAAGGATCACACAGATAATAAGAAACATTCCTAGAATGTGAATTTAGGGAGAGTGGCTCCAGTTTCTGAACATTTCCTATTGCATCTGTGCAGTAGGAATTTAAAGTTAAATGAAAATTTAAAGATTTCGTAGAAATCTCCGAACTTCATTTTGAGTTGTCTGAAGCTGAGTAACTTTCTGATCCAGGGGTTTCCTGGGTGTATAAGAAGTTCAATGTGACATTGAAAGTCTTAAGACGTGTCCCAGGATAATCAGGCCCTGATACCACAGGCAGTGGAAGGTCTGATACTTTTTTCAACTCTAGGAGGACAGTTAAAGGACTAAGTTGTGTCCTGTGGATAGTTGGCTCTCACATAGCACCCCATGCCTTATATCTCTCCCATCTCTCCATCTATCTTCTCTACCAACATGGTGGGCATTCTTTTTGACTCCGACGTAAAATTTGTTGTCACATTTTAATATTGCTAAAATCCGTCCATGTTTTAAATCTTATGAATACTTTTAATGTCTATAATATTTTTTTAGAAACTTAAAAGCTGTTATTAAACCACTGGGGCCCATATCCAGGAACTGATGTCAAATAGTTATCTTTCCATTCAACCATCATCATTAACCTTCTGCCATGCACCATGATCAACAAGAAATGTGTAAGAGACGGTTTAATTTCAAAAGATCCTGATTCTGGGACAGAACTGAAGGCAGGAGAGAATAGGAACGACAGAGGATGAGATGGTTGGATGGCATCATTGACTCAATGGACATGTGTTTGAGTAAACTCTGGGACTTGGTGACGGACAAGGAGGCCTGGCGTGCTGCAGTCCATGGGGTTGCAAAGAGCCGGACATGACTGAGTGACTGAACTGAACTGAACTGGAGTGGGTTTCATCCACAAAATGTTAAGAGGAAGGCTTGGCATATACATAACTGGACAAGGTCAGTAGTCATGTATAAAAACTAGAGAAAGTACAAATGAAAGTTTCAAAGGAAGAGAAGGCCCATTTGATAAAGAACACTTAGAAAGTTTTCATGAAGGACATATTTGAGGACTTTAAAGGTTAGATAGGATTTTGAAGGTGGGATGGAGGAGGATAAAAGCATGCTGAATATGGGGAAGTAGCAAGGGATATTAGCTTAGAATAAGTTAAAAACTCTGATGAACAGTTTGACAAACTTCAGCCCACAGGCTGAATCTGGTCTACCACTTTTCTTTTTGTATTGCCTGTGAGATAATATTTTTTTTGTTTTTAAATGATTGGAAAAAAATCAAAGGAATATATGATAACTCATGAAAATTATATTAAATTCATATTACAGTTCCAGAAAATAAAGTTTCATTGAAAAGAGTCATGCTTATTTATTTACATATTCTCAGTTGCAGCTTTTGCTCTGCAAGAACAGAGTTAAGTAGCTGCAACAGAGACTTTATGACCCACGAAGCCCTCAGGATTCACTGTCTGGCCCTTCACAGAAAAAGTTTGCCAACCTCTGCCCTAGAATTATAACATTAAGACCCCCTACATTTTCAAAATGATTTTAACATATGTGAGTTAGGACTCCTATTAAAATACATTTGAAGCTCTTTAATAAAATAATTCAAAAGTTTGATCTTGGATTTCATTGTTCAATTCTGGTACATGGAATATAATCTAGAATATTTGTACAATTTAGCAAACTGCTGACCCAAAAGGTAGAATGTTAAAGTTCAGTAGCAACATTGACATTATTATTTCATTTATTTCCACATCAGAAAACTAGATTGTTTACTTGGATTTATGAAAGTAGACAGCTTTCTGTAAAATAATCTGCACATAATATGGGCTCTAATTAGGTGATACATGGACTAATAGAAGCATTCAACTAGAATCATGTCACTTGGAAAAAAGTGGGTTTTCCCTCTGGATTTGTGAAATGAAAAGTGTACAGGTTTATTGTTTTTCTCAACTATTATGGGAAATCTGTGTTCTTGACTTGATCAGATCTATAATTTTAAAACATTTTGTTATCTTTTCATTCAAATGGGTTCAACATTAGATGGCAAGGTTTATGACTTTCTTATGATCTAATGTATGAAGAACTATGGCTGGAGGTTAGTGACATATTACAGGAGGCAGTGATCAAGACCACGCCCAAGAAAAAGAAATGCAAAAAAGGCAAAAAGTTTGTCTGACGAGGTCTTACAAATAGCTGAGAAAAGAAGAGAAGCTAAAGGTAAAGGAGAAAAGGAAAGATATACCCATTTGAATGCAGAGTTCCAAAGAATAGCAAGGAGAGATAAGAAAGCCTTCCTCAGGAATCAGTGCAAAGAAATAGAGGAAAACAATAGAATGGGAAAGACTAGAGATCTCTTCAAGAAAATTAAAGATACCAAGGGAACATTTCATGCAAATATGGGCACAATAGAAATTATATGAACCTAACAGAAGCAGAAGATATAAAGAAGAGGTGGCAAGAACAGAAGAACTATTCAAAAAAGATCTTCATGACCCAGATAACCACAATGGTGTGATCACTCACCTAGAGCCAGACATCCTGGAGTCTGAAGTCAAGTGGACCTTAGGAAGCATCACTAAAACAAAGCTAGTGGAGGTGATGGAATTCCAGTTGAGCTATTTCAAATCCTAAAAGATAATGCTGTGAAAGTGCTACAAAATTTGCTGGCTACTCAATATGCCAGCAAATTTGGAAAACTCAGCAGTGGCCACAGGACTGGAAAAGGTCAGTTTTCATTCCAATCCCAAACAAAGGCAATGTCAAAGAATGTTCAAACTACCACACAATTGCAATCATCTCACATGCTAGTAAAGTAATGCTCAAAATTCTCCAAGCCAGGCTTCGACAGTATCTGAATTGTGAATGTTCCAGATGTTCAAGCTGGTTTTAGAAAAGGCAGAGGAACCAGAGATCAATTTGCCAATATCCATGGATCATAGAAAAAGCAAGAGAGTTACAGAAAAACATCTGCTTTATTGACTACGCCAAAGCCTTTGACTATGTGGATCACAACAAACTGTGGAAAATTCTTCAAGAGATGGGAATACCAGACCACCTGACCTGCCTCCTGAGAAATCTGTTTGCAGGTCAAGAAGAGACAGTTAGAACTGGACATGGAACAACAGACTGGTTCTAAATCGGGAAAGGAGTATGTCAAGTCTGTATATTGTCACCCTGCTTATTTAACTTCTATGCAGAGTACATCATGTGAAAGCTGGGCTGGATGAAGCACAGGGTGAAATCAAGATTACTGGGAGAAATATCAATAACCTCAGATATGCAGATGACACCACCCATATGGCAGAAAGTGAAGAGCTAAAGAGCCTCTTGATGAAAGTGAAAGAGGAGAGTAAAAAGTTGGCTTAAAACTCAACATTCAGAAAATGAAGATCATGGCATCCGGTCCCATCACTTCATGACAGATGGGGAAACAATGGAAACAGTGAGAGACTTTATTTTGGGGGGCTCCAAAATCAGTGCAGATGGTGACTGCAGCCATAAAATTAAAAGACACTTGCTCCTTGGAAGGTAAGCTATGATAAATCTAGACAGCATATTAAAAAGCAGAGATATTGCTTGCCAAAAAAGATCCATCTAGTCAAAGCTATGGTTTTTCCAGTGGTCATGTATGGATGTGAGAGTTGGACTATAAAGAAAGCTGAGCACCGAAGAATTGATGCTTTTGAACTGTGGTGTTGGAGAAGACTCTTGAGAGTCCCTTGAACTGCAAAGAGATCCAACCAGTCTATCCTAAAGGAAATCAGTCCTGAGTATTTATTGGGAAGATCCTGATGCTGAAGCTGAAACTCCAATACTTTGGCCACCTGATGCAAAGAACTGAGTCATTGGAAAAGACCCCCATGCTGGGAAAGATTGAAGGCTGGAGGAGAAGGGTAAGACAGAGGATTAGATGGTTGTATGGCATCACCGAGTCAATGGACATGAGTTTGAGCAAGCTCCAGGAGTTAGTGATGGACAGGGAGCCTGGCATGTTCCAGTCCATGGGGTCGCAAAGAGTCGGATACGACCGAGTGACTGAACTGAACTGTATGTATGTACCAGACCTCTTTTGGTGTTTATTTTTCATTAATAGTTTACAAAATAACGTTTAGGAGATTGTGAAAAATGGTCTTCAAAATATCTGTGGATTTATCACACACAAAAATCACTTTCAACATTTGGTCAGGCTTTTTATTTCTAAAGTTAGAGTTTACAAATCTATGTTGTCATAAATTCTATAAAATGTTGTATTTTGCTTTTTATTCCTAACTTTATACCATAAACATTTTTATGTTATTATGTAATCTTCATGAATATGTTTAATGTCTGTGTATTATTCTATCCTGTGTTTTTTTCATAGTTTTACCATTTCCATAAGTTTTTCCCTATTTTCACTACTGTTAATCATACCCTAATATCTTATTACCTAAGATAATTTAAAATTAACAATTATTTTCTTAGGCTAGTTTCCAAGAAGTTTAATTTCTGGATCAAAGGTAATAGACATTTTAAAGTTTTTGAAAAAAAAATTTTTCTTATAAAAGATTGGTTGAAAAGTTTTCGTAACACAGAATAGATGAGAATAAGATGAAAGCTAGGGTTTTCCTTGCCTGGCCTTTTTTCTATTTCCTGAGCAAAAACTGTGGATAAGTATTTTTTTGTGTGCATGATTTCAGAAAAGTTTCTCTCTATATAAACATATCTAAATGCATCATATTATATATTATATATACAGATGTCATTTTTATATGCAGATAGAAACACATTTGTTTTACAAGTTGTTGTTTTTCACTTAACACTATATCTTGAATATCTTTTCATATCTGCATATATAACTGTACTTTTATTCTTATTTACTGTACATTTTATGCCATTGTATTGCCTTAGTATCTTATAACTTTGCAACTTTTCTTAAATATTGCTTTCTGTGTAAGAATTGGTAGATTTGTTTTATGGCCTATTTTCCACAAAGGAATAAAATTTCTGGGTTAGAGAGACCTAAAGGCAGAGAGATTAAAGGACAGTGGAAAATGAGACATTTATAAGCAAAATAGCACAAGGACCTTGTAAAATACTCAGGATAATGTAAAAGAATTATGGCATCAAAACCCCTAAGGATTAGTAGATTAATGACAGTTGAGTACTGATGTTTTTAAAATAAACTCCAGGAAATGATGCAATAAATTTGTAAATATTTAAAATAATAGGTAATGACAGCTATTCTCAAAGTCTTTATATGAGTAAACATTCCTAAGAAAATTTCAGATAAAATAAACCAGGTCTTGAATGCATCATGTGTTATATTGATACCAAGCAGAGAGGTTATGGTGGTTCCTTCTCCTTAATTAAATCTTCAGTTAGGTGGCTAAGGGAGAAAGGGATGGAACCAAAGTTATGTGCTTGAAATGAAGGTCATTTAGGTGACTCTGCTGCAAAACATAGCTTATATAAATTAAACCAGAAGCTAGTGAAGACTGAAATGTGTATATTTTAATATTTTACTTAGCTCCCTGATTAGAACCTTAGGTTGAAATGAAATGGGGGCTGAGATAATGTGTAAAAGATTCTATCTCATTTTGCATAGCACTGAATTAATCATTTTCCACTAGACTTCAAATAAAAATTGTGATTATGTTAAGAACGTCTCTGTGCCAAAAAGTCACACACAATTAATGATGTTTTGTTGTGTCTAACTTAATATAACTTAATCTGAATTGTTTTCACTTATAGCAATGGATAAATTTGTAAAGTACTGCATTTAATGCCTTCATACCTTTCATGTTGATAACATAAAGTGATAGCTTCCTTCTAAGTATTTTATAATATGTCACACTTAATTAGGTTTTGTCCAGTCCACCAAAAAATCAGGTGAATTTATAGAAAAGATAAGTCATATGCAGTGAAGTGGGTAAAGTAAAAGATTATAGTTGCTAGCTACAATGAGATGGTGTCCTTGGGAGTTAATTCAGTATTATAGAGCATAGTGTTATTTAAATGTGTTTAGTTTTCTCTGTTATTTTTAGTTTAAACTGTCTTAATGCATTTTGACACATTGTATTCTCATGGTGGAATAATTTATGTGCCTTAATTTGTGAAGTTAATATAATTTATACATTATGAATATAAATAAAATATTAATAAAGTTTTATATAATGTAAAATGTATATAGAAGTAGGCATTTTATACTTTCATATTTGAATCAGAAGAAGTCATAGTGCTTGGCCAAGTAATATAAACATAAATAGTAGGATTTAAATAAAATGCAATTTTTATCATCATGGACGTGAGTCTGAGTGAACTCCGGGAGTTGGTGATGGACAGGGAGGCCTGGCGTGCTGTGATTCATGGGGTCGCAAAGAGTCGGACACGACTGAGCGACTGATCTGATCTGATCTGAGGCAGGATAGAATGGTCTTGATGAAAGAACAAGAAAATCATGCATTAAGAGTTGCAGTTCTAAATACAATTTCTTTTTTGTTGTTTTTTGTTTGTTTGTTTTTATATTTTATTTTTATTCTGAGTGAATTGTGAAAGCATATAGCTATTTGTTTTCATAGATTCCTTCTGAAATATTTGTTAGGTATCTGTTTATGCCACACTGTTCTCAGTGTGACCGTAACAAAGTGCTTGCCTATATTGAAGTTTATATTCTGGGAAGAGATATGCCCAACAAGTGAAAAACAAACATGTAATGGAGCATATGGGCTAAGTGCTAGCAGAAAAGAAAATCAAGGTAAGGAGATAGAGTGATGGTTTGAGGAAGGGGTAGTATTTTTTAGGGCTGGCCTCTCTGTGAGGGGACATTTGAGCAGAGAGGGAAATGAGGTGCAGGGGTCAGTCACTCTGTCATTTGAAGAAGAAGCACAAGAAGCAGAGAGCCCAGCAAATGCAGAGTCTAAATTGGGAGCATAGTTTTTGAGTGAAGAATTTGGAAGGAGGTCATTGTGACAGGAGCAGAATGGACAAGCTGAGAGTGGGAGACGATGAGGCCAGAGGGAAAAAAACTTTTATGCCATTAGGAGGATTTTATTCTGTGATAGGAAGTCACTGGAAAAATCAGAGCATACAAATGACATGAGTGGAAAGTTTTGAAAAGATTATTCTCACCACTGTGTAGAGGATAGACCTTAGCTTTCTGAATCTGTTATCTTTGAACAGGTGTGGTCTTGAGTTGTAATTAATCCTGGGTTTTTGTAAGCCATGTTTCAATGCCAAAGGTAACATGTGAACATCTTCACTGTGTAGGTAGATGATGTTAGTTATGAATTTTGTCACGGGGAGTTGCCGGGAAGATAATTGATTGGTGACACAAAAAATGATCAAAGAACAGTCATAGTTTTCAAAGTGACTGGGAACTTGGAATAAACCTGGATATATATTTACTCTGTTTTTATGGCCTTCTTAGGCTCTTAAAATTCAGATAAACAATTCTTGGCAAAACTTTCTTCTGATACAGAACTGCTGGTTTGTTTAGCTTCAAAAGAAGCAGAGGAAAGGGAATGAATTTAGAAAGCTTGCCTACTAATGTTGAAAACCATATCCTTGCCACCACTTTTCAATGACTAAATTATCAACTTTAGAAGGAATTGGTGGAAACTGAGAAGCTGTCAGCAATAGTACAGGGACATAAGACCCCTTATCATTAGAGGTGAAATTATTAATTGACCTCCTTTTTTGAAGAACATAGAGAAACATATATCAAAAGCATCTAAAAGTTATCATGCTCTTTGACCCAATCATTCCAATTCCAGGAATTTATACTGAGGCAATAGTCAGAAATAATAAATTATGATCTGTATTTGAATTAGCTTTATAATCACAAAAAATGGAAACAATTCAACATTTAACACCAGGCAATTGGTCAACCACATTTTAGTAAAACTTTATTAGAATATTCTGTGCAGTTATTGAAGAATAGTTCTTATTAAGTGATACATGGAAACGGTCACAATATTTTGCTAAATGAAAAAAATGGGATACAAAATGTTATCTATAGATGTAGTAAAGTGAAAAAAAATACTTAGAAACCTGCCAAAATGTTGACTACTAGTTGTTTCTGAATGGTGAAACTAGGATATTGTTGTATTTAGTTGTATTGTCTCTGTATTTTTTTATCGTTATTATTTCAAGCTTCAAGTAGTGAATATGTACTCTTTTCATACTTGGGGAAAATAACATATATTATTTTTAAAATGTTTGTTTTCATAGTAGAAAGCTAATACTGTAATGTAATAATATTTTGGTATTTTAAAAATATCTCAAAATATCTTATAACATTTGAGTGGAAAAGATGTTTTCCTATGAAATTCTCTGTATGAGCCTCTTCCATTTTGCTGCAGATGCTATGGGAACTGACAGTTCTCTTTGCTTTTAATGGTCATCTTTATAGCAAGGTGAAGGAGCAGAGCCTTGAGGGATGAAGGGCTAAATAGATAGAGGAAACAGGGCGATGTGTCACACTGCTGACATGGGAGTCTCAGCATGCATGGTCCTCCCTTACAGTAGGTGGGAAATGGTCAAGGTTAGACGCTGGCTGAGGTCTTGCTTTTTAAGTTTCAGTTTCAGAAGAACATCTGAGAAAAAAGTGACCAAGTGAGGCCTTTTCTGATCTTACACCTAATAAATCCTTGATGCTCAGGCCAGTGTCCCATTTTTGCTAAACCTGAATCAGGCAGCACCTAACTGTACAGGCTCTCATCAACTTCCAAAGCCTAACCCTCCTGGGGGAAGCTAGCTGACGTGGGCAAGTGGTGATTACAGTCCTGAGAGAGAAGGACTACAAGCTTCAGGAAATTCTGAGTGAGTCTGTAATTTATAGATTATGCTAGTACTGTTTGGCTTCTTAGAATAGTCTTTTGGTTCAATAGCTGCTAATTGTTTATTTTAGTTATTATTGTAAATCATATAAAATATTTTATTAAGGTAGTATTGACACACGACATTATATTAACTTCAGATACACAACATAACGATTCTGTAACTATAGTAAACCATATTTCTTTATAGCTTGTGGACTACTTGGGGAAAAGCCTAGATGTCCTGTTGGCTCTGATGAAACAGAGCTTCAGTAATTGATACCAAATCAGATTCCCCCCCACCCTCCTGTCCTGCCAACCTGTTGCTTAGTGGATCAAGCAGATTTATACACAAAGACCTAAAACACTGTTTATCTAGACTCTCTAGTTAAACAGTGCCAGCATTAGTGTAGTGGGAAAGATGATATCTAACTTATATATACTATGTTATAAAGTTACTAAAATAAAGATTGACTTGGTTTAAAAAAAACAATGATAACCTAATTGTCATGAGTTGATGTCATCTCTAAACTATATTGTTATAAAAAAAAAAAAAAACAACCTTTTTGTATTTGGTGGATTGGATGAGTGAGGAAAACTGATGCTCAAAGACTTCTTACAGAAGTCTTCCATATTTTTTCTCTTAATGTAGTTAAGTCATTCCATTTTTTCCCTGAAAGCCATGTGAATCAGATATCTCACTATTTGTTTCCAAACACAGAGGGATGAGTAAGTAACTAACTGCCTCTTAGCAACTCACCTTATATTGAGCAAGGGATCACATTCTAGTTCTGCTTTTTTTGAAGTACAATCTTTGGATCAACTGCATCAGCCTCTCTGAGAGGACAGAAAGCAAGGAAGTAAGAGAAAAGGGAGGCAAGGAAAGAAAGGGAGAGAAAGATAGAGAGGGAGGATATTTTGGAGAAACTATGTTTTTATATAAAAGGGATAATCTAGGTCTAGTATTCTTTTGTGAGCTTTTGTTAACCAGGAAGTGGTGTAATGATAGCTGTCAGAGATTTAGAGACACAGGTCATCAGATGATAAGCAAGGGATGTAGACAGGGTTGTGCCAGAAACTAAAGACAAACTTAACGGATATTACAGGTTGCCTAGAATTATATGAAAGTGGGAGATAATACTTGCAATAAACATACTCATCATTTCATCTATTATTATGTATTAGGTGCTTGTGCTTGGTCACTCAGTCATGTCCGACTCTTTGCAACCCCACAGACTGTAACCCGCCAGGCTCTTCTGTCCATGGGGATTCTCCAGGCAAGAATACTGGAGTGGGTTGCCATGCTCTTCTCCAGGGGATCTTCCCAACCCAGGGATCAAACCCAGGTCTCCCTCATTGTAGGCAGATTCTTTACCAACTGAGCCTCCAAGGAAGCCCCATTAGGTGCTTAGGCACTTGTTAATAAGTTAAATATAAACATGTTCTACAGGTATTATTTCATTTAATGCTCCCAATATAATCACTAAGATATCTCTTTTTGACAGATGAGTATACTGAAGTTGAGGCTGAGCCTTAGGCCAAAGAACTTACTCAAGGTGACACAGTTAGTGTGGAACTTGAACTCTTTAGGTCTTTGCATTCCTAAAGCTCAGTGCTAGTAATCAGTGCAGGTAAACAGAAATGTCTACAGCAGCTTTTACTGTCAAATTTATAGGAATTATGCAATATCTTTTCTGTTCTGTCCACATGGAGTGTTGGAGTCACATCACTGAAATATCTACTAACGGACGAAATGCTTATAGTATAGTCAGTCCTGGTAGTTTTAGAGATCTAAAAGAATAGTGATGATTGGGATTATAAAAGCCATAACACGTTTCTAAAAAGGAAAAGGCAACTAAATTCCTTTACAGTCATTTCATTGCATGTGCCTTTGGCAAATCTGTCACTGCTTCTGGCTGTTGCCTTTTTTTTTTTTTTTTTTAATGTAAGTATCTCTTTGCATGGATTTCTTCATGATTTCCTATTTGTTTTCATTTTGAAATCATAGCTTGAGCATTGTTTAATCCTGACATTTTAAAAACAGAATCTTAATGTGAATGCTTTTAAATTAACCCCACTTGCTGCTGTTTCATTTACAATGTTTCCTTGACCTGTTTTTAATACCTTTTGGTATTTTATGTGGTCTCCAATCAGTTGAACAGGTAGTAGCTGAAGCTGTGGACTCTAGCCTCCACTGCCACTATGACTCCAAGGCTGGTGTTAGCAGCACAGAAGGAGAGGAACTCTCAAGGAAGCTGGAGACTGACACAGGTGCAGGTAAGGGTGCATCATTACCTAGGAAAGATCTTCAGAAAGCCTCTGCAAAAGGCAGTGCCATTTCCATCTTTCATCTTCTTATCCTTCTTTCCGTCTTTATTTTCTTTTTGACCAGTGAATGTGATGGCAGGAGGTGGTTGAGCGGCATTAAGGGGAGCTTTGGAGCTGACATCAGATATGAAAGTTATCATTCTTTTTTTGAAAACATTGGTGCCTAGAGTTTGTTTTTTAAAAAAGGATTTCAGGTAATAAAAAAGGACTGCAAATAACAGAAAATATTGGTAGGGATTTTCAGACCAATATTATTTCTTAGCATGTCTCCCAGTTAGGTAGATGTGCCTAACTGACCCATTGGAGACTTGAAGAGCCCAGACACATTTCATGATGATTTATTTGAACTCCTTATTTTTTAAAATTAGGCAAGAATTCATTGCCATCAGCAAATGACCTGGCTTTTGATGATGAGTATTCCAGCTGCAGGAGTGCCTATTAGAGTGACTCAACAGACCATGACACATATATATCTAGTCACACAGCCTGTGTCCTTGAAATCAGGTTTCCCTGTATTTAGTAAATAATTTTTTAAAAATAGCCCTATTTAAATACATGTATGTGTGTGTGGAAGTAGGGGGAGGGAGAGGGGGCTTCATTGTGTTCATCATGTGGTCACATTACCCCCCACATCCAATTTTTAATGATGGGCATCAAGCCCTCTAAGGTATTTGAGATTTTACTCTATTTTCAAGCAGACAAATTAGCCAGTTTCACAGATGCATTAGAAGATACAAGATTCCTGGCTCAGAGAAAAAGGACTTTGTTACTCAAGGCAAATAGTAGCAGCCAGATGATTTGCACTTAGGCTGGCTCCCTGAGCTCAAGTTCCCCCAGGGAACGTGGAGAGGGCCAGGTGACACCTGAACTTGAGTGGACTGAGTTGCAGAAGGACTCTGGGCTTCAAGAACCCAAGTCTTTCATAGTGGACATTCAACCAAAGGAGTTCTAACATACCTCCTCAACAATGCAGGCAGAGTAGTTGTTGTCTATTAAATCTGATTCAAGCAAGAAAATATCACATATTGTATGCAGTGAGAGGGGAATATGGAAGGAAGATTTGTTAGGGCTCTCTGTGTGCCAGGCACTGTGCCAAGCATTTTATGGTTTGTTCTTACAAAGATTCTGTGAGTTAAGGATTGCTATTATCACTTTATGGATAAGAGAATGAAGGCTTAGAGATATGTTTCCCAAGTTCACACAATTATGTGTGTATTCTCGCCGAGATCTGTCTGACTCCCAAGTACATACTCAGTCACTAAATCAAATTGCCCCTGTTTTTGAATATTGCTTGGTTTCTTATATTCATTTTTTTTTTCAAAAGCCCATGAGGTTACTAGCAAAAACACATCATGTTTTTGTATTGATATTTCTTAGAAGGGCTTCAATTACGCTTTCTCCCTTGCTTCAGGAATGTCATGTCTGACTGCCCTATGAGTGTGTGTGTGTGTGTGTGTGTGTGTGTAATAACTCAGCTAGATGCCACTAGCACTTTTTCTCTGAGAATTTAGGCACAATATATTATTACATAGTGGCTAGGCAATTTTATTACCCTGCTGTATTCCTGAATGTGCTTTAATTAATCCATAAATTTAGAGGTCAACTTAGCAAAACAGAGGACTTTCCTTAAATGTTTTTTATAACTGACTATTGAAGTATACTTTCATGCAGGAATTTGAATAGTAATAGATATACTATTAAAGAGACTTGGTATGTTGTTTCTCATGGCTTTCATTTAATTTTGTTTTAAATCTAGTAATCTGTAAGGAAATAAAACAAACCATATTCTTTCAGGTGAACTGGCTCCATGGAAGCCCATTTGGCTCTACATTTAATATAATAAATAGCTGCTGTGGTATGCTGAGGACCTCCTATAAAAGTTAACAGCACCCTACTTATAGACCTGAGGTTTCTGTTGTGCTGTGTGCTTAGTTGCGTCTGACTCTTTGCGACCCCAAGGACTGCAGCCCCCCGGGCTCCTCTGTCCATGGGGATTCTCCACGCAAGAATACTGAGTGGGTTGCCATGCCCTCCTCCAGGGGATCTCCCCAACCCAGGTCTCCTGCATTGCAAGTGGGCTTGTTTACTGACTGAGCCACCAGGGAAGCCCCCCAAAACTGGAGTGGGTTTAGCTTATCCCTTCTCCTGGAGAAGTTTCTGTTACTCCTTTGAATGAATATATCAAAAGTTACCTTCCAAATACATTTTTAAAGGGAAATTTAATATCAGCTGTTATTGTCTAACTTCATAATGGCTTGTTTTAATAGCTGGTAAGAGGCCAAGAGGAGGAACAAAGGACAGCCATGTGTGGTGTTAGGAGAGGAACTGCAGTTATAGGACAGTCCCAGATGGAGTAACAGAGTAAGGATGAAGTGAGTAAGATCAGGGCTTTCAGTTTCTGGGAGATTGTTGGTGATGGGGTAGGGGTGAGATGGTTAGCCAAAAGGGCAAGCAAGAGAAAACCATGAGGAAGACACACTTGCCTACATTATACATTTATACCATTTGGAAGTCGGCATCCTGGCATTATAACTTATTTTGTAGAATCTATTCCAGTGTTCTCTACAAACAAAGAAGATTAGATTGATAGAAAGCATTGAGAGGACTATTTGAGAAGCTCTAATCTCCCTAAGTATTATTCTGCAGTTGAAAATTTTAAATGATTTGGCCTTTGGTCTGGAATGCTTTTATTTATTTTGCGTGGATCACTGTAACAGAAATGCACATATTTGCTAAAGGATAAGAAATCTATCTGGAGCCTTTTAAGAAACACACTGAACTTATATTTATTGAAGTATGATAGCTAACACACCCAGATTTGCAGGAAAGTATGGATGAGAAACTTATGAAATGCTTCAAGTAGGTTATTTATGTTGAAAATTGTCCCAGACTACAAAGTCCTGTCTTGCTCTGTGATCCTCTTTTGCCAAAGGCAAATCAAATTCTGAAGGTAGAGGGGAGGTATTTTGACCTACAACACAAATTTGTATCTATAGTAAAAAGTCTTACCTTGAGCTACGAAGTTATTTGATGACTAAATTTAGATATAGTAGCTTTAATGGGCAGAGAAGGCAATGGTACCCCACTCAAGTACTCTTGCCTGGAAAATCTCATGGACGGTGGAGCCTGGATGGCTGCAGTCCATGGGGTCGCTGAGGGTCGGATACGACTGAGGGACTTCACTTTGACTTTTTACTTTCATGCATTGGAGAAGGAAATGGCAACCCACTCCAGTGTTCTTGCCTGGAGAATCCCAGGGATGGGGGAGTCTGGTGGGCTGCCGTCTATGGGGTCGCACAGAGTCGGACACGACTGAAGTGACTTAGCAGCAGCAGCAGCTTTAATGGGAGCAATGTATGGGATAATGATCAGTTCATATTGTATTATGATTCTGTTGCTAAATGCTCACATGAGTACAAGAAACCTAGGCTGAGAACAAGCATATTATGGTCCTGTAGGGAACAATGATTGCTAAAATGAAATCCTCACTATTTTCCTTGTTGCATAATTTTTTCTGCAAGTCCTAATATTTCATTTGAAAGTGGGATATATGTATGTGTGTATGGGGTGTGTGTGTGTGTATAAGAAAGAGAGGGAGGGAGAGAGATTTTATTATTCTAAGGCATGGATTTTTTTGTTTGTTTGTTTTCAACAGTTCTGATGTTCAATTTCCTTTAATATCAATGTGTGTCCATTAAATTTGATAGCTCTTTTTTTTTTCTTTTTTCATCACGAAAAGCCATTATTAAATCATGGTACATGTTACAGCTGATGGAATCCTAGAGTTGAGGAAATGAAATATAATATCAGTAGCCCCTTGATATTATACATAAATATCTCTTATATATAGAAAATTATATGTAATGTCTACTCCTGCACTTTGATTAAAGTAACCTTGATTTCTAACCTTATTTTATAGCACTGGATAGGAATCTGGTGGTGGAGGAAAGGACTGTACTCAGCTCAAACAAGAAATCCAAGCAAGTTGCATCAGAAGAGCATACCCTGGAGACGAAAGAAGCCGTGGAGGAAGGTGAAAGTCCTCAACACAGGAATGCTGACACAGAAGGAAAAGGGGATACAGCACGGCAGGGAAAAGCCGGGGTTAATGAGGTTCCCTCGGGGCAGGGGAAGCCAAAAGTAGAACAGCTGGCATTAGTAGGACAGTTTACGGAGCAAAGAGAGCTCTCTCAGGGCAGAGCAGTTGAGGCAGAGGCAGAAGCAGAAGGGGATAGAAGGCAGGATAAAGAAGGGTTAGGTGCCAGAGAAGGAGAAGCAGCAAAAGACTCTGGAGGTCTGAATGAAGGTGAGGCTGCTGAGGCACCGGCCCTGATGCAAACAGTGCTGGAGACGGAGCAGGCAGCTTCTGAAGGTGGGCAGGCTTCAGAGAGGGCAGTGCTGGCAAGCCAGGCAGCAGCTCTGAACTCAGGGTGTGCTCAGGAGACAGCGGCTCTAAGAGAGGCAGTGAGGCCAGAGAAGGGAAAGTCTGAGAGCGCGGCTGTGAGTGCAGTTGGGTCTGCAAAGCTGGGCATGGAGGACAGTGAAGAGGAAGCATGTACAGACCTAGAGGACAGGGGGCCCATGGAAGACGCTACATCTGACAGAGAGGAGGGTTTAGAAGAGGCAATGCTGGGGCGAGACGAGCCGACCAAAGAGAGAGAGGCAGTCACAGGAATGGAGACACCTTTGAGCTCCTCCACTTCTGAGAAGGTTGAGGCTACTCAGATGGGGAGTTCAGTGGACAGCCTGGAAGGACTTCGTAAGGACCAGGTGGAAAAGGAGGGGATGGTGATGGAGTCAGAGTCTAATACAGATGATGATAGGAAAGAAATGTTACCTGAGGAATTAGACTCAGAAACGAGAGACAAGAGGAAAGCTGAGAGTTCAAAAACACCTCTGGGGGAAACTGAATCTGAGAGAGAAGAGGTGACAAGGGCAAAGGTGCTTCAGGATGAAGACACTTCAGAAGAGGAACAAAATCATAAAGGGAAAGCAGGGGAACCTGTGCAGGAAGAAAGACCAGAGGAAGAGACACAAGCCTCCCCAAATGAAACGGAGTGTGATGCCGAGGGTGAAGCAGCCGTGGTGGCATCTGAGGTGACTGAAGACGCAGGGCAACAAGGAGAGGACTCACTGAGAGACCAGGAGGTAGACATGTTTGAAGCGGCCCCTGGATTTGAAAATTCCCTAGAAAACACAACGGTCTGGGGGAAAGGGGAAGGAGGGGAAAGACTGAGAGATGCCGGAACCACAGAGCACAGAGGCTCAACAGAGCTGCTCTTTAGTGAGAATGTGGCCCACGAAGAGCAGGAAGAGGAGTCTACCCCTGCAGGAGAGAGGGTGTCAGGAGCCCCTGAAACCAAGTCCACAGGGAAAGCACAGACTCCCAGGGGTGCAGGTGAGGCCCAGGGGTCTGCAACCAAAGATCAACACGTGGTCACCAACCAGGAGGGGAGGAATAAAGACGGGCCTTTACAGGGGCCAGAGGGAGTAGCCGTCACAGCCTTGACCCAAGATGTTCCTGAGGGAGATTCCATGATGGCAGGAAAACTCAGTGAAGTGATGGATGAGATTGCAGAGGAGGAGGTGGATAAAGAGTGCACGCTGGGGACAGGAGTGCCGAAGAACGGGGCCCCTAAGGGGGACGGGAGCGTGCATGGCGTGGTTATGACTGTGGAAGATCCCCATCAAGGAGGAGGAGCCTCAGAAGAAGTTGCAGAGAGGGAGGACGATTCTGCTGAGGGGAAAATAGAAGCAAATAAAGTCTCCTCCTTTTCAGATGTTGCTGGGGAGGAAGCTTGGCACACAGTGGATGAGATGCCAGGAGAAAGAGCAGCTGCAGAGAAGGTGGCTGTAGAGGGGATAGTGCTGAGCGGGGAGGATGTACCAGTGGCAGAGGAGATGACTGCGATTTCGGCATTGGAGGCTGAGGTTGAGGCTCCAGAGGAACCTTTTAACCTGGAAGGGAAGGTTCCAAAGCCAGGGCCAGCTGGGGAGGCAGAGAAGGCTGAAACAACCCTAGGGGCTGAGTCTGAGTTGGTGGGGGAGGAGGCAGGGAAGGGGAGTCCTGATGGGGAGCAGGAGTCAGGGGAAGCTGAAGAATTTAGACTAGAATTATCCCAAGAGAGCGGGTCAGAGGCCAGGAGAGAGAGTCCACAGGATGCAGAAACACTTTCTGAAAAGCCCAACTGCAGGGAAATCCAAGAGAAGCAAGAGCTTTCTGTGCAAAGAGGAAGTGAGGACCTGGATGTTTCCTTGAGTCTGGGGAAGGCCTAAGAGACTTCATGGCTGATGGTGAGTTTAAGCTCAACCTGTTTGTAGGATTACACAGATATCCCACCTGGGGTCTCTTCTCCTGTGGGCTGTCTCATCCCTTTATCAGTGCCTGCACACACAGGCTTCAGTTCCAGGGGCTGCTGAGCCCATCAGGATAGGGGCTGGGTGAGATGGACAGGCAAACCAGAGGCATACAGGGACGCATTTCTACCCCCTGTACAACTCTAAATCCCAGCCTCTGCCTTTGCAAGTACAGCTCTCAAGCAGTGAGATCCTCCTCCTCTCCCTTACAGGGCTGGGAAGATGGATACAGAGGAGAGCGTGTGCCATGGGGACAAAAGGAAAAAGGCTTACTTTGCCTTTATATGGGCTCTCTGTCTTCATTTCTGAAGTTCTGTGAAGTTTAATAAATATATATAGCATAAATTAGTAAAATATATTAAAATATTTGAAGCCTGTTAAAAAAATATATCTGTAAAATACTGATGATGTAACTAAAGACCAAAATTATTTCTAGCATTTCCTTGTGTTTCTACTATTTGCATGATGTGTACTTAATGCCTGGTTTCTACTATTCTGAGTGATTATATTCATAGTTCTACCCTTTTTATTGTCTTTCAGGATATTTTCAAGACGTCTTCCAGAAGACTTGGAGTGGAGGAGAAGGATTCACCTGAATATCTCACCAGGACTTTTTTTTTTTAATCCCTGTGCTTGTCTGAGCGATTCCCAATCTGCCAGCTGGTCTGTAGCACCTCATGCACCTTGAGAAGAGGTGCTCAGCTCCTTCCTAGAGTGCTGGTTTCTGATGGAGGACTGGAAGGCTCTTACCTAATTCTACACAGTTAACATGTCTATATTCAAATCAAACATCATTTTCAAAAGCTTGACTCTTACCAAAGATTACCCGAAAGGCCCAGTCCTGATATCTGGGGTTTCTTTAAATTCCTATTTATTTAAAATCACATATTAGTCCCAGCTTCATACATGAGCATTTGATTTAAAATCTTTGGCTTTGTCTGTGAAAATGAGCTCTAAATGTTCTTCCAGGTACCTTCAGTGCTAAAGATTGTTCCAGACCTGTAAGTCCTTCCAGAAAAGGGTTCCATGGCATGTTTATTTACTTATAAATAGTCTATTATGCCATAGTAGAATAGTATATTTCTATTTATGCCAGATCAGTAATTTAATGTCTAAATCTTATTTCAAAATGCCCTTTCTTTTTGCATGTTTCTATAGTCTTGCTTTCTGAGGTGAACAGGTAAATGCTTGCAGCATTTTATCCTTGAGGGACTTATTTATAGGGCCACTCAAATTAAATTAATGTAGTAAATAATTTAGCCGAGTAAAATGAGTAACAATCATTATAGCAGGTAAACATTGCACATCAGCCTGTATGCCAACATTCTAGACTCTAGACTGGTTGGTATCATTCAGTGGAAAAGAAACTTGAATTAAATTAGCATGCTGCTCACCTTCCCAGGTTCTGTTATTTCAAACCTGTGAAACTAACCCTGCAGTGCACTGCAAATCAACGGTCATGACTGCTTTCTAAATTACCCCTGCCCCCCGTATCACTAGAAATAGTTGTGTAGCTGTGTCTCTTGGGGATTTCAATTTCCCCGTGACATCTCTGTTCATACACCGGTGTCCCGAAGGGTGCATATGTTTGGCTATCTTTTCATTACGTAAGGAGGTGAAAGAAGATGTCCTAAAGCAGTGATTCTCCAGTTACACTACACATTAGACTTTCATGGGGCACTTTCATGAATGAATCAATCCTTGATCCTACCCCAAGGATTCAGATCTAATTAGTTTTAGATAGGTGTAGGCATTAGTTTTTTGTTTTGTTGTTTTAATTTTTCAGTTGATTTTACTATGTAGAAAAAGTTGAGAATTGCTTCCCTAATCATTATACAGTCCACACTGGTTGCCCTATGTCCCTAAAAATCAGGCATATTATCTTTATTTTTTTTTATCTTTAGAGGTGTGTTTCATTTTAATAAAGGAGTCATTCAGTGATCAAAGGTATTAATATAATGGACCAGTGGTTTGCAAAATGCGGCCTTGATCAGGATATCAGCATTACCCAGAACTGTTCCAAATACAAATTCCTGCCTTCGTCTCATACCTATTAAATTGGAAACTCTGTGGGTGGGGCAGAGCAATTGGTGTTTTAACAAGCCCTCTGGGTAATTCTGATGTACACTATAGTCTGAAAACTGCTGTCACGGACTATTGATTGTATTGAAGATTAGTCTCAGTTGGAAAATGGATTGCAGAGGTATTGTGAACTTTGTCTCTTTCTGTCTCTTCTACCCTCTGTGTCTTCTCTCTTTTCACTTGAGGAAATGATGGTCACTATAAAAGTGATGACCTCAACTTTAAACTCATTTTTATTATGACTGTAATGATATATATGTGAAATCCTTCAGCCCCACCCCCTTTTAAGGATGAACATCACTCATGGCACATCATAGATCTCCACTGTCTTACATTATAAAATAGGTTTCCTCTCCATTATATCCAATTTCATTTATTGCTAAGCTGCGTTTGTGTGGAGTTCTACAGTATTTTTTCTCTGATCTCAACCTCATTGCTACAGAGCACTTTGAATACATAGCACCTTATGGGAGAGATTATGAACTTGTTAATTCCATTGAAGAATTCATTTTGTACAATGTGCTAAATGGAAATTGCATTGGATTATTTTATATTTAACACATTCCATCAAAACACTTTCTGTAAAATTATCCTACAATCTGCATGTGGGTTTAACTGTGAAATTCAGTGTTGTGATAGTTCAATGAAGTGAATTCTTTCTCTGAAAATACTATGTTGATAAAATTATTTATGTGTTCAACTGAACTGATTTTTTCCCTAGTTTCATTATTAAAAGCATAAATAAACAGTTTCATTATTAAAAGCATAAATAAACCATATGTATATATATGACATAAATGATCCTTTATAAGTAAGACTAGACTTCTAAAATCTTCTTTGTCATTTCCTTAAAATTTAAACTCCACAAAGTAGAGCAGAGAGAATTATTTTCATTGGTCTGTATTTTTGAGTATATGTATTTACATTCACTCTACATTCACATATGTCTTTCACATATATGTAATAATGTCAGAGAGGAAAATTGTTATCACTATTTCATAGATAAGCAAAAAGAAGTTCAATTAAGTGGCTTGTCTAAAATCATAATCAGTCTCAAGTCTTCTCAGTCCAAACTCTGACTTTTTAAAAAATCACATACACTTCCTTCTAGGAAGAAGAATATTGCTGCTGCTGCTGCTAAGTCGCTTCAGTCATGTCTGACTCTGTGTGACCCCAAAGACAGCAGCCCACGAGGTTCCCCCATCCCTGGGATTCTCCAGGCAAGAACACTGGAGTGGGTTGCCATTTCCTTCTCCAATGCATAGAAGTGAAAAGTGAAAGTGAAGTCGTTCAGTCGTGTCCGACTCCTAGCGACCCCATGGACTGCAGCCTACCAGGCTCCTCCGTCCATGGGATTTTCCAGGCAAGAGTACTGGAGTGGGGTGCCATTGCCTTCTCCGAAGAGGAATATTAAATAGATACTAATGGCAGAAAGTGAAGAGGAACTAAAAAGCCTCTTGATGAAAGTGAAAGTGGAGAGTGAAAAAGTTGGCTTAAAGCTCAACATTCAGAAAACGAAGATCATGGCATCTGGTCCCATCACTTCATGGGAAATAGATGGGAAAACAGTGGAAACAGTGTCAGACTTTATTTTTTTGGGCTCCAAAATCACTGCAGATGGTGACTGCAGCCATGGAATTTAAAGATGCTTACTCCTTGGAAGGAAAGTTATGTCCAACCTAGATAGCATATTCAAAAGCAGAGACATTACTTTGCCAACAAAGGTCTGTCTAGTCAAGGCTATGGTTTTTCCTGTGGTCATGTATGGATGTGAGAGTTGGACTGTGAAGAAGGCTGAGCGCCAAAGAATTGATGCTTTTGAACTGTGGTGTTGGAGAAGACTCTTGAGAGTCCCTTGGACTGCAAGGAGATCCAACCAGTCCATTCTGAAGGAGATCAGCCCTGGGATTTCTTTGGAAGGAATGATGCTAAAGCTGAAACTCCAGTACTTTGGCCACCTCATGCGAAGAGTTGACTCATTGGAAAAGACTGTGATTCTGGGAGGGATTGGGGGCAGGAGGAGAAGGGGATGACAGAGGATGAGATGGCTGGATGGCATCACTTACTCAATGGACGTGAGTCTGAGTGAATTCCAGGAGTTGGTGATGGACAGGGAGGCCTGGCGTGCTGTGATTCATGGGTTCGCAAAGAGGCAGACACGACTGAGCGACTGACCTGAACTGAAGGTATTATATGTGAATTTTTACATATTTTTGTTTACTTTGTAGATATAAAAATCAAACCTCATTAATATATAATGTATCAATAAGAAAAGGGTTATTTACTGTTCCAGTCAGTATCAACCAAAGAATATGATAGATTATTTAAATAATTCAAAAGAAAAATAGACAACCAAAGTAAAGATAGGAAGACTTAGGTTTTGAATTTCTTTCTTAACAATTTTATTTTTAAAAATATTTATTTATTTGGCTGCACCAGGTTTTACTTCCAGCATTTAGGATCCCAAGTTTTGGCATTTGAACTCCTAGTTGTGTTATGTGGGATTTAGTTCTCTGACCAGAGATGGAACCTGGGCCTCCTGCATTGGGAGTTTGAAGTCTTAGTCACTGGACAACAAAAGAAGGGCCTGAATTACTTGAGTGAAGCTTTTTCTATGACTTTGTAAACTCTTGTGTTTTAAATTTAAATTATAGTTGAGTTCTTTAAAACTTCTAAGATCAATAATTTAGATTGCAATGGAAAATCATTATTTGAGAAAAGAAGACTTTAAAAAAGATTCATCTAGCATGTGAAATATTCCAACAGCTTCAAGGACTGTGGCCCTTGAGAGGACACTTCTGACCTTAATAACATTTTCTTTACTCTCTTAAACCACCTGATTGTGTCATTTGAAAGATGTTCCCATTTACGTGGCCAGAAACAAGAGGTACAAAAGAACAGGGAATAAATACAACTGGAATTCTTTAGAAGCTGCTCTCAAACTCACCCTTTCCCCCCTTTTATTATGTTTTATCCTTCCCTCTAATATCATGCCTTGCGACGGGAAAGCTATGCTTTTCAAAATAACAGAAAACATAAGCTCTACAATAAAATGCTAGATGTTTGAGAATGCATACTCCCTTTGAAATTCCAATCAGAAGTCTCAGACTATTTAATAATCTGTTCAACGGTGTCATATTTTGGAGTGATGCAAGCCCCCATTTTTATTAGAGAAAATGAGGTACATAGAAATACCTGGAACAGATAAGCTGATACCAAAGAATATAGAAGAACTAACTCTCTGCCTCATTTGTCAAACATTTCCTGGTCTTATTAACATCTGCTTATAATCAAAAGGTATAGGAAGGACAAAATTATAGGAGAAATCTCACATTGTTCCGGAGCTTTGTACTAATGTGACACAGAGACCCTCAAGCTAGTGTGGTGTTCCTCTGAGGGGAGATGAAGGTTTTCAAAGGATGCATGAAGGCTACTTTGCGGATGTCAACCTCCATATACACTTTTGTCATAAAATGTACCTGCCTGAGATCTAGCCTGAGTCAAGGTCTTCCCTTTTGCCAATGTCCCACTCTCATTCATAATAGAGGCCAGCTGTTCATCCATTTACCAGTTTTACTGTGTTGCCTCTGGGATGACACAAAATGACAAAGAAATGATTTGAAATATGGTGCAGGTATTGAGAAAGGGAATGACCTTAATGGGTGGTTAATAAATCCTTCTGCAATTCAAGTGGTTTTCAGTTGTTTTCAAGAAAACTAAATGAGAACCTAATTGACTTGTCAGCTGATAAGCCTCTTAAATCATCTTCGGTATTTTATCAGTCCTTCATTTTTGGTAAATCACTCAGGAGTTCAAAGTAGAGCATTGCTGCACAATACAAGCAAACTACCTCCATTCCCATTTGTTTATATATGTGACATGCACAGCTACTGTACTTGTGTTAGTGTTAGTCACTCAGTCGTGTCCAACTCTTTGCAATCCCATGAACTATAGCCTGCCAGGCTCCTCTGTCCATGGAATTCTCCAGGCAAGAATACTGGAATTGGTAGCAATCCCTTCCCAACCCAGGGATCAAACCTGGCTCTCTCACATTGCAGGCAGATTCTTTGCCATCTGAACCACCAGGGAAGCCCCAGTGTATATCTTAAAAAAAAACCAAAAAAAAACAAAACAGAATATGTAACAGAAATGATGAACACTATCATTGTAGCAGAAAATAATATTTGTTCACAGATACACAAACTAATTAAACGTAGAAATCACTACCTTAAACACACATTTCTGCATTTACTTTTCATGTATAAAGTTTATCAAAATTTATGTGTGTTATTTTGATCAGATGTACATTACTAATTATTGCAATGGTCAGTTCAGTTCAGTCACTCAATTGTGTCCGACTCTCTGTGACCCCATGGACTGCAGCACACCAGGTCTCACTGTCCATTACCAACTCCCAGAGTTTCCCAAACTCATGTCCATTGAGTCCAATGAGTGATGCCAACCAACCATCTCATCCTCTGTCATCTCCTTCTCCTCCCGCCTTCAATCTTTCCCAGCATCAGAGTCTTTTCCAATGAGTCATCTCTTTGCATCAGGTGGCCAAAGTATTAGAGTTTCAGCTTCAACATCAGTCCTTCCGATAAACACCCAGGACTGATCTCCTTTAGGATGGACTGGTTGGATCTCCTTGCAGTCCAAGGGACTCTCAAGAGTCTTCTCCAACACCACAGTTCAAAAGCATCAATTCTTTGGCACTCAGCTTTCTTTATAGTCCAATTCTCACATCCATACATGACCACTGGAAAAACCATAGCCTTGACTAGATGGACCTTTGTAGTTAAGGTAATGTCTCTGCTTTTTAATATGGTGTCTAGGTTGGTCATAACTGTCCTTCCAGGAGTAAGTGTCTTTTAATTTCATGGCTGAAATCACCATATGCAGTGATTTTGGAGCCCCCAAAAATAAAGTCTGACACTGTTTCCACTGTTTACCCATTTATTTGCCATAAAGTGATGGGACCAGATGCCATGATCTTAGTTTTCTGAAAGTTGAGCTTTAAGCCAATGTTTTCACTCTCCTCTTTCACTTTCATCAAGAGGCTCTTTAGTTCTTCTTCACTTTCTGCCATAGGGTGGTGTCATCTGCATATCTGAGGTCATTGATATTTCTCCCGGCAATCTTGATTCCAGCTTATGCTTCCTCCAGCCCCACGTTTCTCATAATGTACTCTGCATATAAGTTAAATAAGTAGGGTGACAATATACAGCCTTGACATACTCCTTTTCCTATTTGGAACCAGTCTGTTGTTCCATGTCCAGTTCTAACTGTTGCTTCCTGACTTGCATACAGGTTTCTCAAGAGGCAGGTGAGGTGGTCTAGGTTTCCTATCTCTTTCAGAATTTTCCACAGTTTATTGTGATTCACACAGTCAAAGGTTTTGGCATAGTCAATAAAGCAGAGATAGATGTTTTTCTGGAACTTGCTTGCTTTTTCTATGATCAAATGGATGTTGGCAATTTGATGTCTGGTTCCTCTGCTTTTTCTAAATCCAGCTTGAACATCTGGAAGTTCATGGTTCATGTATTGCTGAAGCCTGGCTTGGAGAATTTTGAGCATTACTTTACTAGTGTGTGAGATGAGTACAATCCTGTGGTAGTTTGAGCATTCTTTGGCATTACCTTTCTTTTGGATTGGAATGAAAACATACTTTTTCCAGTCCTGTGGCCATTGCTGGGTTTTCCAAATTTGCTGGCATATTGAGTGTAGCACTCTCACAATAGCATCTTTTAGGATTTGAAATAGCTCAACTGGAATTCCATCGTCTCCACTAGCTTTGTTCATAGTGATGCTTCCTAAGGCCCACTTGACTTCACATTCCAGGATGTCAGGCTGTAGGTGAATGATCACACCATCATGATTATCTGGGTTATGAAAATCTTTTTTGTACAGTTATTCTGTGTATTCTTGCCACCTCTTCTTAATATCTTCTGCTTCTGTTAGGTCATACCATTTCTGTCCTTAATTGTGCCCATCTTTGCATGAAATGTTCCTTTGGTATCTTTAATTTTCTTGAAGAGATCTCTAGTCTTTCCCATTCTGTTGTTATCCTCTATTTCTTTGCATTGATCGCTGAAGAGGGCTTTCTTATCTCTTCTTGCTGTTCTTTGGAACTCTGCATTCAAATGTGTATATCCTTCCTTTTTTCCTTTGCTTTTCACTTCTCTTCTTTTCACAGCTATTTGTTAAGGCCTCCTCAGACAGCCATTTTGCTTTTTTGCATTTCTTTTTCTTGAGGGTGGTCTTGATCCCTGTCTCCTGTGCAATGTCACGAACCTCCATCCATAGTTCATCAGGCACTCTGTCTATCAGATCTAGTTCCTTAAATCTATTTCTCACTTCCACTGTTTAATCATAAGGGATATGATTTTGGTCATACTTGAATGGTCTAGTCGTTTTCCCTACTTTCTTCAACTGAAGTCTGAATTTGGCAATAAGGAGTTCATGATCTGAGCTACAGTCAGTTCCTGGTCTTGTTTTTGCTGACTGTATAGAGTTCTCCATCTATGGCTGCAAAGAATATAAACAATCTGGTTTCAGTGTTGATCATCTGGTGATGTCCATGTGTAGAGTCTTCTCTTGTGTTGTTGGAAGAAGGTGTTTGCTATGACCAGTATTCTCTTGGCACAGAATAACGCCTTTGCCCTGCTTCATTCTTTATTCCAAGACCAAATTTGCCTGTTACTCTGGGTGTTTCTTGACTTCCTACTTTTGCATTCCAGTTCCTTATAATGAAAAGGACATCTTTTTTGGGTGTTAGTTCTAGAAGGTCTTGTAGGTCTTCATAGAACTGTTTAACTTCAGCCTCTTCAACATTACTCGTTGGGGCATAGACTTGGATTACTGTGATATTGAATGGTTTGCCTTGGAAATGAACAGAGATCATTCTGTCGTTTTTGAGACTGCATCCAAGTACTGAATTCAGACTCTTTTGTTGACTATGATGGCTACTCCATTTCTTCTAAGGGATTCTTGCCCACAGCAGTAAATATAATAGTCATCTGAGTTAAATTCACCCATTCCAGTCCATTTTAGTTTGCTGATTCCTAAAATGTCAATGTTCACTCTTGCCCTCTCCTGTTTGACCACTTCCAATCTGCCTTGATTTATGGACCTAACATTCCAGGTTCCTATGCAATATTGCTCTTTACAGCATTGGACTTTACTTCCATCACCAGTCACATCCACAAGTGGGTGTTGTTTTTGCTTTGGCTCTGTCTCTTCATTCTTTCTGGAGTTATTTCTCCACTGATCTCCAGAAGCATATTGGGCACCTACTGACCTGGGGAGTTCATCTTTCAGTGTCCTATCATTTTGCCTTTTCATACTGTTCATGGTGTTCTCAAACTAAGAATACTGAAGTAGTTTGCCATTCCCTTCTCCAGTGGACCACAATTTGTCAGAACTCTCCACCATGACCTGTCCATCTTGGGTGGCCCTAGACAGCATGGCTCATAGTTTCACTGAGTTACACAATGCTGTGGTTCATGTGATTAGAATGGTCAGTTTTCTGTGATTGTGGTTTTCAGTCTGTCTGCCCTCTAATGGAGAAGGATAAGAGGCTTATAGAAGCTTCCTGATGGGAGAGACTGACTGAGGGGGAAACTGGGTCTTGTTTTGATGGGCAGGGACATGCTCAGTAAATCTTTAATCCAATTTTCTGTTGATGGGTGGAGCTGTGTTCCCTCCCTGCTGTTTACCTGGGGCCAAACTATTATGGAGGTAATGAAGATAATGGTAACTGCCTTCAAAAGATCCCATGCATGTACTGCTACACTCAGTGCCCCCAACTCTGCAGCAGGCCACCACCAACACATGCCTCTATTTGAGATTTCTGGACATTCACAGGCAAGCCTGGGTCAGTCTCTTGTGGGGTCACTGCTCCTTTCTCCTGTGTCCTGGTGCACAAGGTTCTGTTTGTACCCTCCAAGAGTCTATTTCCCAGTCCTGTGTAAGTTCTGGCAGCTCTATGGTGGAATTAATGGCGACCTCCAAGAGGGCTTATGCCATACCCAAGTCTGCTGCACCCAGAGCCCCTGTCCCTGTGGCAGTCCACTGCTGACCCATACCTCCACAGGAGATGCTCAAACACAGTTCTGTCTCAGTGTCTGTGGGGTCCCTGGGTCCTGGTGTACACAAGGTTTGTTTGAACCCTCTTAGCATCTCTGGCAGGAATGGGGTTTGATCCTAACACGAAATCGCCCTTCCTACTGTCTTGCTGGGGTTTCTCCTTTGCCCTTGGATGTGGGGTATCTCCTTACATCTGCTCCACCGCCTACCATCTTACTGGGTTTCTCTGACCTTGAATGTGGGGTATCTCTTCACAGGTGGTCCAGCAAAGCACAGCCACTGCTCCTGACCTTGGACGTGGGGTATCTCCTCTTGGCTGCTTGCTGCTCCAGCACCACAATTGCAGTGGTAGCTCAGTTCAAAAGAAATTCCCCATATAGAACATTGCTGCTGCTGCTAAGTTGCTCCAGTTGTGTCCGACTCTGCGCGACCCCATAGACGGCAGCCCACCAGGCTCCCCCATCCCTGGGATTCTCCAGGCAAGAACACTGGAGTGGGTTGCCATTTCCTTCTCTAATGCAGGAAAGTGAAAAGTGAAAGTGAAGTCGCTCAGTTGTGTCCGACTCTTAGCGACCCCGTGGACTGCAGCCCACCAGGCTCCTCCATCCATGGGATTTTCCAGGCAAGAATACTGGAGTGGGGTGCCATTGCCTTCTCCAATATAGAACATTATGGTCATAGAAATATTTAAATAAATTTTTATATAATAATTTAGTTGCAGAGGAATATGACAGGATGATCAATAAAAGACTTTCAAACATAAAAAATATACAACAGTAGGCTAAAATTCTGTGGGCAAAGTGGAATGGAAATGTAAGCATATTAAGGAAAAAATTCTGTGAGATTTCCTAATGCTAAAGAAAAGCTTACTCACGTACTTTTAAAAATGGTCAAGTTCCCTAGGAAATGCTAAAAAATAGAGGTTTTTGTGCAGAAGGCTTTGCCGGGGTCCAGCCCCGGCTGATCCAGGGTATTCGAAGGGGAGACGGCTTCGGCGACTATTTAAATATTCATCAAACATATAAAGAGTAATAGAATGAGGATAGCTCAGTAGGAAAATTCAGTGGAGAAAAGAGGCTGAGTAGCTTGGTTTACACGGGAGACCAATAAAACTTCAAGACAAGAAGTTTGCACCACTTACATAGGCCGCAGGCGTCCGTCCGTTCTCTCAAAGGAGAGGAGACACTGAGGCCTCCCTGGTCGGATCTTAGAAGCCCAGGCATAATTAGTAAGCATGGCGGGTTCCGCGCTCCAGATGGAGACTCAGCCAGAGTGAGAGAGAGAGACATGGGGAGACCAGTCTTTTGAGGAACTGATCCCAATTCTTTATTTTCCAGAGTCTGTTTTTATACACTGAGATGTTATACAAAAGTCACGTGGGGACAGCAGTCCTGACTTTTATTAAAGTCAGGTGCTTCACACAAATGTATACAGAGGTCTTAGGGGTGTTACATCATCTTCTGGCCAGGGGCGCCTGCTGACAATTTACGACCCTTTCCTTGTGACAGTGGTCAGTCAACCAGAACACTTTTTTCTCCAAGGGTGATTATTCTTAAAACAGACGCCACCCAAATAAAGTTACATTCCTATAGGGTGAGGGTGTAGTGGGTTTAAGGAAAGAATTTACTTAGCCTAAGGTCTAACATGATTAATATCAAAGGTTAATACTTATTTCTTCTATATATTCATTAATGTGTGTAAGGGCAGGGGATGTGGAGTCTTAGCAACAAACATTGGCTCAACAAATGAAAAACCCTTCACCAATACATTTTCTAATCAGCCCACTATACTTATACTAATAATTTTCTAACTTCTCTAAAGAACCTGTTTTTAGAAGGTTTAAAGCATCTCATGCCTCTCACAGTTGGGAGGCTGTGAGCAATCACATGTGGCCGGACAAGCCTGTCAGGCAGGCTAGAGAACCTTCAGAGGAGTTTGTAGGTTGAAACACTCCTGTCACGCCCAGGAATTATTATTAACTGGAGCTCTAAGTTAACTCCTTCTCCGAAAGAGGTGGTGGGAGACAGCCCCCCGTAAAGTCAGAGGTGTAGGGGAGAGCACAAAGTGGTAAAGTAGGCAGGCTCTGGTTATGGGGGTAGATGCTCAAGAATTTCCAGGGGGACTCCTGAGGCTCGATCCCACCTTTGCGTATGTCAAGCCTCCTTCCTCATGACCTTTGTCATGGGCGGAGTGCCTCACGCCGGCCCCCAACAAGGCTTATTGGGTTGTACTTTGGGATGGGCTTAAGCTTTGGGAGGAGGGTATAGGAGAGGGAAGCAGGAATGGGTTGAAAGCAAAGGGGGGTTGTGGTACAGTTGCTCTAGGGGCTATATCCCTCCCATGGGTGCTCTGGAGCTCCGATGGAAGGGTGAAGGCAACAGGGCCACGTCTCAGTCCCCACAATGAACCAGTCACTGGATGTGGCTGCCTTCCCAGGAGGGACCACAACCTTTGAATAGGTATCTGCCTTTCATCAAAACCACTTCTGGTGGAAGACTCAGATGTGTGCCAGCAGCAGACCCGCTCCAGGCAGAATAAATGTGTCAGCTGTAAAGTGTATACCAGGGTGGCACGCCATAGCATCCATTACATGGATAAAGGTGCTATCAGATTGGGATGGCATTTCAATTTTTAAAATACATTTAGAAAAGAGATGTAACCATTTCATCTTAAAACAGTCCATTTTATAACATGCTAGAAATTACGTCTGTATCTATTATTCAGATTTATGAAAATGCCTTGTTGTCAGTGTAAAAAATGTGTAAGAGAGGACTGACAGTTTTTCAAAGCTCCCTTAGTGGTTAGTGAGCAAAAATATTTAAAGAGCACTGGTGTAAAGGACAAGGTGTGGCAGCCATCACAAGTGATTGCAAAAATCTCTATTAATGTGTAAAATGTGTTTTGGTTACATGCTACAACAGGGATGATGTCTGATAGAAAAATAAATGAGTGGGTCATGCAGCCTGGGGATGTCTCAAGGAAGGAGTCAGAGTCCTAGGACAATGCCTACCTGTTCCTAAGGAAGAAAGTGTGCCTCTTGAGTGTGTCCGAGTACACAATCATGAAAACAAGTGTGCTCCCATAGCAATTCAGTGCTAAAGAGCAGTTTCAGCACAATTTTTCCAAACAGATAGTATCTATTTCAGGTTCTGCAGATTCTAAGTATTTCAAAACTACTCAACAAATGAGTGTGGGTACTCAACAAATGGGTGTGGCTATGTTTTACTAAAGCTTTATTTACAAAGAAAGGTGGCCTGCCAAATTTTGCCTGAGGACTGTGTCTTGAAAAGCAGTCAATATCTATAACTATGTAGACTAATCCTCACGGAAACTCCCTAAACCCTCACTGCCCCATATACCACAGATATTTTAGTTTTCAAAAATATGGCTTAGGCAAAACACTCTCGAACATAAATCACAGCAGGATCCTCTATGACCCACCTCCCAGAATATTGGAAATAAAAGCAAAAATAAACAAATGGGACCTAATTAAAATTAAAAGCTTCCGCACAACCAAGGAAACTATGAGCAAGGTGAAAAGACAGCCTTCAGAATGGGAGAAAATAATAGCAAATGAAGCAACTGACAAATAATTAATCTCAAAAATATATAAGCAACTCCTGCAGCTCAATTCCTGAAAAATAAACAACCCAATCAAAAAATGGGCCAAAGAACTAAACAGACATTTCTCCAAAGAAGACATACAGATGGCTAACAAACACAAGAAAAGAGGCTCAACATCACTCATTATCAGAGAAATGTAAATCAAAACCACAATGAGGTACCATTTCACACCAGTCAGAATGGCTGCGATCCAAAAGTCTACAAGCAATAAATGCTGGAGAGGTTGTGGAGAAAAGGGAACCCTCTTACACTTTTGGTGGCAATGCAACCTAGCACAGCCACTATGGAAAACAGTGTGGAGATTCCTTAAAAAACTGGAAATAGAACCGCTTTCTATGATCTAGCAATCCCACTGCTGGGCATACACACTGAGGAAACCAGAATTTAAAGAGTCATGTGTACCCCAATGTTCATTGCAGCACTGTTTATAATAATCAGGACATGGTAGCAACCTAGATGTCTGTCAGCAGACGAATGGATAAGAAAGCTGTGGTACATATACACAATGGAGTATTATTCAGCCATTAAAAAGAATACATTTGAATCAGTTCTAATGAGGTGGATGAAACTGGAGCCGATTATACAGAGTGAAGTAAGCCAGAAAGAAAAACACCAATACAGTATAATAACGCACATATATGGAATTTAGAAAGATGGTAACAATAACCCTGTATGCGAGACAGCAAAAGAGACACAGGTGTATAGAACAGTCTTTTGGACTCTGTGGGAGAGGGCAAGGGTGGGATGATTTGGGAGAATGGCATTGAAGCATGTATATTAGCATATGTGAAATGGATTGCCAGTCCAGGTTCAATGCATGATACAGGATGCTTGGGGCTGGTGCACTGGGATGACCCAGAGGGATGGTTTGGGGAGGGATGTGGGAGGGGGGTCCAAGATGGGGAACACGTGTACACTTGTGGCACATTCATGTCGATGTATGGCAAAACCATACAATATTGTAAAGTAATTAGCCTCCAATTAAAATAAATAAATTTATATTAAAAAATAAAAAAATAAGGCAAATATTGCAAAACAAAAACAAAAAAATATGGCTTAATAGAAAAAGTTAGGAAACAACTAGCACAAATGACCTAATTTCCCTTTAACTCCTCTGTGGAGTAAGATGATTTATTACAATCGTCCTCTCTTTTTAAGACTATTATTAAAAAGCTTCATTTTAGCCAGGTTTTCAAGCCCTTCTTCCATACCATTGCCATCTTCTCTGGTACATCTGTTAGAATGCAAATATGAGATGTTGTGAGGAAAGGGAAAGGAACTGTAGACTTGTGATAATTACATTTCCTGTAACATAGGCTGACTTGTTCTGCAATAGAATGTCAGCTCCATGAGTGAACAGGCGTGGTCTGCTAGGGTCCATGTTCAAATCCCTGTGCCAGAAGCAATGTCTGGATATGGTGCATATTCAAGAAATATCAGTAAAAGGATGACTAACGGACTAAAATGCAGAGGTAATACTGTTACGTGTTATCCTGAAATTTTTAAGTCGAAATTTAATTGACGTTGCTAGGATGCAGGGAGAAGGAAATGGCAACCCACTCCAGTGTTCTTGCCTGGAGAATCCCATGGACGGAGAAGCCTGGTGGGCTGCAGTCCATGGTGTCGCACAGAGTCGGACACGACTGAAGCGACTTAGCAGCAGCAGCAGGATGCAGGAGTATCTGAATTTGTGGAGTGAAGAAAAAAATGGTCATTATCTTCATAAAATATTAGAGGTAATAGGGGCCCAAAAGAGCAAAGGTTCCTCCAGCACCTCTGTAGATACCAGACTCAGGAAACAGAGACCCAGTGGGTCTGAGGATTAGGCTACACCCTGGTGGTGGTGGTGGTTTAGTTGCTAAGTCATGTCCGACTCTTTCGACCCCATGGACTGTAGCCCACCAGGCTCCTCTGTCCATGAGATTTTCCAGGCAAGAATACTGGAGTGGATTGCCATTTCCTTTTCTAGGGGGTCTTCCCAACCCAGGAATTGAACCCAGGTCTCCTGCATTGCAGGCAGATTCTTTACCGACTGAGGTATGAGGGAAGTCCATAGACTACACCCTGGTGAGGGTCAAAACAGGATTACAACTCCCATCTTTAGTCTAGAGCTTATTTCACTTCACAATGCTGTCCCTCGTTAGTCAGATTTTCTTGTTAGAGATGCAGAATCCCAATTTCTAATCAAATTCACTCTCTAAAACTTGATTTTTTTTTTTTTTTGGTTTTGGTTTTTAGAGCAGCTAATTTTGCTCTTGCTTTGCAAACCCTGAAATACAAGTTTTCAAATGCAGCTTATTTGAAACATTTTGGCTGTCTGAATTACAGATGTCCCAAGGTCTGTCATTGCCTGTTTACAATCCCCACTGAGAATACAAAGGTCTATGGTTAGAGATGGCAGAAATACCACGTACTAGTTAATTTATGCACACACATGCATGCTCGCAAACACACACATACACCTCTCGTTGATTAAAGAAGAGAAAATCTTTGAAAATGAATGGAAACTCTCCCCATTGAACTAAGCAAATTATTAGTGACTCCCTACTAAGCACAGAACTCTGCAGTAGAATTCAATAAATTATAAACCTATCTATGCATATATAAGTCAGCTTAACAAACTCAAGTCTGAATCACTGATTCTCAAATTTGGCTGCACATTAGAATTCCTCCAAGGAGAATTTTTAAACCTCTGGGGGTGAGACTCGGGGATGAGGACATAAAAAATCTCCTGAGGTGATTACTATTTGGACTCAAGGCTTGGCCTCACAGATCTCAATTTTGAGGAACTATTGACTTTAAAAGGTAAACTGTAAATGTGATTTCAGAAGCATAAACTAAATCAGTATAACACAGCTTAACACATTATACGTTTACTACTTTACTCATTTTCTTCTTTTACTCTTCAATTTTTTTACTCATTAAGCCTCACAATGCTAATAGTTCCTATTAGCCCCATTTTACTGATGAAATGGAGAAACAAAAAGAGGAAATAACATATTCAAGTCATAAAGCTGGGAAGTGTCACAAATGGGGTTTAACCCAGGAAAAAGATGGCCCCATCTGGAGCAGAAGTTCTCAAAGTTTATCTTTGAATTACAATCACCTGGAGGGCCTTTTAGTTAGAATTTCCTGGGTTCCACTCCTAGAGTTTTCAGTTCATTAGAGCTGCAAGGCACCTGAAAATCTGTATTTCTAACAAATCCCCACATGATGCTGAGGTTGCCAAACCAGGGACCAGTTTTTGTGCCCAGAGTTCAGATTGTATTTTAAAAAACCCACCAGGTGACACTGATGCACACTGAAGTATAAGAACCACCCTTCTCAAAGGTTCTCCACCTGGGCTGCATATTAGAACCCACTGGAGGGTTTTGAAAGCTCCTGATATTCAGGCTGCCCCCAGACCATTAGATTCTCTGGGGAGTAGGAATGGGTGCCAGTTTCTTAAAAGAGACTTCCCATGCAGCTGGGGTTGAGAACCATTGCTTTTGAGTCTACTCTCTGAGCCAGAACTCTGTATCCTAACCTCCACACCACAGAGAGAGGGCTTCTGACACACAGTACTACTATAATTGTGAGCATAATGCTGGAATCATTCTCTGTTACCCAAGAGGCTGTATTTGAGTCATACCCTATTAGTCTACAAGTCCTTCCCTTCACCGCTGAGGCCTCTTCTAGAGGGGATTGCTTCTCAGTAGCAATTAGCTTCTGTTGTTTTCAAATGTTAATCTCTATTTGCAAACTGCAAAATCTGTGAAGCTGAGTCTCCGGAGATTTGTGGCTGATTTTAATCTTATGGACAGAGGAGCCTGGTGGACTGCAGTCCATGGGGTCGCAATGAGTCAGGCACAACTGAGCGACTAACACTTACTTACCTAGCCTCTGGACAGTCATGGAGAGCTGAGTGCCAGTTCTCAGTAGAACCAGTGCTTCTGGCAATACCTAGCCCATGTGTCTCCTAAGGCTCAGTGTGAAAGGGTCGAGAACCCTGAGCCACCCCAGTCAAGGGATAACCTCTCAACTGAGTGCCTCTAACCAGTATGATAAAGAACTCCACATCTGTCCAGTCCAGACCTGGAAAACAGGTATCTCTGTTGATTCTAAGGGATCGGGGCAGGGCTACATCATAGATTATATTCACCCTGACTCTCAACAGTTATGTCCAGGGAAAATCAGAGTATAATGAACAAGAATGGTGTGAGGAGCACCAACAAAGAGAAAACAAAATTAGATAAGGATAATCTGAGGGCTTCCCTGGTGGCTCAGACAGAAAAGAATCGGCCTGCAATGCAATGCAGGAGACTTGGGTTCGATCCCTGGGTGAGGAAGATCCTCAAGAAAGGGTAATGGCAACCCACTCCAGTGTTCCTGCCTGGAGAATTCTATAGACAGAGGAGCCTGCTGGGCTGCAGTCCATAGGATAACAAAGAATTGGACGTGAATGAGCGACTAACACTTTCAATTTCAATCTGAGGCAAAGAGATGGAAAGGGACAAAGGTAGTCTCCATTCTAACTTTTTGGTATATAATAGTGGTTTTCACTTATGGGTTATTACCCCATTTACCTTGCATTGTTCCCATTAAGTAAAATCTAGTGGTAGACATAAGATAGGGCAGGTAGAGCTGGCCATCTGTAGTCATGGGTGCTACATTTGTGGATTCACTCAAAGACAGATCAAAAATTTACATTTTTTTTAATTCTAGAAAGTTTCAAAAAGCAAAACATATATTTGTCATGCACTGGCGACTATTTACACTGCATTTACATTTTATTTACAATTATTTACATAGCATTTACATTGTGTTAGGTAGTATAAGCAATCTAGAGATGATTTGGGCTTCTCTGGTGGCTCAGATGGTAAAGAATACGCCTGCGCTGTGGGAGACCTTGGTTGGGATGATCCGTGGGACAGGAAGATCCCCCTGGAGGAGAGCATGGCAACCTACTCCAATATTCTTGCCTAGAGAATCCCCACAGACACAGGAGACTGGCAGGCTACAACCCATGGAGTCGCAAAGAGCTGGACATGACTAGCATATGGGAGAATGTACATAGATTATATGCAAACACTATAACATTTTATATAAGGGACTTGAGCATCCTTGGATTTTGGTGTCCAAAGGAGGGTCCTGGAAACCCAGATACTAAGGTATGACTGTATTTTATAAATTGATAACACTTATTTATAACATTATATAAGTTTTATAAACAAAAAGAGCGGAGTGTTGCTCATCATCCAATACACAAAGGGTTAAGTCACAACTCATTGCAGTCACCCACTGACAGAACACCCTAAGGGGAATTCATAGTTAAGATGCATATCTAAGGAAGAACTTCAGTGACCCCAGATTCTTTCAGCTTCTCATACATAAAAAAAGCACTAAAATAATTAAATTGAGATGAACTGTCTCTGTAATTAACAGTAACCTCTTACCAAAATGTATGCTTGATTATGGGCTTCCCCAGTGGTTCATCAGTTAAGAATCCACCTGCACTGCAGGAGACTGAGGTTCGATCCCTGGGTGGGGAAGACCCCCTGGAGGAGGGCATGGCAACCCACTCTAGTATTCTTGCCTGGAGAATCCCATGGACAGAAGAACCTGGCAGGCTACAGTCCATCGGGTGTCCACTGATGCAACTGAGCACACACACAAACACACACACACACACGCTTGATTATACATATTTCCCAGCTCCAAAATTCATATATATACTGACTTCAGCCGTATCTCTTCAGAGTGGTCCTCTCAGAGCTACTGAAAGATTGTTTCCTGGGCTATAGTCCTCAGTAAGTACCCTGGATAAGACTTAACTCATAATTTTTACACTGTGTGTTTTTCTTTAAGGTGATAATGTTATATTTTTACTTTTTGTATATACCCTATAATACACTCACCTCTAAAACTTATCCATCCAAAAGGATAAAGTTGAGTCCCTTTATTCATTCCCTTCCCCTTCCCACCCCTTCCCCTCTGATAATCACTACTCTGTATCTATGTTTGTTTTTGTTTGGTTTGTTCATTTTTTGTGTGTTTATTAGTTTTTATGCAGCCACTGTTGAAAACAGTATAGAATCTTCAAAAAATTAAGAATAGAACTACCGTATGACCCAGCTATTCCGCTTCTAGGTCCTTATCCAAAGAACATGAAAACACTAATTGAAAATGATATCTGTACTCTTATGTTCATCACTGTATTTACAACAGCCAAGATGTGGAAACAACCTAAGTATCCATCAACATGAATAGATAAATAAGATGTGATGTATATATATATGTGTGTGTGTATACACACACACAC
Organism: Bos taurus; assembly: GCF_002263795.3. Taxonomy (NCBI): domain Eukaryota; kingdom Metazoa; phylum Chordata; class Mammalia; order Artiodactyla; family Bovidae; genus Bos; species Bos taurus. Next base: position 70,198,240 of record NC_037330.1, read on the forward strand.
ACATATATATATACACACACAGTGAAATACTATCCAGCCATAAAAAGATGAAATCTTGCCATTTGCAGCAACATGGATGGATGGATGGACCTCGAGGAATGACTGCAGTTTAATTTTTATTTTACAGATGAGCACAAGAGTTTTGAGATTTTTCTACCTTTCATTCCTTATTTTTTCTACCTTTTGTTCCTTAAGGTTATATTCTGTGTAATTTCTTCAGAGCTATCTGCCAGTTCTTTTCTGTTCATCTAATCTCCTTTTTAATGCATTCACTGTACTTGTCCATTTAACAATTTTATTTTTCATTTCTTAATGTTGTATTTAGTCTTTAATCCAAGTCTACCTGTGCATTTTTTTCCCACAAAAACTTGTCATCTGTTTGTTTTATATTCCATGTAAAGTCCATCAGTAAGCCTTATTCATCTCTCTCTCCTTTTTTTTCTACATCTTTTTTTTTTTTTTTTTGCTGAGCCACGTGGCGTGCTGGATCTTAGTTTCCTGTACATTCCTACTGAGTCATGCAGTTGACACGCAGTACATTCCTATTGACTCTTTGCCACCCTGTGGACTGTAGCCCACCGGCGTCCTCTGTCCATGGAATTTTTCTGGGTTGCCATTTCCTCCTCCAAAGAATCTTTCCCACCCAGGGACTGAACCTGAGGCTCCTGCATCTTGTGTGTTGAAGGCAGTTTCTTTACCTCTGTGCCACCTGGGAAGCCTCTTAGTTCCCTGACTAGAGATCAAATCTGTGTCCCTTACAGTGGAAGCACAGAGTCTTCACCACTAGACTACCAGGGAAGTCCAATCATCTCTATAGTAAAGCATATTGAGAAACATTGAGCTATAACAATAGATACTGATTTTGAAATATTCAAAATGAATTGTTTAAGCTAACGCTAGCTAAAAAGTGATATGAAGTTGTGAAAACTAACTATTTGGTATAAGTCACTGATATGCACAAAAACTATTCTGATGTTTTTCTGTAATAGGCATAAAATAAGAATGAAATGCAATTGACTACAGGGCAGGGAAAAAAAGAAGTATAAAAACAACTTATACAGAAACTAAATTGAATTTCTAAACATGCCAAAAAACCTAAGGTGTATATATTTATGTCACCTCTATCAACATTTGAAGAGGAGAAAGCATCTATGAAACTCCATGATAAAACCCTGGGATAATACTACAGTGGCAATAATCATCAATAGTATTAAGATAGCAAACTCTCTTATAACAGCAAAACAAATTTAAACATACATGAAAAGATAGATGCACAATGATATTGTCATTTATTATTCAGCATATCTCCCAATCCACCAGACGTTTCCTACCAACATTACACCTATTTCTTCATTATACCATGAGGCATGTGATTGTACTATCTACTTCAACACCCTCTTCTTTAACTACAAAACTGCAAATCTGTCTATTTATTTTTGATGGTCTTATGCTGCTTGCTAATTTTTTCACTCTTTGTGTCATTTTATTTTTAGGATTTTTTTTAAGTACCAACCAGTCCATTCTGAAGGAGATCAGCCCTGGGATTTCTTTGGAAGGAATGATGCTAAAGCTGAAACTCCAGTACTTTGGCCACCTCATGCAAAGAGTTGACTCATTGGAAAAGACTCTCATGGTGGGAGGGATTGAGGGCAGGGGGAGAAGGGGATGACAGAGGGTGAGATGGCTGGATGGCATCACTGACTCGATGGGCGTGAGTCTCAGTGAACTCCGGGAGTTGGTGATGGACAGGGAGGCCTGGCATGCTGTGATTCATGGGGTTGCAAAGAGTTGGACATGACTGAGCGACTGATCTGATCTGATACACATAGTTACTTTGTATTCTGAAATGGATTCTTCTAACATCTGATATCTTTAGTGTCTGCAACTATTAGTTTATTATTTCTGTTAATTTTTCTTCTTGGTGGTTTATTTCTCATTTATTTGTCAGTACTGAGTTAATTTTAGTTTGAGAATAATTCTTTCAGGGTCCAATTTAATGTGCCAATTTTTAATAAATTTCCCCCTCATTGGTACAAGGCTTAATCACCAATCTTAGTACTAATATCCCACTGCTCTCAGGGCATCCTTATTCTCCCATTTTGCTTACATGATCACTGAAGTTTTTTGCTCACCTTTTTCTAAAGCGTTTCCTTATTCCCTGCAAGTTCAGCATTACAGTAAAAATTTTAATTTTATTCAGGTTTCAGTTGTACTGTAGTGAGAAAGTCCTTTAAAGAAGCAAGTCCCTATATTACAAGAGGCAGACTTTTGATATAATCTTCAAATAATTATCTCATCTAATTGTGAAGTAAGAGAATATATTTTTTCAAATATGCATAGTTAAAAATTCCCAAGAATAAGATTTGGTTTGACTATGAAGATACTAGCAATTGAGACTAAATTTTTCTACAACTTTAGCTTCTTAAATGATAGCTTAACACAATTGTCTTAAAATGGTTGTGAAGAGATTTTTAAATCGCAATGCTGTTGTTATTGGCATTTAACATTGTAATGCTCTTTTTAGTGGCATTTAAAATTGTAATGCTCTTGTTAGTGGTATTTTTCCCCCTATTTCAACTTCAAGGAAGAGTTCACAGATGGGTCAAGGAAACAACTAAGTTGTATAAAACTTCCTAGTACAGAAGCAAAGAAGTATTCTACCTTTTGAGTACCTCAGTTTAAAATTTTTTTTTCACTCTCTTGCAATTCGTCTACTGGCTGGTAAAAGGAGACAAGCTCTGGCCTCTTTCTACTCAGAGTTAAGTAACAGGCCCCTTTAAAAAGCGGGGTAGACCTTGCAGCCTATTCAGCCAACTGTGCTGGTTTGTCCAGACCAAGTTCAAGTTCTGTGGCAGAAACTTGGTGGCAGAAAAATGGCTCAGCCTGGATGACTTTGGGGTCATATACATCCCCTGGTCAAACGGCAGGTCCTGCACTCAGGAAAGCCTTGGCACTGTCCCCTTCTTACTCATACCCATCAATAAATCTTACTTTCCTGTCAAGAAATAAAATAAAATTTAATTAAAATATTTTAAGAACAAAAAGGGGAATAGACCAATGTCTATTTCCAGGTTTGATATTGCACTGTGGTTAGCAAGGTATTTCACTGGGGGAGACTGGGTGAAGAATATATAGGACTTCCCTGTACACTGTTGTGTAAATTCAAAGGAATTGATCACTATCTAAAATAAGTTAAAAAAAAAAATAGCAGAGTGGAAACTAGGGTAAGGCCTAGAGACCACAGGGTGTGAAGGAGGATGTTGCTTCTGTCTCTGACCAGGCCTTAAAAGAGTGGGAGGGCTTTCTGGATGGCTCAGTGGTAAAGAATCCTCTTGCCAATGCTGGAGACACAGGTTTCATCTCTGGTCCAGGAAGGTCCCACATGCCACGGAACAACTAAGCCCATGTGTCACAACTATCGAGCCTGTGCTTTAGAGCCCAGGGGCCTCACCTACTGCGTCCATGTGTGGCAACTGCTGAAGCCTGTGCCCCTAGAGCCTGTGCCCCACAAGAGAAGCCACCACAGTGAGAAGCCCACACACACCACAACTAGAGAGTAGCCCCACTCTTCACAACTAGAGAAAAGCCCGTGCAGCAACGAAGACCCAGCACACTCAAAAATACACAATTAAATAAAAATTGTTTAAAAAGCCTGGGGAAAAGGGGCTCTGTGTGGCACCCTCAAGGCTTATCCTAGTTCTCCATAGGCAGTGTGCAACAAAGCCCTAAGAAATGATTCAAAACAAACAAACAAACACTCATTTGCCTGCTTTATACTCTATCATAAAACCCTTGAGTGGCCCAGCAGGGTGACAGGTAGCTGCATGAGGGGACAGAAAGCAGGCATCTTCCCTTTGGAGACACAACTAACAGCTCCCTTTATGCAAAGTGGGTTTTTTGATAGTTATTAACGCCAGGTTTACAAATAAACACCATAAATTAGCACCACAGGCAAAATGAACCCTATAAAATGGAGTCTGTAAAAATGAAAGAAAATATGACTTTTAAGGCAGATCATTTAAAATTATAAGGAGATAGAGGATCTGTTTTTTAACGAAGTTAAGAACTCTGAGAACATTTGTAAACACTCCTGTTTGCTGTGCATATGGCTTTGATTAATTGCAGCATATGCTGGTACTATGGATAATCATTTTTGATACAGTAGTAAGACATCTGACAGAAAAACTGCAAATAAGGAAGTGTTTCTCTGTGATTCTTGAACTCTATTAATATTTTAAATCAATTAACAGCTTAATGGATAGTGCAGGAAAAAGGAACAAACTAATTTAGCTTTAGCAAGCAACTTGAACAGTTTTCACAACTCACTATTTTACATTTTGCAGAATTTCCATTTGTATTAATAACTTATTACTTATATTAACATACATTTTCCCTTAAGCCTAATGTTTCTTCAGTGGAGACCAATTAACTAGGACAGTCTTTTCTTAGCTAGCCAATTATTTTAATTGCTGGAATTAAAAAAAAAAATGTGCTTACTTTGCACAGATTTGATAAGTTGAATTTGCCCCCAAAATGCATTGCCTTTGTAACACGTAGATGGAAGATTTTTGGTGAAAATGTGAATGTCAAAAAATCTGGATATTTGGGGTTCTGCAGAGTGGAGTGGTAGACTAAGAAGCCTATGTCTTTATTACATTGCTATTCATCCCGGTCTTTGCCTTTAATCTGGTGCCATTCTCAACCAGCCCTATTTTGTTCATTTTTCATTCAACTTCCATGTTGTCTATGTGAAGAGCCATGGCTTGAAGGATGGGCAAGCAATCACTGTACTAAAGCGGGAACTATAATATGGTAGATGGGACTCTGCAATAACAAAAATCTGAGCTTTGCTTTCTTATTCTTTTGGGACTGGTATTGAAAAAATACATGAAGTCCATTTTTAATAAGCATTGAAGAGTTAAAAGGAAAAACAATGACAGAGCATTTCATTCATTAGATCTCCAAGCAAGGGGTTCGAGGTGCTTAAACTGAAAGAACAAGAAGCACCATAGAGACAGAGTTTGTTTTGGAGGTTAGTACCCTCCTGGCAATGCCAGGAGGCTGGTCGTTTTCATGTAAAAGACAGAAGTTCCAGAAGGTCATGTAAAAAGTCATTTCCAGCTTGCAGAGACACAGAACACACAACTAGGGAGGAAAAAGAATAGCAGTAATGAAGAGAAGGCTAAATAGTAACATACTAATAAAGTAGAAAAATTAGTAAGCAGATTGGTAGAATGAGAGAAATAATAACAACCAAAGAGGGAAAGGGGAAAAAAATCAGCTTACAGGAGTTTAGAGGGAAGTTAGCAAGTCCCTAGCAACACAGTAATAGTTTTGCTGATGACAGGGTTACTTACAAAGGGCATAATCAAACATAGTAGTGCTAAGTACCACATCCCACACATTAAAAAAGAAACTGTGACAGAGTGAAAACAGTGTTAAATTAATTAAACAAGGAAGCCACTAGACTTAGGTGGTTCTAATGCCTTAGCAACCTACTTAAGCAATCCAAAACCTAAACCTGTAAATGCCTCAAGGTTAAGAAATCAAAATCTAAGGACAACCTATCACAAACAACTGGCTAGGCTTTCCTAACCAAGGCAATCACTTGAGCTGAAGCCAATCAAACAATTGTTTTTCTTTGTTCCTGTTTCTTTTCCATAAGTCTTACCTCTGGTTCCTACAGATAGAGTACTCCTGCTGCTGCTGCTGCTGCTGCTGCTAAGTTGCTTCAATCGTGTCCGACTCTGTGCGACCCCATAGACGGCAGCCCAGCAGGCTTCCCCATCCCTGGGATTCTCCAGGCAAGAAAACTGAAGTGGGTTGCTATTTCCTTCTCCAATGCATGAAAGTGAAAAGTGAAAGTGAAGTCGCTCAGTTGTGTCCGACTCTTAGTGACCCCATGGACTGCAGCCCATGAGGCTTCTCCATCCATGGATTTTCCAGGCAAGAGTACTGGAGTGGGGTGCCATTGCCTTCTCCGAGAGTACTCCTAACTACTCCCAATTGGTTATTGCCCACTGTGAATGAATTTTGCTCAAAGAAATGTTAAATTCTTTTTTAAAGTATTGTTGGCCATTTCTCTGTTTTTATTTTTATTTTATTTATTTTTAAATGTTTTTAGCCACACCTGGCAGCAAGTGAGATCTTAGTTCCCCAAACAGGGATTGTACCCACAGCCCATGCATTGAAAGCGGAGTCTTAACCCCTGGTCAGCTGGGGAAGTCTCTCTTAAAATTTTTTTAAATGCCTTGGTTTATCTTTTAACAGAGATAATATAATAGGAGAGTCAAAGTAGCTGAAAGAAACAGGCTAAAATAATGACCTCACTCCAGCAGACTACTGAATCCCTTTACTCCTTTGTTAATTTCATTCTCACTCCCATTTAATTATCCAATTGCTCACTCCATCATTCCACAAACCACTCCTTACTAAGAGTAACTAGCAGTCAAAATTCATTTATTTGCATGCTGTCTATCCTACCTTGGTCACTCTAGAAAGCTATTGTTGTTGTTCAGTCACTAAGTTGTGTTCAACTCTTTGTGACCCCATGGGTTGCAGCTTCCCTGTCTTTCACCGTCTCCTGGAGTTTGCTTAAATTCATGTCCATTGAGTTGGTGATGCCATCTGATCATCTCATCCTTTGTCACCTTTTTTTCCTTTCTGCCCTCAATCTATCCCAGCGTCAGGGTCTTTTCCAATGAGTCGGCTCTTTGCATCAGATGGCCAATGTATTGTGGTTTCAGCATCAGTCCTTCCAACGAAGATTCAGGGTTGATTCCCTTTAGGGTTGACTGGTTTGATCTCCTTACAGTCCAAGGGACTCTCAAGAGTCTTCTCCAACATCACTATTCAAAAGCATCAATTCTTTGACACTCAGCCTTCTTTATGGTCCAACTCTCACATCCATACATGACTACTGGAAAAACCATAGCTTTGACTAGATGGACCTTTGTGGTTAAGGTAATGTCTCTGCTTTTTAATATGCTGTCTAGGTTGGTCAGAGGTTTTCTTCGAAGGAGCAAGTTCTCTTAATTTCATGGCTGGAGTCACCATCTGCAATGATTTTAGAGTCCAAGAAAAAAAAGTCTGCCACTCTTTCCATTGTTTCCCCATTTATTTGCTGTGAAGTGGTGGGACCAGATATCATCATCTTAATTTTCTTAATTTCAAATTTTAAGCCAGCTTTTTCACTTTCCTCTTTCACTTTCATCAAGAGGCTCTTTAGTTCCTCTTCGCTTTCTGTCATAAGGGTGGTGTCATCTGCATATCTGAGGTTATTGATACTTCTTCCTGAAATCTTGATTCCAGCTTGTGCTTCATCTAGTCCAGCATTTCATATGATGTATTCTACATATAAGTTAAATAAGTAAGGTGACAGTATACAGCCTTGATGTACTCCTTTCCCAATTTGGAACCAGTCTGTTGTTCCATGTCCACTTCTAACTGTTGCTTCTTGAACTGCCTACAGATTTCTCAGGAGGCAGGTAAGGTGGTCTGATATTCCCATCTTTTTCAGAATTTTCCACAGTTTGTTGTGATCCATGCAGTTAAGGCTTTGGTGTAGTTAGTAAAGCAGAAGTAGATGTTTTTCTGGAACTGTCTTGCTTTTTCAATGATCCAATGGATGTTGGCAATTTGATTTCTGGTTCCCCTGCTTTTTCTAAATTCAGCTTGAACATCTGCAAGTTCTTGGTTCACGTACTGTTGAAGCGTCACTTGGAGAATTTTGAGCATTGTTTTTTTAGCATGTGAGATGAGTGCAATTGTGTGGTAGGTTGAACATTCTTTGGCATTGCCTTTCTTTGGGATTGGAATGAAAACTGACCTTCTCCAGTCCTGTGGCCACAGTACCAGTAATCTTCCAGCTTGTGATTCATCCAGCCCTGCATTTTGCATGAGGTACTCTGCATATAAGTTAAATAAGCAGAAAGCAGAGCCCAAGCCTAAACCTCAGGTAGTACTGTTTCTTTAGGAAATGCAATTCCATGGAAGCAAGAGTGAGGAAGGGAAGCTGGGAGGAAGAGCCAATTCTACAGTGCAGTTGAGCTGACACTGTCTGCAATCAAGGGCACCTGATGGTTAGTCTCATTGAATTGTCCTCTGAGACGCTAAGACTGGCGGTGCCTCAGGACGTTTGTGATGTGGTGGAGAAAGGAGAACTTATTCCTTGGCACTGATCCCTATTAATCAGAAGTTTACTCCATACGTCCCCAAGTGTTGACTGCCAAGGTGACCTGCAAAGACTTCAAGAACTTGGACCATCTCTCCTTTGGATAACAGGAGTGTGCCATGGCAGTGATCTGAGGGGTACAAGGCAAGGTGTGGTCAAGTTGTGCCCACAGAAAGTTGGCCATGGTGATGGATGACACAGTAGCCAATGGCATAGGTGGGACCAAAATTTGAGGTAACACAAAAGAGGAGCCTAATACATGTTCCTTGGAGACATTAGTAATTAATTGTTTACATTTAACTTAACTGCACTTTATAATTTTATTCATGTTGTGCTTTTTATATTATTTTCATATTCATTTTGTTATATAGCCTTGATTATAGGATGCTAATTTAGGATTTACTTCTCTCACAGACACTTAAATTCTCTCAAACCATAATCCTTTAATTAGCATCCAGGAAGTAAATGATTCCCCCTTGGTGCTTGGTTGATTTCTCTCTCAGTCATGTTATAATAAGCATGGTCAGTTGCTATGGAACACTTATTATGTGCCTGGCACTGTGATGTGTGACTTTCCTGCATTATTTTACTTAATCCTCTCTTTGAGGTAATAATCATCGTCTCCACGTTATAGATGGGGAATCTGAAGATCAAAGGGACAGAGTAACCTGCCTATGGAAGGTCACACACACAGTGAGGGACTGAACTAGACTTTCACCTATGCTTGACTCAAAAGCTCATACCCTTTACCACAATGCCAATGCTTCTCAAAGCATCATCCTGGCACCAGCAGCATCAAGTTTCCAGGGAACTTCTTAGAAATGCATGTTTCGGGGTCCCACTCCAAGACTTCTGATTCTAAAGCTCTGGGTTGGGGCCCAGGAATCTGCATTTGAATGAACTCTCCACCGATTCTGACAAACACCACAGTTTGAGAATGCTCTGTGCTATTCAGGTTCCTGTAATTTCATACCTGGTACAGGGTAAACATACATCATCCAGTGTCCCATTTATGTTTATTCTGCTCATCTCAAATTATCCTCAGTTCTGACACTGATTCTTTTCCCTTTGACTAATTTGAGTTTAAGGAAGGCAAAAAAAAAAAAAAAATTTCCTCTGAAAGAAGAACCTGACACTCTGCTTCACTGTGGATTAATTTCTGAAGTGTTGTTAAGCAGACCATGGATTATTATGAGTAAAAACTGAAGGGCAAACCAAAATTCAAATTATTTTTATTGCATTTCGTGGTCTTGCTGGAATCACCCTTTCCTGATTAGTTGAGATAAAAGAAGAGATGGAAGTTTGTGAAATTAGTGAGCTTCAAAACCTTCTTTAAAGATGGCGAAGATACCTTTTCCTGCATATGAGTCCATTGCTTAAAAGATAGATATTTGAGATGGTATTCTTTTTATCTCACTAATTAAACATAAAGTTAGACTGAGTGTGCTTTGGAGACCTGTCCTCGTCAGCGGGGCCTGGCACCCGTGGCAGCGTTTTAATTCAAGAGGCCTAATTTAATTAGCACCCTGCCACTGGGTCGGCTGCTTGCTGCCTTGGATCTCGGGCCTGAGGAGAAATGTAAAACCCCTGCTTTTTTTATATCTAGTTAGCCTTCTAAAAGGTAGGATGTCCAAGGAGGGAGAGGAACTTTGCTTCTCCATCATGTTTTGCATATGGTGCTAATTGAGCTGACAGTCTTGGACCACTGTCGGTTACAGCAGCAGCTGAGCCTTCAACTGATCCCCTGTGAAGGGATTGCAAATGTCAAATGGCTCATCTTTGCCCTTGTGGCTCTTGAAATATGGAAGGGAATTGATCAGGGGGAGCTTTTCAGTCTGCATGCTTGAGTAACTACAAGCAACACAAAACTAGGAAGGAATAAAGTATTCAAATCTTACTGGTAATGGCCATACCATCTCGCCTCACTTTCCCTATCCAGTGTGCTAATGAGGAGAGGAAAATGTGAAACTCCTTGGTTTCCCTAATTGCTGTGCTTTGCCCTCATAACTTTTTTGTTCCTGCTTATCGTGGTGAGAGTCTTGCTTCTGTCAATCATTTCTGGTTCTTTCTGCCTAGAAAATAACAATGTATGTTTTTTGAACCTTGAGATTATTCCAGCCCTCTTTTTTCCATAATTAAAACAGAGAAAACGATGATAATTTTTTTTTCTTTTTTTGGCTTGACTTTGCAATCATAAGCTATAGTAATCAAGAAAGGTTTGCTTTTTTATTTTTCTGGGTCCATGCAACTTCTCCTGGGTAATTCCCAAATTTTCCTCAGGCCTGCAGAACTGCAGATTTGTTTGTTTTTACCACAATTTTGGATTGTGAATGTTGTTATTTTTATTCCTTTTTCTCCATCACAGTGGAGGCAGTACTATGTAGTGAAAAACTCATGGATACTAGTGCAAGACAAGCTGAGTTTTGAAACCTGATTCTGTTCTATAGAAGCTTGGATTTATTATTTACCCACTTCAAAAATAAGGAAGAGCATTCTCCCTTTCCAGAGATATTCCAAGAACTATTACTAATTGTCATAATACCCTTAAAATCATCTAAAACAGTTCTTGTCACACAGTAGATAATAAATATATATTCTTCCTACTTTTAAAAAGATTTCTGTTGATTGATTTATGGAGGTACTGGGTCTTGGTTTCCTCACACAGCCTTTCTCTAGTTGTGGCGAATGGGGCCACTCTGTAGTTGTGGCACGCGGGCTTCTCGCTGTGGTGACTTCTCTTGCTGCGGAGCACAGGCTCTAGAGTGCTCGGGCTTCAGTAGTGGTGGCGCACGGCTTAGTCACTCCGAGGCATGTGGAATCTTCCTAGGGATTGCACCTGTGTCCCCTGCATCAGCAGGAGGACTCTTAACCACTGCACTATTGGGTTCAGAAAAATAGATTTATAATTATCAGCCCCCTTGTTTGGGAAATTCTTTCTGGTTCTTATATTTCATTTAAAGAATTTCATTTCTCTTCAGGTTTTACTTCAAGTATAAATAAGACATCACTGTCTAAGGCTGATGGATCTTGACTCCAACTGCCTCAGAAGCCTAAGCTTGGCAGTTTGCTGTTTGCAAAGGTGGGTTTTTTAGGAATGTCGATGGTTATTGACAAGAGAGAAAAATCTCTACCCTTCTAATGCTCTTCTACTGTAGAACAGCTCTTTGGCTGCATGATGAAATATAACAATAAACAACATTTACAATATTGACTATGGTGTGGCAGGAACTCTACAATGCAGTTTATATTTATATTCTATATTCAATGCAATCCTTCTAGCAACTTTACACCATAATTTGTATTATCACCATCAAACAGATAACAAATGAGCTAGGGTAGGTAAAGTGACTTGCCCAAGGTCACACAACTTTTGTAAAAAATCGGAGTGACTCCAAATTTAATGCTTATTGTTGGAGGGAAAGAAGGAGGAAGGGAGGATGGAAAGAAGGGAGGAAAGAAAAAATTAAGGCAAGAAAGGCAGAGAGCATAAAGAGAAAGAAATCGGATATTTCATTTCAGATGGATTATCTGTCACTAGCCCTTTTCCTTACTACTGGCACCCATTTTTCCCTCTTTCTCAGGGAAATGTCAGCTTTGGAAATAATTTAACCCAAATAATCACTGTGTTGGGATAACTCTTTCCTGGTGCTGCTGTAATTTGGCTTACAATTATGGCTAATTGAACATCTTCTAAGTGAGCTCAGTGCTGCATGCACATGGAAAAAATGTTTTAATGTGCTAAGCATGCAAAAACATGATCATAGAAGTCCATTTTTACCAGCATAGAAAGAAAGCAATTAGTAAGACATTTTTTCCAGCAAGGAGGAAAAAAAAAAAAAAAACCCATGATCTCGAGACAACTCTGAGATAATCCCTGGGCCCCGTTAAAGGCACAGTAATAAAAAGGTTTTGTGAGTTATAGGTTGGCATCTGTGAAAAGGTCCCCCTTCCCAGAAATCAAGATACATTAGTCTCATTATTTGCAGATACTTGATAAGACAAGAGCCAGAGGGAAGCAGCAACATGAGATGTAATCTGGAGAGAGGAGGTGGTTAGAGGAAACAAAGAAAGGGAGCTTGACAAATTTGTTCTAGAAAATCCTTCTCTGAAAGAGGGGTATTTCAGAAGGGAACAGTCATTCCTCTGGATCTGGCCTCCATTCCGTGGGAACCTGGGAGGATGCCCGTTTTACCTAGCACAGGTCTGATCAGACCCACATCTGTCATTACCCCTACTGCGAATCTTTTAGTTAAAATTGGTATGTACGTATATATTCAAAACTTTTTACCTTTCAAAGGTACTCCTTTCAACTCAATTCATAAAAGCCCCAAAGTTTCCCAGGCTGATGCTGGCTCATTTCCTAAAGCAGCTAGAGCCGAGGACGAGAGGGAGAGCTGTGGAGACAGGTGCTTTTTAACCAGCCCTCTTCCTTTCCTTCCTTTTTTTTCTGTCTTTGCCAGAAAGTATTTTGCCTGTATGGCCACTTCAGGCTCCTTGGGTCCTGCTTATTATTAAGCCCCTTGGCGACTTGGTTGGTGGGATAGAGTATGTGAGACTCCAGAATAATTTGGTGGGAAAATGAAAAGGCTGGGGGCTAAAAAAGGATAAATCTAATTGGAAGTACCATGGTTTTTACTTCCTCCTCTGGATTCTCGTTGGGCTGTCACCAAGCTCTTCAGTACATGTAGGGGCTTTCAGCTTTGTGACCACAGGTCATAAGAAAATGTTCAGAAGGATTTAGAGGTGGGGTTGCTGTTCTGATAGAAATTGCCCGCAAGCAACATAATTTCTAGTTCTTAGGGGGTCAGTAAGGATGGAACAGCTTGCCACAGACAGAAGGAGCAATCAGTGCTTATTCAGCTCTGTTTGTCTATGATTGCACATTACTAAGGAGGAGGAGAAAGCAGTTTTGCCTAAATGCAGCCAGCCAGAGTCAGAATCTATCTTCTCATTTCTCTTCAGGCTCCTAATCTCAAGATTGAGGGCACTGGCTCTTAACCTGGGGCAATTTTGTCCCCCCAAAACACATTTAGAAAAGTCTGGAGACATTTTTTTATTGTTGTGACGTAAGGAGCTCTTACTGGCATCAGGGGGGAGAAGCCAGAAAGCTATTAAAAATCTCCCAGTGCATAGGATAGCCCCCACAGAGAGTCAGTTCCTCCAATAATTCTGAGATCCAGTAACCCTGATTGAGAGAGTGCCCAATCTTCCTTTACTAATGTTATTTCTCTTACCAAGGTGCAAAGCAGTAATTATAACACTGAATTTTCATTGTTTCCGGCTTGATTTTGCCAGGTCTATCTCTGAATGGCAAAACTATTTTGTTTGGTGGGAGTATTCCTGTCCCCCTGGTTGGGAGACTGAAGGGCAGATTTCTTATTTTCTGAAGGCAGCAGGCATCTTAGCTATCCTCCCAGTGCACCAGGCCAGACTCTAGCATGAATGACAGCTTTGCATTTGTGGGTTGCTTTCATAATGGTACCGATGGCATTTATGACACCTTGGTGATGACAGCAGCAGGTCACTCAGGCAGAGCACAGAGCACTTGGTACCATGTAGACAGTAGGCCAAATAATTGTGCTATATATTTGCGAGCTTCTTAATCTGAAGATCATTACTTCTTTTTACCAGTATGTCTGAAAGAAAGGTGTACCTCGTGTAAGTCTTGTTGGAATGAAATACACTCTGAATCAATTTTGTATGCCACTAAAAATCTTTAATCACAGAACTGGGCACTAGAAGTAACATAATGAGATAAGAAAATGAACAATTCTAAGAAATCAATTGTATGACTTTCAAACACAAGTCTACTTAATTCAGTCTAGGAAGACATAATAATCGTTACGTCCCCACCATGGACTGAGGCCCCATCTCCAAGCAACAACGTGAATTTATTGTTTTAATTTACAAAATTAAAAAAAAGTTCTTCAAATACATTTGGTTTTGGTTCTTGCATTTCATTCCTCAGCCCCAAATCCAAAGCCCAACTTGCGGTAGGGAATTAAATAGGACCAGTATGAGCAAGCCAATTTAAGGAGACCTTAGGGGGTAAAATATTATAATTGGAAGCACGACTGCCATGGCTGGAATTGTTACTGTCAGTTTGGAGGAAAACTCTCCTTAGGTAAATGTGGAGTGCTGTCAGCTGCTATCCTCAAAGCTGCCGCTATTCCGGCAAGAATGAAAATGCATTGGGCTCATGGGATCAGACACGTAGCCTGCATCAGGAAAGAAGTTCAGATGTTACTTATTAGCCTTTCAGCCCATCTCCCCATTTTTCTTTTCTTTTTTTTTGTTTTAAATGTTTTGGCCGTGCCATGCAGCATGTGGGATCCTAGTTCCCTGACCAGGGATCGAACCCAGGCCCCCTGCATCAGGGGCTCAGAGTCTTGACCACTGAACTGCCAGCGAAGTCCCCTCCCCATTTTTCTTAACAGCTTCACCCAGTGTAACACATAGCTGCCAAGCAGCTTCTCCTGGCTCATGTAAAGAGTCTGCCTGCCCATTGCTGGCAAGCAATTATAAAACAAAAGCAAAATTTACAAGGATAACAGAGAACTGAGACCAGAGGAACATCAATGATGGGAGTCTGATGTGAACCCAAGCTGGCCAGGTGACAGTTTGGAGTAAAGAAGGGTACAATTCAGGAAGGTGGTATATCATGATGGCTAAAAGGATGAGCTTCATGTCAGGCAAATCTGGGTTTGAGCTCTGGCTCCACTATTACCAGTTCTGTGATTTTTGTTAACCTTTCTGAACCTCAGTTTCTTCATTGTAAAGGGGAGAAGTAAAGTACTTAGCCAAAAAGTTGGTAACACACATAAGACAATTAGCAGTGTCTGACACACAGTGAGTGAGAAGCAGATGATGACTGCTGGAAAGGGGAGATATAGACGGCAATAGAGAAAAGCAGAGTATTCTGTATATCAGATTGGCTCTGATTGTTTTTTCTTTTCTTTCTGAGACTCCAATTTTTAAGTGTGCATTAATGCTTAGGTATGAATTCTAGTGGCATTTGATGCTCAGTGAAGCACTAGTCCTGGGTGTGTCCAGAAAACTGAGCTAGTGCCTCAGGATCTGGCCGCGGTCCTAGAGAACGCAGGACGTGCCCAGGGAAGCAGTGTTACCTTTCCACTCTGAGCAGGGAAGCCATTCGTTGTTTCTGCGAAAATGGGCACATTTGTCAGTAGCTAATGCTGCTTTTGCACCCTTTTGATAGCTGAGTTTTCAAAACCAACTCAGCCATCCACATTTTCATTAAGACATCTGGTGATACACAGTTCAATGGGCATATTTATTTTCATGAGAAAGGTCTCCATCAGCATCTCTTAGGCAGCACATAAACTCTCAGGAAAGGCAGAGCCACCACTGCTGATGCTGCTTGAAGGGCTCCTTTTGCTAGTGGGGCTGGCCCTGGCCAGCTGCAGTTAGGGGAAGCGGGAGTCACATTACTGAATCCTAACTCTGGGTGGGTGAAAAATCTGTATCTTGGAGCAAAAATATTTCCGTTTATTCAGCCTGAAGCTGCAACTCCATCCCAGGCATAGATAGATGCTTTAATAAGCTCGTAATTCTCTCATTACTGTATAATCAACTGTCTAACGTACCACATGCAATTTTACTGGTCTACAACGCTTCATGCCTCTCTCTCCATAGGGCTCCAGTGGAAATCTGATTGTGAGCGTCCTTCGTGCTAGTGTGGGCAGGCTTGCCTTCGGGTATGGGTAGCAAAATCAGCAGGACATAGATGCTGACATTTATTATTGATACCATAATCACCAGAGTTGAAGGGACAGTCTTTGTGCAATCAGTTGACTTAAGAGGGACCAAATGAAATTTGACCATGGCTGTAAGAAAAGACTGAATCATGTTTGCGTGTTTTGTTTCTTAAGGGTGAAAGGTCTCAAGTACAGCTATGTACTTAATTTTATCTGCATTCTCTAGCCCTGTTCTTTGGGGAAGAAACAGTTCATAAAGTTGCTGTTATGTACCACAAGTGGTTTATGAAGTGGAAATGGAGGGCAATTAAAGGGTTCTGTCTTGTACAATGTGATGTTCCTAGTGGGAGACAACGAAAACATCTTTTTCATCAACTGGGACTCTCACTCCATTTAAACACCCTAATGTTTTCTTCTACCCCTGGTACATATACACATAAGAAAAACCTACTTTTGTATGATTACATCTTTTTTTGTCTGACTTTTCCATCTTGAGGAATTCTGTTCAATGTATTATCCCTTTAAGAAACAGATCAAGAAGTGCTTCATTTTGAAACTCCAAGAAAGGATAGACTCCTGGTCAAAGCACACACTTCAAAGGGTGCCCTATATTTTGTGGTTGTGCAGTCACATCTGTAAAGGTTTGAAAAAACGATATGATATCTATAAAAAAATGTGATGATGTGACACTTAGCACATATTTTCCTCCGTTACTGGAGTGGCCAATTATGTCGTAAAGTCGACGATGAAAAGCACTCGGCTGCATTCTAGACATGTACTGGGAGTCAGAAGCACAAAGGTTTCTTTCTTTAATGTTCCCAAGTAGTTTGTCGTATCTATCCAGAACATTTTTCCCTTTCATTTCTTAAAGGCTTTCTAATGCCTTAGGTACTGATACTGTACAGACAAAGTGCATTGGTGAGGATCCCAAAGCTGCAGGGTCTGCTGGCATCAATAACACAGAGCCAGGACCATAACATGATTTATTCTTCCACAAACCCAGTTCTTGTAATAAATCTGATCTATTTAACTGACATACATTTTTTTTTTCAGTTCTACATATTGTCAAAGGAAGTTCCCATGAATAAATGAGCCCATTGTGCTAAAATTCCAATAAAATATAGAGCCTTTCAGGCTTAGAGGTTGGAGAAAGGACATCACAGGCCTGGCACTTTAATATGGGAGCTGATGATAACGGTTATTGCCCATCCTCTGGCTTCCAGGGGCAAGCACAGAACTGTGCTAACTATTTCAAAGAGCTCTATTAATTCTTTCTAAAGTAGTCCTGTGCAAAATGGATCCCATCAGTGAAACAGACCCTCAGCTCCTCTCCAGCTTTTTGAGAGAATAGCTGGGTTCACATTTTACCCACGGGTACTTGGTAAAGAGAAAACATTTCCCTAGGATATGGTGCAATTGTGGAAACTCATCTCTTGTTTTCTCCTCTTCCCTGTATGTCTGTGATGTGGGGCTTCGAGGAAGTGAACTCAATAAGGTGGCAGCAAGATGTTTGGAATGTCATGAGATGTAGATTATTTTCATAAAAGTTGTACTTTTTCCACATGTACACACACTCCCATATACTTGTACATACACTTAAAAACTTATGCACACATTATTAAACGCAAAGATAACTAGACTTATGACCTACAAGAGCAAATTTTCCACTTTTATAATGTTTTTCAAAGCACCCTTCATTTCTACTTATTACAAAATAGAATCTTCTCTCCCTCATTATCAAACAGATATCACCTTCCCAAGGGTAGTTTTCTTAGTCAGTCTGGTCAATCTGTATACTTACCATATTTGTCAATGGTTGAGAACTGAAGACTTTTCTTCATGTCATCCAAAGACAGGCCTTGAGTGGAACATTGTCCAGCACTAGAAAATTCCATGAGACACTGTGAAAATTGCAGTGGCGTTTGCTAATAACATTTTTATAAAACAGAATTTATTCTCTCAGCATAGATATCAGAGAACTGGCAATGTGATACAATGGTACTTTTATCTTATACTGACTTGTTGGGGAAGAATTCAGAATTATTTGCAGCAAGTTGATCTAAGTGTGTCAGATCCAGGTAGGCTCCAATTCCTAGCTGTATAACCTTAGACATAGTACCCTTTCTGAGCCTTAGTGTATTGATCTGTAAAATCGGGGAAAATACATAAATAATATGCAATTTGTCTTGATGATTAAATATAGCAAAAAGAGTTGAATATAAAATCTGGGTTAATATCCTTGCAAGTCTTGCTTAAAAGGAACTAATGACCAGAATGTTATCATCTTAGTCATAATCAACAGAAATGAAACACATCCCAAAAGGTAATGTTATTTTTATATTGATATTATTATAACACGAATTATAAGAGATAGTGATAATGGTATTTATTGAATGATTCTTATGTATTATTTGCATATATCATTATATTTAATCTTTATCATTATTATTTCTCTCATTTTCTAGATCAGAAGGGCTTTCCAGGTGGTGCTAATGGTAAAGAATATGCCTGCCAATGCAGGAGATGTAAGAGACTTGGATTCCATTCCTGGGTGGGGAAGATGCCCTGGAAGAGAAAATGGCACCCCACTCCAGTATTCCTTCCAGGAGAACCCCATGGACAGAGGAGCTTGGCGGGCTACAGTCCATGGGGTTTCAAAGAGTTGGACATGACTGAGTGTCTCTGAATACATAGATTAGAAACGGAGGCTGGGGCAACTAAGAAACTTGTTACATATATTTGGTAAATGGCTCACCTAGGATTCAAACCCAAGTCTTCCATATTCTAAGGCCTATATCCTTGCCCAGTATTCAACTGGGAATTTTCTCATGATTCCTCGGCTTAATCCTTCTCTTTGCCAAACTTCTACTCTACCATGCAGGTTAATGGGATCGCTTCTTTTCTACTTTTTCAGACTCAAAACCTGAAGTTATCAGAGCTTTCAACCTAATATAAATCACATCTGTCAGTTGTATATCTGTAATTCCTCTTGTATCCATTTCTCTCATCCATACTTCAGCATCCTTAAAGAGGCAACCCAAGTTATGCCCAGAGCTGTCCCACTATGTCCACTGTAGAACTTGTAACTCCCCCTGTCTCCAAGCCAGTTCTCCCCAGCTCATTACTGGTACTACACCATTCAGTTACTTAACCCAAAATTCTGGGGTCATTCTTGGCACCTTTCTTTTTCTTTTATCTTCCACCTAATCCAAATCTTTTTAACTTTGCATCCAAAATGTAACCCCAATCCATCCATCTCTCCTCCTTCAAGGTTTAGGCCATATATCTTTCTTGTCCGGACTGCTGCAATTTGCCTCCTAATTGATTTTCCTGCTTTTATTTCTGTCCCCTTATAATTCATTCTCCATATATTACCCAGAGTGGTCTTTTCAAAATATAAAAGCATAAGCCATTTACTGACTCATTTGAAAAGACCCTGATGGTGGGAAAGATTGAAGGAGGGAGGAGAAGGGGAAGACAGAGGATGAGATGTTTGGATGGCAACACTGACTCAAAGGACATGAGTTTGAGTAAGCTCTGGGAGTTGGTGATGGACAGGAAGGCCTGGTGTGCTGTAGTCCATGGGGTCACAAAGGGTCAGACATGACTGAGCAACTGAAGTCATTTACCTACCTAAGACATACTTAAGGGCTTCCCTGGAAGCTCAGTGGTAAAGAATCCACCTGCTAATGCCAGAGACACGGGTTTGATCCCTGATCTGGGAAAGTCCCACATGCCACAGAGCAACTAAGCCTGTGTGCCATAACTACTGAGCCTATGCTCTAGAGCCTGGGAGCAGCAATTACTGTACCCATATGCTGCAACTACTGAAGCCTGCATGCCCTAGAGCCCATGCTCCACAACAAGAGAAACCACTGCAATGAAAAGCCCATGGACCGCAACTAGAAAGTAGCCCCTGCTCACCACAACTAGAGAAGTTTGTGCAGTGACAAATACCCAGCACAGCCAAAAATAAATAAATGAATAAATAAATAAATAAATAAAACATACTTAAAACCTTCCAATGACTCCCCAGTTCATTTAGAATAAAACACAAATACTTTGCCCTCAAATACAATGCTCTCTCAAACCTTGTTTCACACCCCTCTCACCATCTTTGCTAAGCACTTTTTTGGTCATTCTTTCCGTCCTTTGAACCTTCCAAGCTTTCTCTCAATTCACAGCTTTTGCATTTGTGAAGTCTGCTTGGAATGCTTTTCTTTTTCTCTTCTTTTTTTTTTTTTAATTTTTATTGGACTGTAGCTGCTTTACAATGCTGTGTTAGTTTCTGCTATGCATATATATATGCATACACATATCCCCTCTTTTGGGGATTTCCTTCCCAGTTAGGTCAACACAGGACTGAGTAGAGTTCCTGGTGCTATACAGTAGGTTCTCATTAGTTATCTATTTTATACATAGTAGTATATACATATATGTCCGTTCCAATCTCCCAATTCATCCCACCTCCTCCTTTCCCCTCTTGGTATCCATACATTTGTTCTCTATATTGGTATTTCTATTTTTGCTTTGCAAATAAGTCCTTCTGTACAGTTTCTCTAGATTCCACAGACATGTATTAATATAAATTTGTTCTTTTCTTTCTGACTTACTTCACTCTGTATAGTCTCTAGGTCCATCTATGTCTCTGCAAATGGCACAACTTTCATTCCTTTTTATGGTTTAGTAATATTCCATTGTATACGCACACCACATCTTCTTAATCTGTTCCTCTGTTGATGAACATTTAGGTTGTTTCTGTGTCCCGGCTATTGTAAATAGTGCTACAGTGAATGGGGTGCATGTACCTTTTTGAATAATGGTTTTCTCTAGGTATATGCCCAGGAATGGGATTGCTGGGTCATATGGTAGTTCTATTTTTAGCTTTTTAAGGAAATGCTATACAATACTCCATAGTGGCTGTACCAATCTACATTCCCACCAACAGTATAAAAATAAAGTAAAGTAAAGTGAAGTTGCTCAGTTCTGTCCGAGTCTTTGCGACCCCATGGACTGTAGCCCACCAGGCTCCTCCATCCATGGAATTTTCTAGGCAAGAGTACTGCAGTGGGTTGCCATTTCCTTCTCCAGGGAATCTTCCCGACCCAGGGATTGAACCAGGGTCTCCACATTCCGGGTAGACGCTTTACCGTCTGAGCCACCAACAGTATAGGAGGGCTCTCTTTTCTCCACATCCTCTCCAGCATTTTTGTTCAAAGATTTTTTTGCCTATGGGTACTCTGATCGTGTGAGGATTTACCTCATTGTAGTTTTGATTTGCACTTCTTTAATAACTAGAATAATTTGTGATACTGAGCATCTTTTTATGTGTATCTATGTCATCTCTATGTCTTCTTTGGAGAAATGTCTTTCAGCCATTTTTTGATTGGGCTGTTCATTTGTTTTATATTGAGCTGCCTGAGTTGTTTGTGTATTTAGGAGATTAATCTCTTGTCAGTTGCTTTGTTTGCAAATATTTTCACCCATTCTGAGTGTTGTCTTTTTGTCTTGTTTATGATTTTCTTTGCTATGCAAAAGCTTTAGATTCCATTTGTTTATTTTTGTTTTTATTTTCATTACTCTAAGAGGTGGGTCAAAAAAGATCTTGCTGCAATTTATGTGAGTGTTCTGTCCATGTCTTCCTCTAAGAGTTTTATAGTGCCTGTCCTTACATTTAGGTCTTTAATCCATTTTGAGTTTATTTTCATGCATGGGGTTAGGGAGTGTTCTAATTTCATTCTTTACATGTAGCTGTTCAATTTTTCCAGAACCACTTACTGAAGAGACTATCTTTTCTCCACTGTATATTCTTGCCTCCTTTAAGAATGACAATAAGCCTTCTGGTGCAAGACTCCTGAATTTGAGTCTTCACTCCACTGTTTATTAGTTCTACGACCTTTTTGGCAAATTGTTTAACTGGCATGTGCCTCAGTTTGTGCAACTATAAAATGGGAATTACAACAAGACTTTGCTTATGATGTTTAATTTTAGAGAACAAAAGAAATATTTATAAGTTTTAAAGTATTTTGAACAGTTCTAACATTTAATAAGCACTCAAAAATGTTACCTACTTTTATTATTTATCAAGTTCCAACTCAAAGCATTTCCTCAAAGTCCTCTTGGATACTCCCAGTTGGAATTCCATATCCCTCTAGTACTTTTTACTCCAGACACAGGGCTTATCAGAGTCTGCCTTGGTGTAGAATGATCTGTAGTTCCATACTGCTGCTGCTGCGAAGTCGCTTCAGTCGTGTCCGACTCTATGCAACCCCATAGACGGCAGCCCACCAGGTTCCCCCATCCCTGGGATTCTCCAGGCAAGAACACTGGAGTGGGTTGCCATTTCCTTCTCTAATGCAGGAAAGTGAAAAGTGAAAGTGAAGTCGCTCAGTCGTGTCTGACTCTTCGCGACTGCATGGACTGCAGCCTACCAGGCTCCTCCGTCCATGGGAGTTTCCAGGCAACAGTACTGGATATTTCCATACTAATACCCCACTAAACAGAATGCCTGTGCAGGTCTGAGATCCTAATACCTGTGGGTCTTCTGCAGGACCTAGCTGGTACTTTGTAAATAGTTAAAATAATAAAAGTGTGTTAAATTATTACAAAATATTCATTTGGAGAAGTTTAGACTTTTCTAAACACTTACATGAATTCATATAGATTAATTCACTTAGCTGCCTTAAAAATGATTACATATTTGGTTACTTTCTTAAGCTATAAAGTGAAGATACTGTTTCTTAGAGAAAAACAATGATTAAAAAAAGAAAGTATTAAACTAAAGTGGGACTTAGAGTGATCTCAATCAACATTAAATGGCAAATCACACTCAGTTTTGGACAACATAATCTCATTCAAGATATTTTTCAAAATCAAAATTACCTTACTAATTCCTGTAACCTCCTTAGCACTCAAGCTCCTTTTAAGAAATGAGCCATAAGCAGTAGTCTTGGCAACAAGAAGATAATAGGGAATAAATATTTTATCATCAAAAAGGCTATCTGGTTTCCTATGAATAAAAGCCCATCTCCAAGTTGTCTTATTTATTTAGTTGCTGAATGCAATCCGTGCCAGGGGACTTAACCTTCCTGCCCAAGAGATACCACATAAGCTGTCTCTGGCTGCTATTCTAGGATGACAGACAGATGGAAGCTAAGCACAGTCAAGGCAAACAAAGCAGAAGAAACCAGACCTTGATCAGTGGAACTAACTGTCCTCAACCCATGGGTATCCAGACTTCAGTGGGAGTTTCATAGAAGCCCAGAGTTTCAGAGGCACACCAGGACCTCTGTTTGCTAAAGTCATGGCCAGTGTAAATAGGCATTTCCAGGATGCAGCTGCCCCATGAATTCAGTGAAAGTAAATCTGAACCAATGGCAGGTAAGTAAAACACTCAATTTTGTAGCACTTCATGTTACTGGTCACCTAGGAGGCTTTCTTTATGCTAAAAGGATAATATGTATCATATATAAGCATATATATGAATGATATATAATGTTATAATGATAATTTTATATATACCTCTTTTGGGAATGGAATGAAACTTTGTATTTTAAAGAGAATAAGATAGTCTTTAGGTTAGTTTTTGCATACTACAACATTATATTGATATATCTTAGTGCTAAAACAGTTTCAGTCATTTTAGGCTAAATAGTTCATATTAGCTCTGTGATGGATATACAAAGATAAGCATAATCATCAGTCACTTTCTCTTATAAAGATATCGTGTGTGTGTGTCTGTTCAGTCAGTCAGTCATGTGTGACTCTTTGTGGTCCCCACGGACTGTAGCCCACCAGGCTCCCACTGTCCATGGAATTTCCCAGGAGAGAATACTGGAGTGGGTTGTCATTTCCTTCTCCAGGGGATCTTCCCGACCCAGGGATCGAACCCGCGTCTCTTGCGTCTACTGCACTGGCAGGCGGGTTCTTTACCAGCTGAGCCACTATACCCAAAAGGTACACTAGGGAATGAATAATTTATCCAACGCAACATAGCCTGCTTGCAAATAGTCACTCATGTACCCTGAACCAAAATTCAGAAGTTATTTTTTGCTTCTCAGTCCACATGTTATGTTATAGACTACCTAGTTGATTGGCTGCTAACGAGGCCAGTTCACACCCAAATCCAAATAACACAATTTGTATTTTTGTGTGTGCACACCATTCAGACTGTGGCTTGTCAGCGCAACATAGCCTGCTTGCAAATAGTCACTCATGTACCCTGAGCAAAGACAACAAGGACATTCAAAACTAAAATATGAGGCTATGTTGGCTGAAATGAATGCAGAGATAATGACTCTCATGACAAGCACATTAAGCAAAAATATTATCCAGGGAGAAGTAAATCAATATGTACATAAGATACAGAGGAACCTTGAAGAGTGGGAAAAGCAGTAGCAGATAGAACACACCCAAATATAGATTGAACTCTCCAAAGCAGGAGTTAGGCAGAGTTCACAAACTAAGCTGGTGGGTTAATGCGTACGATGGGCAAAACTCCCCAAAAGAATATGAAAACAGGTTTTCTGTACACTTAAAGACAGTTCTGATCACTAGAAGCTAGCATGGCGTCAGTAAGAAAAAAAATATGCCAGATTGGCTTTATTTCTTTTCAGTAAGGATAAACTTAAAGGGGCAATCCATAGGTTAGAACATAGAGCTAGACTCATATCATGGGCAGAACTTTGCCTGATTGCTTTATGAGTAATGAGGGGAGGTCTGTGCCACTTGACAATGGTTAGATTGGATTGTCACTGGTTGAATATCCAGAATCGACAAAGACCTCAGGTAGGTGACATCTCCTACAGTTTAGACATTGGGAAAAGTTAAAACAAAGTACTGCATTTCCTAACATTATAACTGTCCATAAATAGATTGAGTTGTTCTAGAAGCGGGTACCATCCCATCTCCAGGCATATTCCAGCTGTGGTTGGAACATCTTGTTCCAGCTAGGTGCTACAGAGGGATCCCGGTATCCATCTGGAAGTCACATGACCTCTATTTTTTACATTCTATGATTCTTTAGAAGGTATCTGGAAATGATGTAGTCTCTGAAACTAGCTTTGATGTATTGGAAAGGCAGAGTGAAATTACACAGTTCCCACTTAGGCAGAAGATTTTTATCTTCCTTATCTGCACTGACTGACATTTGGCCAGGACTGAATGCCTGATTCCCATACACACACCACCGCATACCTAGCTCTACATTACCACTTCTGCTCAAGCTGGTGTTTGTAGCTTTTTGTCTATATACATTTCATTTGATATAGTAACTGAACCATGCTATTTGCCTGAAGGAACCATCGTCTTGAGTGCTTTTTTTCTTCAAAGGAAGAACCACGCTGCCATCTAAGATGAAGCAAAGGAAAGTGTAGAGAAGTCACTTTCACATAACCCATCATTAAGGGTTTGAATGACAGGCTGTGTAAGGTTGGCACTGAAAAATTCTGAGCTGCTTCACAAGGGTTTTTATATAAGGCACATTTATAGAATACTCATATCGAACACCTGAGGGGTGGGGAAAAACTCTAAAACACTGTCACCTCTTAATCCAGAAAGATATGTTGTTAAGGTCCATGAGGAAGGAAGAAAAAGATTTGAAGAAATCCCGGGGAATCTGGGTCCCATCTCTCCTGAGTGGTGGGAGCAGGCAATGCCTGAGTGGGTGCAAATGGCCCCATTTAGATCCTCAAAAGCAGCCAGTATTGTGGCTTCCCAGATGGCACAAGTGGTAAAGACTCAACCTGCCAATGCAGGAGATGTAAGATGCGGGTTGGATCCCTGAGTCAGGAAGATTCCCTGGGTCAAGATTCCCTGGAGGAAGAAATAGCAACCCACTTCAGTATTCTTGCCTGGAGAATCCCATAGACAGAGAAACCTGGAGGGCTACAGTCAACAAAGAGTTGGACAGGACTAAGCAGGCACCCGCACACACACACACACACACACACGCACGCACCACATTGTGGCTTCCAAATCACAGCCTGCCAAATGCGTCTGGTATTGAAGCAGCAAATCATGGCTTTGGCTGTGGGATTCATGAATTCTCGGAATACCTGTTAGTGCCATAATTGCTTTTGAAGAAATTACATTCCAAAGAAGACTTCAGATGGGCATACAATCCATTTTTATCATATTCTTCCAAATATGGCTTATG
Organism: Bos taurus; assembly: GCF_002263795.3. NCBI lineage: Eukaryota > Metazoa > Chordata > Mammalia > Artiodactyla > Bovidae > Bos > Bos taurus. Next base: position 70,224,287 of record NC_037330.1, read on the forward strand.
CCGAGCTGGGGATTTTGCCTTAGTGAATTACAGCACACGTATACTGTCTACATGACTTGCAAGCAAGGGTAAAATTAAAACAACCAGATAAAAATAAAGCAACCTAGAACATTAAGTTCTGTCACAGTGACATAAAAATAATTTCTTATATTTGCAGAGGGCTTTATAGCTTGCACATACTTTTCGATTGATTAAAGAATTTAAAACCTCCATGGAGTTTAGCTTAAAACCTCCATGGTTGTCCAAGAAGGCATCAATCCCATGCAGGTGGAAAGCCAGGCTCAAAAGTTTGAATCACCTGCATAAACTCACAGAACTAGCAAGAAGCAGAACCAAAACTTGATCAACAGGTCTTTATACTTCCAGTGCATGCTTTGTCTTCTAAAATACACGTCATTTAACAGCAGTATGGGCTTCTGAGGTAGTTTAGTGGTAAAGACTCTCCCTGCCAATGCAAGAGCCACAGAAGAAGACATGTGTTTCATCCTTTAGGTGGGAAGATCTCCTGGAGGAGGGCCTGGCAACCCACTCCAGTACCCTTGTCTGGAGAATCCCATGGACAGAGGAGCTGGCAGGTTATAGTCCATGGGGTGACAAAGAATCAGACATGACTGAACACACGCACACGCACGTAACAGCTGCTGCTGCTGCTAAGTTGCTTCAGTCGTGTCCGATTCTGTGCGACCCCATAGACAGCAGCCCACCAGACAGCACATGTCAAACTGTTGATGTGTTACCACATGGGGAGCTCACTGAATGAGTCATGACTTAACAGAGTTTTGGACCCTTTGCATGCAAAAGTGATCAAGAAAATTCTTATGGAGAATATGCCTCCTTATCATAGAGAGACCAGAATCAGCTTCTCATGTTTTGCTTTGTTAGACCTTTTAAACAAGTATACTTTCCACTGTCTGACAATGGCTTTCCCGTTCCTGAGCAGTGATGTCAAAACATGAGACACACACACCAAACTTTATAAATAAGATGTTTATGATTCTCCCCGACTCTCTGAGCTTGTGTAAGGTTTCCTAAGCTGCACACATGGATTCATCTTCCTAAACACTGTCCTAAATTGAATAGAAAACAATTAGGCTACCAGTGTGATTAAACACTTTAGGCAAAATTTTCTTCTTTCAAGTGGTTCCAGTTAGTTTTATGCAGCTAAAAAGGCCCTCCAGGGCGGCCTGTAACCTGGAAGATTTAGCCATTTGGATTTTGCATAAAATAGCACCATCTAAGGCCTCACAGCTTTGCAAATATGCTTGGTGGTTTGTGGATCCTTTTGCCGTCTGTTTGAACCCTGTTACCTATCTAAGGATATTAGCCCAAGGATCGGCGCCATATGCACCCTCATCCCCTTCCTTCAGAGGAATATATCCAGGTTAGGAGTCATTTATTTCACTCAAAAGGAAACAAAGACAGGCAATATTTAACCAGAATTTCAGAGCTTTGACACTAATCTAAAGGACTAATACAAAGAAAAAGTGAAGAAACAGCCTGCTGAGATCCCTAATAAAGGTGTTTACACAAAGAAAATAAATGCCTTGCCATAGAAAAGGCTACTAGAGTCATCTGGCTATTCCTTTTGGCATTTAGCTGAAAACAAATACATCTATTTAAAACAGATCTGTCAGAAGGGATAAATGCCGCTGTACACTTTGCAATTTCTCTCTATGCCACACACCTTTTCTTTGGCCTAAAGAGAAAGACGACACTTCTATTAGATACAGAATCACCTTTGGCCTAACTTTGAAATAGTCCAGTCAGATTACCATGAATAAACCTTTGTTAATTTATCAGCTAGATTCAACATATTTATTTATTCATGATTTCCCTCTGGCTGTTTTGAAAACATTGTTTTGTCTTTGTCAATATTCCCTACTTGATAATGTCCTAAATTAAAACAAATTTATTGCACCCATTACAGTAAATGGGCAAGGGCCAAAGTATTTAATGGGGTCAGAGGTCAGTGCAAAGTATCTTTTTCAGGAAAATCCAGCCCATCAGCTTTCTGTCAACGGCAAATGTCCCCGGGCTATAAAAAGACTGAAAGACTTGGCAATGGGTCATGGCTGCGTTTGAGCCATTAGGCAAATAGCCAAGGTCTCAGCTCCCTTAATTTTAAAGGAAAAAGCAATTAGGTAAAGAATTATGAATAAAGAAAAATGCAGTGAGTACTGAAAGTGTGCATTAATTCCTTGATGGTTTATAAATTATTAATGTGCTCAACAGTAACCTGACAACACTACCACCTCTCAATTTACCTCTGCTTTAAACAGGTATAAATGAATCAGCTGTACAGTCTAGCAGGAGGTGGACTTTGCCTGCTAAACTGAGGAAGATCCTTTAAATATAGCAGAACCTTTCTTATTCTTCACTGTTTGTATCCAAAACAGGGAAATCTTGTTAAATACAGAACTGTAAGATCTTGGTAGCATGAGAGTTATTAAGCCCACTCCTCATCTCTCCATTTAACCACCTCCCATTTTACTGAGAAGTACACTGAAGCCATGTAAAGTGAATTAATGTACCCAAGTTCATATGCTAAGGTTAGAGTGAAGTCAAGAATATAAGCTGGAGTGGTAAACCTCTAGTCTTCTTTGATGATTTTTATTCTTAAGTGGAGAGGGGAAACTAAAATTTTCAGTACATCTGTTGAGTGCCAGGAACACAATCAGATGCCTTACAATCCCTATAATCTTTGCTCCACCCAAAAATTCATTTTACATGCAAGGAAACCAAGGCTTAGAAAGTCTAAGTCTTGTCCAGGGTCACACAGTTGTAATTCAAACCTCAAGGAAATCAACCCTGAATATTCATTGGAAGGACCTATGCTGATGCTCCAGTACTGTGGCCACCTAATGCCAAGAGCCGATTCATTGGAAAATACCCTGATGCTGGGAAAGACTGAGGGCATGAGAAGAAGCAGGTTACAGAGGATGAGATGGTTGAATGGTATGAAGCATCAATGTGAACAAAGCTAGTGGAGGTGATGGAATTCCAATTAAGCTATTTCAAATCCTAAAAGATGATGCTGTGAAAGAACTGCACTCAATATGCCAGGAAATTTGGAAAACTCAGCAGTGGCCACAGGACTGGAAAAGGTCAGTTTTCATTCCAATCCCTAAGAAAGACAATGCCAAAGAATGCACAAACTACCACACAATTGCACTCATCTCACATACTACTAAAGTAATGTTCAAAATTCTCCAAGCCAGGCTTCAACAATATGTAAACCACGAACCTCCAGATGTTCAAGCTGGTTTTAGAAAAGGCAGAGGAACCAGAGATCAAATTGTCAACACTCGCTGGTTCATCGAAAAACCAAGAGTCCCAGAAAAACATCTATTTCTGCTTTATTGACTATGCCAACGCTTTTGACTGTGTGGATCACAATAAACTGTGGAAAATTCTGAAAGAGATGGGAATACCTGACCACCTGACCTGCCTCCTGGGAAACCTGTATGCAGGTCTGGGAGCAACAATTAGAACTGGACATGGAACAATAGACTGGTTCCAAATAGGAAAAGGAGTACATCAAGGCTGTATATTGTCACCATGCTTATTTAACTTATATGCAGAGTACATCATAAGAAATGCTAGGCTGGAAGAAGCACAAGCTGGAATCAAGATTGCTGGGAGAAACATCAATAACCTCAGATAAGCAGACGACACCACCCTTATGGCAGAAAGTGAAGAAGAACTAAAGAGCCTCTTGATGAAAGTGAAAGAGGAGAGTGAAAAAGTTGGCTTAAGCTCAACATTCAGAAAACTAAGATAATGGAATCTGGCCCCATCACTTCATGGCAAATAGATGGACAAACAGTAGAAACAGTGACTGACTTTATTTTTTGGGCTCCAAAATCACTGCAGATGGTGACTGCAGCCATGAAATTAAAAGACACTTACTCCTTGGGAGAAAAGTTATGACCTACCTGGATAGCATATTAAAAAGCAGAGACATTACTTTGCCAACAAAGGTCCTTCTAGTCAAGGCTATGGTTTTTCCAGTGGTCATGTATGGATGTGAGTGAAAAGTAAGTGAAGTCGCTCAGTCGTGTCTGACTCTTTGAGACCCCGTGGACTGTAGCCTACCAGGCTCCTCCATCCATGGGATTCTCCAGGCAAGAAAACTGGAGTGGGTTGCCATTTCCTTCTCCAGGGGATCTCCCTGACCCAGAGATCGAACCCCGGTCTCCCACATTGCAGGCAGATGCTTTAACCTCTGAGCCACCAAGGAAGCCATGGATGTGAGAGTTGGATTATAAGGAAAGCTGAGCACCGAAGAATTGCTGCTTTTGAACTATGATGTTGGGGAAGACTCTTGAGAGTCCATTGGACTGCAAGGAAATCCAACCAGTCAATCCTAAAAGGAAATTAGTCCTGAATACTCATAGGAAGGACTGATGTTGAAGCTGAAACCCAAATACTTTGGCCACCTGATGAGAAGAGCTGACTCATTTGAAAAGACCCTGATGCTGGGAAAGGTTGAAGGCCAGAGGAGAAGGGGACGACAGAGGATGAGATGGTTGGATGGCATCACTGACTCAATGGATATGAGTTTGAGTAAACTCCGGGAGTTGGACACGACTGACTGACTGAACTGAACTGAACAGAGGATGAGATGAATGGATGGTATCATAGACTCAATGGATATGAGTTTGAGCAGACTTTGGGAGATAGTGAAGGACAGGGAAGCCTGGTGTACTGCAGTTCATGGGGTTAAAATTAGTTGGACATGACTTAGCAGGCGCTCAGTCGTTTCCGACTCTTTGTGACCCATGGACTGCAGCACTCCAGGACTGGGTGTCCATCACCAACTTCCGGAGCTTACTCAAACTTATGTTCATTGAGTCCGTGATGTCATCCAACCATCTCATCCTCTGTTGTCCCCTTCTCCTCCCACCTGCAATCTTTCCCAGTAACAAGGTCTTTTCAAATGAGTCAATTCTTCACATCAGGTGGCCAAAGCATTGGAGTTTCAGCTTCAGCATCAGTCCTTCCAATGAATATTCAGCCTTCTTTATAGTCCAATTCTCACATCCATACATGACTACTAGAAAAACCATAGATTTGACTAGAAGGACCTTTGTTGGTAAAGTAATGTTGGCAATGCTTTGTTGGCAAAGCTTTTTAATATGCTGTCTAGGTTGGTCATAGCTTTTCTTCCAAGGAGCAAACGTCTTTTAATTTCATGGCTGCAGTCACCATCTGCAGTGATTTTGGAGCAGCCCCCCCCCCCCCCAAAAAAAAATAAAGTCTGCACTGTTTCCATTGTTTCTGCATCTATTTGCCATGAAGTGATGGGACCGGATGCCATGATCTTTGTTTTCTGAATGTTGAGCTTTAAGCCAACTTTTTCACTCTCCTCTTTCACTTTCATCAAGAAGCTCTTTAGTTCTTCTTCACCTTCTGCCATAAGGATGGTGTCATCGGCATATCTGACGTGATTGACATTTCTCCTGGCAATCTTGATTCCAGCTTGTGCTTCTTCCAGCCCAGCGTTTCTCATGATGTACTCTGCATATAAGTTAAATAAGCACGGTGACAATATACAGCCTTGATGTATTCCTTTTCCTATTTGGAACCAGTCTGTTCCATGTCCACTCTAACTGTTGCTTCTTGACTTGCATACAGATTTATCAGGAGGCAGATCAGGTGGTCTGGTGCTCCCATCTCCTGAAGAATTTTCCACAGTTTGTTGTGATCTACACATTCAAAGGCTTTGGCATAGTCAGTAAAGCAGAAGTAGATGTTTTTCTGCAACTGTCTTGCTTTTCGATGATCCAGCGAATGTTGGCAATTTGATCTCTGGTTCCTCTGCCTTTTCTAAATCTAGCTTGAACACCTGGAAGTTCACAGTTCATGTATTGCTGAAGCCTGGCTTGGAGAATTTTGAGCATTACTTTGCTAGCATATGTTGCTGCTGCTGCTGCTGCTGCTGTTATGTCGCTTCAGTCATGTCCGACTCTGTGAGACCTCATAGACAGCAGCCCACCAGGCTCCCCCATCCCTGGGATTCTCCAGGCAAGAACACTGGAGTGGGTTGCCATTTCCTTCTCCGATGCATGAAAGTGAAAAGTGAAAATGAAATCACTCAGTCGTGTTCGACTCCTAGTGACCCCATGGACTGCAGCCCACCAGGCATATGAGATGAGTACAATTTTGCGGTAGTTAGAGCATCTTTGCATAGCCTTTCTTTGGGATTGTAATGAAAACAGATTTTTTTCCAGTCCTGTGGCCATTGCTGAGTTTTCCAAATTTGCTGGCATATTGAGTGCAGCACTTTAACACCATTGTCTTTTAGGATTTGAAGTAGCTCAACTGTAATTCCATCACCTCCACTAGTTTTGTTGGTAGTGATGCTTCCTAAGGCCCACTTGACTTCGCATTGCAGAATGTCTGGCTCTGGGTGAGTGATCACACCATCTTGGCTATCTGGGTCATAAAGATCTTTTTGTATAGTTCTTCTGTGAAGAACTATATAAAGAACTATATTAAGAAGAGTTCCACCTCTTCTTAATATCTTCTTCTTCTGTTAGGTCCATAACATTTCTGTCCTTTAATGAGCCCATCTTTGCATGAAATGTTCCCTTGGTATCTCTAATTTTCTTGAAGAGATCTCTAGTCTTTCTGATTCTATTGTTTTCCTCTGTTTCTTTGCATTGATTACTGAGGAAGGCTTTCTTATCTCTCCTTGTTATTCTTTGGAACTCTGCATTCAAATGGGTATATCTTTCTTTTTCTCCTTTGCCTTTCTCTTTTCTTTTCTCAGCTATTTGTAAGGACTCGTCAGACAAACATTTTGCCTTTGCACATTTCTTGGGAATGGTTTTGAACACTGCCACTTGTACAATGTTCATATGTACCTCCATCCATAGTTCTTCAGGCACTCTATCAGATCGAATTCCTTGAATCTATTTGTCACTTCCACTGTTTAATCATAAGGGATTTGATTTAGGTCATACTTGAATGGTCTAGTGGTTTTCCCTACTTTCTTCAATTTCAGTCTGAATTTGGCAATAAGGAGTTCATGATCTGAGCCACAGTTAGCTCCCAGTCGTTGTTTTTGCTGACTGTATAGAGCTTCTCCATCTTTGGCTGCAAAGAATATAATCATTCTGATGTCAGTACTGATCATCTGGTGATGTACATATGTAGTCTTCTTTTGTGTTGTTGGAAGAGGTTGTTTGATATGACCAGTGTGTTCTCTTAGAAAAACTCAGTTAGCCTTTGACTTGCTTCCTTTTGTACTCCATGGCTGAATTTGCGTGTTACTCCAGGTATCTCTTGACTTCCCCTAAAATGAAAAGGATATCTTTTTTGGGTGTTAGTTCTAGAAGGTCTTGTAGGTCTTTTAGAACTGTTCAACTTCAGCTTCTTCAGCATTACTGGTTGGGGCACAGACTTGGATTACTGTGATTGTGAACGGTTTGCCTTGGAAACAGAGATCATTCTGTCATTTTTGAGATTGCATCCAAGTACTGCAGTTTGGACTCTTGTTGACTATGATGGCACTCTATTTCTTCAGGGATTCTTGCCAACAGTAGTAGATATAATAGTCATCTGACTTAAATTCACCCATTCCAGTCCATTTGAGTTCGCTGATTCCTAAAATGTTAACTTTCACTCTTGCCATCTCCTGTTTGACCACTTCTAATTTGTCTTGATTCATGAATGTAACATTCCAAGTTCCTATGCAATATTGCTCTTTACAGCATCGGACCTTGCTTCCATCACCAGTCACAAGTGGGTGTTGTTTTTGCTTTGGCTCTGTCTCTTCATTCTTTCTGGGGTTATTTCTCCACTGATCTCCAGTAGCATACTGGGCACCTACCGACCTGGGGAGTTCATCTTTCAGTGTCCTACCTTTTTGCCTTTTCATACTGTTCATGGAGTTCTCAAGGCAGGAATACTGAAGTGGTTTGCTATTCCCTTCTCCAGTGGACCACATTTTGTCAGAACTCTCCAGCATGACCCGTCTGTCTTAGGTGGCCCTACATGGCATGGCTCACAGTTTCATTGAGTTAGACAAGGCTGTGGTCCATGTGATTAGATTGGTTAGTTTTCTGTGATTGTGGTCTTCATTCTGTCTGCCCTCTGATGCAGAAGAATAAAAGGCTTATGGAAGCTTCCTGATGGGAGAGACTGACTGAGGGGGTAAGGATTTACTGGCTCAGTAAATCCTTAATCCAATTTTCTGTTGAAGGGCGGGGCTGTGTTCCCTCCCTTTTGTTTGACCTGAGGCCAAAGTATGGTGGAGGTAATGAAGATAATGGTGACTTCCTTCAAAAGGTCCCATGGAATCCCTGCTGCACTCAGTGCCCCCAGCCTGCAGCAGGCCACTGCTGACCCACGCTTCCGCCGGAGACTCCTGGACACTCACGGGCGAGTCTGAGTCAATCTCTTGTGGGGTCACTTCTCCTTTCTCCTGGGTCCTGGTGGGCACAAGCTTTTGTAAGTGCCCTCCGAGCATCTGTTTCCCCAGTCTTGTGTAAGTTCTGGTGGTTCTATGGTGGGGTTAATGGCAACCTCCTCCAAGAGGGCTTATGCCATACCCAGGTCTACTGCCCCCTGAGCCCCTGCCCCTGCAGCAGTCCATCGCTGACCCATACATCCACAGGAGACACTCAAACACAGTTTTGGCTCAGTTTCTGTGGGGTCTCTGGGTTCTGATGCACACAAGGTTTGTTCGAGCCCTCCAAGCGACTAAACAACAAATCTGCTTTCTCCACTTAACCTTTTTGGCTCTAGGAATGCTTCCCAAATTTATACCATAATTTTGCCTCTATCCCTCTGCCCATGGTTGTTCATCAAGCAGATGCCAGGCACTATGAGTAGGATGGATTCACATATGAGCATGTTGGGCATGGACACTACCCTCTGTGGTAGAAATGTGAGCTTGGACAGGTAAATGTTAATTCTGGGACCATGATACATATTCTAGAGGGTACCCTCTCTACACAGAGGAGAAAAACATGACATGACAGACAAGCAAAGGTTTCCAAGGGGAGGGGACTTCTGGGGAAAGGACTGAATAGGGGTATGTGTGAAGACCCAGGAAATTAAATGGCTAAAGTGAATGTATATTTTTTTAACTTTTCATTTTGAAGCAATCTCAAAATAAAAAAGGATGCAACTACAGTACATTTTTTCCTGAACAATTTAAGAGTAAACTGCCAATCCGATACCCATGATCTCCCCAATATATTAGTGTACTCCTAAAATAAAGACATTCTCTTACATAGCCACAATAGAAGCATTTCATTCCACCATCTACCCTCAGACTCCATTTGTCTGTTATCTCTATAGTGCTCTTTACAGGAAAATGGTCCAATTCAGAATAACAGTGTTATACTTCTTTAATCTCCTTCGATCTTGAAGAGTTCTCAGTCTCTACTTGAATTTCCTGACATTCTCTGAAGATGATGAGCCAGTTATTTTGCAGTGTCCTTTGTGCACGTGTGCGTGTACAGTCACTTCAGTCGTGTCTGACTCTTGGCGACTCTGTTGACTGCGGCACACCAGGCTCCTCTGCCAAGGGATTCTTTAGGCAAGAATACCAGAGTGGGTTACTATGCCCTCTTCCAGAGGATCTTCCTGACCCAGGGATGGAACCTGTGTCCCTTATGTCTCCTGCATTGGAAAGTGGGTTCTTTACCACTAGCACCACCTGGGAAGGCTAAGTGTCCTTTAATTTGGCTATATTTGAGATTTACTAACAATTAATTTAAAATTATGCATCTTTGGTGGGAGGTGTCACAGATATGATCCTGTATTCTATTCACTGTATCTCACTGCATTTGATTTATCCTATTATTGTGTTCAAATAATAATTTAGATTATTTGATCAAGGTGGTGTCTGACAGGACTCTCCAATATAAAACTCCTTTTTTTCTCTTTGTAATGAGTAGATATTTTGTGGGGGAGATGTTCTATATCTCAACCAAATTTCATTATCTTTATTTATTTATATCTGTATGGATTTAAAGTTACTATTTCATTCATTGGATTATGATATTATGATCATTGTTTATTTTGATGCTTAAATTTTCTCACAGTTGATAGGCAGGAGCCCCTAAGCTGTCCCTTTGCCATATACCCATCTTTCTTTGAGTACCACTTTACTTCCTGGCATAAGATGTGATAGGCATATTTTGTACACTCCTTGTCCCAGACTTGAAATCTGCCATTTCTCCAAATCATTCTATTTCCTTAGGAGGAAAGTGAAGAATAGTATTTAAAAATCAAGATTCAGGTGCTTGTTGTGATCCTAGGCCCTGTCACTGAGCAGGCAAAGCTAGAAAAACATTTATGTACACTTGTATATACACATTTGGACTCTCCTCCCTCAACTCTAACTCTCAAATAATAAATTCATACCTATATCTCCAATTCAAATCAACAGGGTCTCTCCTAGCTTTCCCCTTTTGCACCCCTTTTGCATATCTATAATGCCCTTTTCTGACAGTGAGAGATTCCCATCACCCTTAATATCTTTACCTATTTGATTAATGCCCCTGAATGTATAAAATCTCTGGCTGCTGTGGCATGCCAACCCCTCAATGCACACAGACACCCTCCTTTACCCCATGTGGACTCCAGCATTCCATGCCCACTGTTGTCCCCACAAGGACGCTCTCCTTACCATCCTGTGTTCTGACACCCTGCTCTGGGATTTCCCCACCTGGGTGCCCCAACTGCATGTCCCCTACACTCTGCTTGGATTCTAATCAGTGGCACTATTACTGCCTGCCTACACTTACACCCTCACCCCTCTCATGCCCCAACTTATTCACACCAGATATCTTCCTGTGCAGACACCCTTTTCAATCTGTGTGGGAGCACAGTGGCCACAACCTCCCTGTGTCAATGTCTTTCTCACTGTGCATGGGCTCAGACATTCCACACAGCTCCACTGCTTCACCGCCCCTTCTCACGACTGCTCCCTCTCAGACGTGGACTCTGATATCCCGTGCTAGATTTCTCTACTATGTGGACACCTTCCTCCTCATACCTGGGCTCTAGCATCTTGGCAGGGCAGCCCCAACCCCTATGGAAACCCCTCATTCTTCCACTCTGGCTTCCTACCCTTGTGCCAGGCAGCTGCTGCTCACCACTTTCACCATCTACGTGGACATTCTCTGCAACCTACTTGGGTTCAGACGTCCTGCTCCACCTCCATGGGGAAGTTGACTTTGCTCAGTTCTATCTAATGGCTTTTGGTATTAAACATTCAAGAAAGGAAGGGAAGGGAAAATAGAGAAGAAGAGTAACGTGGATGAACTTTTAAAAATATTCATCAGATCATGTCATGAAAGTGAAGTGAAAGTGAAGTCGCTCAGTCGTGTCTGACTCTTTGCGACCCCATGGACTATAGCCTATCAGGCTCCTCCGTCCATGGGATTCTCCAGGCAAGAGTGCTGGAGTGGATTGCCATTTCCTTCTCCAGATCGTGTCATGTTCTTGCTTAAAAGCCCTCAGTGACCACCCAAGTGCCATGTCCTTGCTGATAAAGCCTTCATGGCCTGACCTCTGCCAACCTAGGACTTCATTCTGTACTACTCTCTCCCTGCACCCTATCTTCTGTCCACCACAGAGAGCTTCTATTCCTCTCCTTTGTTTCTGTCTTGTAAACTGCACTTGCTTTTTATCTCTGCTTAATGCTGTTTCCCAGGGTCTTCCTTGTATTTGCTATTCTAAGTGTTGCATTTAACATAGCTTTTCCAGTCATTCTTTACCCTATCAACCTGTTTCATTTGCATAGCACTTATCACCATCTCAGTTTTATTGAATGTTTATTCATTGTTGGTCACCTGGATAGGTAGATATAGTACTTGTGTCTACAAAATGCCTTGACCTACCTGGGAAGTACCTTCAGATGTTTTTATACATGCTCACAGTCTCCTGTGTCTCTCTATCCTTAAGTACGGGTGAGAGCTAATGTTCCTTCCGACACATTCAAATAAGCCTCAGTCAATGAGGAACAAAAGTTGTTGGATTAATACTCTAGCTATCTTGCTGCTCACGGGGAAAATTCTGAGGCTATTCATTATAATTGCATACAGCAGTGACTTATGTATAAACATGCCCCTTATTTATTTTCCTTCCTTCCCTTTGTTTCACTGTACTTCTTGAGATTATGTTCAAGAAAAGCAGTTTACACTCATATCCTTGTTTCATGGTCTGTTTTGGGGAAAAGGCAAACTAAGATGGCCTGCCTCACCCAACTGGAATGTAAATTCCATCGGGCAAGGACTTGTATGTTCTTAGGTATTTCTCTGTCTGGATCTGTAGTGCCTTAAAATCACTGTCATGTACTAGACAAATAAATAAGTATAAAATGAATAATTGAACGAATGAATGAATGATGGTGCTTTCGCAATTTCATTCATTTTCAACTTTGTTTGCTCACTCCTGATTCATGGGCCAACCTCCTTCCTTTTTTTTAGCCACTGTTCAAGGGTAAGCTGTATTCCCCTGACAGTTCATGTATGAGAGCAGTAGCCTTTGCAGAAGGTTTCCAAGCTTCTATTTCCTGCTCAGCCCATCCCACCCCCGACCTCATTGCCAGAAAAATCTGAGAATGATTCTCTGTCTGGTAGTCCTCATCCTTTTGGTGGCACTCAGTACCCTCCAATAGACAGGGAAGTGAGATGGAGGACAACAGAGGGCCTCTGTTCAAAATCCACCTTTCTGTGTAATGGAGCTGACGGCCATATGGAAAAGAATAACAAACCACGGTGGCCTGAGTGTTGCCCCAGCCATCTGCTCTGATCATTGGCACAGAAATCTGTCTCACTGCATATTCACCTGATTCTCAATCAGGGCACTGGGATTCTTCATGGGGAAGGACCCTCCTTGTGAGTCTTCTATCCGCAAGAGCCTTACACAGCACCAAGCGAGGTGAAGTAAATGTAGGTACCTTCCTGAAGGTAGCCTTTACATTTTTCCATGAGGAGATGAGTTTCCAATGTATGCAGTTTCAGAGTTATGTGACTTGGAAAAATTGGATTTTTTATGTTTGTAGAGCAGGGGTCAGAAAACTTTTCTTGTAAAGGGCCAGATACTAAATATTTTAGGCTTTGTAGGCCACGTGGTCTCTGTTGTAACTATTCAACTACTGCTGCTATTTGAGCACAAAAGCAGACATAGACAATATGTAAACAAATCAAGTACGACTGTGTTCCATTCAAAGTTTACAAAAGTAGACAGGAAGTTGGATTTGGCTTGTGGGTCATTTTATTTCCTAACCTTTGTTTTAGAGCAATGGAGAAGCCCTGTTTGTGTTGTTCCCCTAAGCTACCTTCTACCTTTGGGCCAATCAACACAACCTCAGTAAAAGTAGAAAATCCACTCATCTTTCATTTTAATAGTTTATATTAGAAGTGGAATGTTCAAGACTAAAACATATGAGCTAATGAGAAAAAAAATACAGGGTTTACATTTATTCAGTGCTTACTGTACATGTATAAATTGTATTCTCACTTAACCCTCATGGCAACCCGGGAAGAAGGGGATATTCTTATTTTCATCCTATAGATGAGACATTTGAGACTTGGAGAACCCAACTAGCCCAAGATCACATAACTTGTAAGTGTTAGAACTTGAATTTGAACTCAGGTCCACCTGAACCCAGGCTTTTAACCATTACTGGATGGGTTTGTAAATAAAAATCACAAAACCTATTTTATTGATAGAAGATGAAAGGAGCAACTACACAAGCGCCTACAGAGCAGTACATATTCTTTTCCCCTTCTGGACTGAGGAAAGTTCAAAGGCCAGCTTTGTTGATTTTACATCTCTAGGCTTCATCCTACGAACTCAGATCCCTGCAAGAAATTCCATGTCCCTTTGTTCTTTATGACAGGCCAGTCTGAATGGAAAGATTTTAAAACTCCCTAAACTCTTTGAACATGCACAACATTGATCTTCACAAACCATTTGAAATACCCTAAGGAGGTTACAAAATTACAAGCAATTTTTTTTTCTGTTTTGTTTTGTTTTAAGTGAATGTACACCAAACCTCTGGGACCTTTTGCCTCATCACACAACACCAAAGCTTTCCTTTCCTCCTCTGTGTATCCTGTGCTGTCAGACCCTGAATAACAAAATAGTGTTAGGCTGCTAGGGTGCCTTGTTCTCATTGAAAAGCTCTTCTCTTGCCAGTAATGTGGGGGCTCTTCCCCTACTCTGGTGTGATGTGCTGTGATGCTTCTTTGAATCCTAGGGCCGCCCGGGGTTTGACATTTCCTGCTGGGCCAACCACTGCTCCTGCCTTCTGTGTTGGCAGAAACGCAACTATGGATTCTGTAAGAAAGGCTCGGTGGCCATCTGCACAGCCAGATCTGCATGGCCATTTTTATATTGTTATTTATTAAGCCTTGATGTGTGACACAGCAGACTGCACACCCCTTCAGTACAGGAGCCATGCTTTGTTATTTATCTCTGAAGTCCTGGCATTTGGGACCTGGCACAGAGTATGCTCTCAACATGTATTTAAAAAGTGAATTTGGTAGAACTGAACTCCTGCGGCTCCATCTCTCAGTCCCAGTGATCTGTGCAGGTGGGCTGAGTGGTCAGCAGCCTCAGGTCTGAGTCAGAGTCAGGTTTCCAGTCCCAGTGCCTCCTCTTCCTAGCTCTCGTCCTTCAGCAAGTAGCTTCATCTTCCTATGTCTCACTTTTCTTCTGTGCAATGGAGCATAATGATATAGTAACTATCATAGTCATAGGGTCATTGTGTGGATTATATGGTGCTATATGTGAAAGGAGGTAGAAGAATCCCTGATACATACCATCTTCATTCTCATGACCACTTCAGTCTCTAGCATTCTTGCCTTCTCCTCTTCCATTGGATAATGCAACACAGCTTTCAAGCCTGGGCTTCCCTCGCCAACACTTGGTTAGCTGCCCTCTTTGTCACATACTTTATCACATTTTTATCATTGCTTTGTAAACTTGTCTGCCTCCCCCGGTACATAGCTCACAGTCTGTGCTAAATAAAATGTTTATTAAATAATTGTATAAGTGGAAAGCAGATATAAAAGAGTAAATTAATTGCGGCCACCATCGAAAACAGTATAGAGTTTCCTTAAAAGCAAAAAAATAAAGTTACCATACGATCCAGCAATCCCACTCCTGGGCATATATTTGGAAAAGACGGAAACTCTCATTCAAAAGATACATGTACTCCAGTGTTCATATCAGCACTATTCATAATAGCCAAGACATGGGAGTACCTAAGTGTCCATCAGCAGATGAATGGATATAGATTATGTGGCCTATATATCACAGACATACAATGGAATATTATACAACCATAAAAAGAATAAAATATTGCCATTTGCAGCAACATGGATGGACCCAGAGATTATCATACTGAATAAAAAAATTAGATAGAAAAGCAAATATGATGTAACACTTACATGTGGAATCTAAAGAAAAATGACACAAATCAAGTTTTTTACAAAACAGAAAAGGACTCATAGACATAGAAAAGAAACTAGGGTTACTAAAAGGAAAGAGAGGAAGGAAGGATAAATTAGGGGTATGGGTTAACAGATATATACCACTATATATAAAACAAACAACGAGGACTTACTGTACACCACAGGGAACTATTTTCAAAACCTTGTAGTCAACTATAATGGAAAAGAATCTGAAAAAAATAATATATATATATATTTATCTGAATAACTTACTTGTATACCTGAAACTAACACAATATTGTAAACCAACCATTTTTAAATTAAAAAAATCAAATTAATTGACCACCATTCTTCTTGGGACAATAAAGCACATCACATAGGGTGATCCTTTTAAGAAGCAGCCTAATCACAACACTTCTCTGCTCAGTCCCTGCACTGGCATTGGCCTGTTAACATCAGTAAATCCCAAGTCCTCCTAATGGCCTACATCCCCGTGAGGACCTGGCCCCCGTTATGTCTCCACTTTGTCTGCTACTACTTTTCCCTATGAACAATTTGCTCCTTTTGGTTTCCTGGCTGTTTCCTGAATTCACAGACATGATCCTGCCTCAAGGCATTTGTACTTGCTGATCCTACAATCTGGAATGCTCTTCCGTGGGGGCCTGTGGTTTCCTTGTCCACTCTGTTCACAGCTTTGTTGTTCAGTTGTTAAGTTATGTTCGGCTCTTTGTGAACACAGGGGCTGCAGAATGCCAGGCTTCCCTGTCCTTCACTATCTCCCGAAGTTTGCTCAAACTCCTGCTCACTGAGTCGGTGATGTCATCGACCATCTCATACTCTGTCACCCGCATCTCCTCCTGTGCTCAATCCTTCCCTGCATCAGAGTCTTTTCCAGTGATCTGGCTTTTCACATCAGGTGGCGAAAGAATTGGAGCTTCAGCAGCTTTGTTCCAAGGTTACCTCCTAGGTGAGGCCTTCCTTGACCATCCTATTTAAATTAAAAACCACATCTCTTTCTCACTGTCTATCCCTGCTTTAATATACCATATAATTTACAAAAAAAAAAAATGTGTCATTCTTCTCCCCCACTAGAATAAAAGCCCCATAAGGGAGGGGGTTATTTTATTTGCTATAGTATCCACAGAGCCTAGAAGTCTAAGCCATGGAAAACATTTACTAAATGAATGATTAAATTGAAGAATGCTCATAGTCCTCAGAACTGAGACAAATGGGAAATCTTTTATGAAACTCTTCTTGCAAAAAAAAAAAAAAAAAAATTACGTGACCTTTTGTTAATGCATTTTCCTATACAATATTTGTATAGCGAAGGGTTGTATGGGGGCCCTGTAGGGAGTTACCAGTTGGCTCTACCCAGATCTGGCCGCAGCCAGTGCGATTAGGCAGCAGCCCTGGATCCATATAGTGCCAGGGGCAGAGGGCTGGCACCTCACTATTAGAAGGGCCAAATCCGCCCCCTCCAGGCAGGCCCACAGAGGCAGCCCCTCTGCAGGTTTCCATGGCCATCTGAATGGGGCAGAGGCCAGGCTGTTAAAACACCCAACAGGCTCTTCTGATGCTTCCAAACAGTATTAATGCCAAGTACCACATGGTGACTGTGTGTTTTAAAGACTTTTCACATAGAAGAATTCACTGAAGCCTTTGTGGACCCTGCAGTAAAAATCACTTGACTGTGTTTGTGGCTGGCCGCAGCCGAGCTGTTACCAAATGCCAACGTTTTACAAAAACACTTCTCTGTTGAAAGCATCCTCGCCTCTGGGACTGTGGCTTGGGAGAACTGCCTTGTTCTCTTAGACACATGACTGAGAGAATAGAGCAAAACACAAATATCATACAATTCTGTGATACGTGTCTTTAGCTATTAAGTTTCACAGAAGTATCAATGAGGATAATATCTATAAAAGCACTTTTTAAAAATCTTGTTGTTGTGTTCAGTCGCTCAGTTGTGTCCGATTCTTTGTGATCCCATGGACTGCAGCACACCAGGCTTCTCCATCCTTCACCATCTCCCAGAGCAAACTCATGTCCATTGAGTCGGTGATGTCATCCAACCATCTCATCCTCTGTTGTCCCCTTCTCCTTCTGCCTTCAATCTTTTCCAGCATCAGGGTCTTTTCTAATGAGTTGGCTCTTTGCATCAGGCCTTGTTAGAACATCTACTTCGCATATATATTTAATTTCTCACTTCATATTTCCAGCAACCATGGGGGTGGGTGGTCCTACTGTTACTATTACTGTGATTTGAAGAAACTGAAGGGCAGAAAGGTCAGGTTGTTTGCAGAGGTGAGTGACCTTGTCAGTAACAGGGAGGGGAAGGATGGGCACATACGCTGTCGCCCCTTGTTTTTCTGCCCTATGATGTTGCTGTATTGGAGAGAGCTTTGTGATCTGCTGGGGTGAGAACACATGGGGTTCTTCCTCTCATTAACCATTTGGATTTTTCAGTTTCCAGTGGACAACTGGGTTTGGTGCTAGAAATTCGGGCTTCTGGTCATGAACCTACTGAACTTTAGATCATGCAGCGCTGGGTTTTATGTGCTCACAGTCTAATCTCGAATTTCCTCTGCAGGCAACATTTCCACTAAAGTCAGGGGCTAAGGTAAAAAGACGATTTTTGAACCTGAAACAAACACCAATTTTAATCCAGATTTGAATCACACAATCAGTACTCCAGTCAGAAAATGTATAATGTTATTCTGAGATTACTTCCTTAGATATTTCTTTCTCTCTCTTTATCTTTCTCCACTTGCACACTTTAGGGACTTAGAAAAACAACCACTTACATTTTTGGAATATGTGGAAAAAAGAGAGTCCCTTTTTTTCATGCTACTTTTAAAATGTATAATATCCTTGAGAATAAGTCTTCTATACTGTGTTGTGATAATCAGTTGGGCCACTCCCACTACAAATATCCCCCAAGAACTCCTATGGGAGTGTATCCCTTGGTCCCCCTTTTAATATGAGATGCCACGCTGAAAGGAGAGTGCCTCTGGGGAATGGGTAACCTGAGCTGCTCAGGTTCCCATAGGAATATCCCCTTTATTTATATGCATTTGCAGCAGTTGCCTCCATTGGAGTCCGGCCCCTAGCAAATGCAAGCAGCAGCTCCAAGTGCAGAATGGCCCTTAATGTCTCTCTTTGAAACCCTTGAGTCCACAGCCTTCTGTTTGTGTCTGGCCCTGATTTATGGGCTGCAAGGAGATCTAACCAGTCCATCCTAAAGGAAATCAGTCCTGAATATTCATTGGAAGGACTGATGTTGAAGCTGAAACTCCAATACTTTGGCCTCCTGATGTAAAGAACTGACTCATTTGAAAAGACCCTCTTGCTGGGAAAGATTGAAGGTGGGAGGAGAAGGGGACGACAGAGGATGAGACGGTTGGATGGCATCACCGACTCAATGGACATGAGTTTGAGTAAACTCTGGGAGTTGGTGATGGACAGGGAGGCCTGGTCTGATGTGGTCCATGGGGTTGCAAAGAGTCGGACATGACTGAGTGACTGAACTGAACTGAACTGATTCATCATGGGCCTAAACGCTTTACTTTTTCCAATAGAGTCTGAACCAGGCTGTTAAAAAAGAAAAATCCCTTGCCGGTGCATCTCAGCATGAGAGCTGGAAAGGGGAGAAGTGTAGGAACTGAGGCAGACAGTAATTCCTTCCCAACATCTATCTTTGGAAGGATATTGAAATATCTTCCTTACCTGAACTTTTTGCTCTACTTGGATCCCAGCTACCTGAGATTCAACAACAATTGAATGTAGACCCCAAATCATTTGGGCTTTGGATCAGTTATGATGAACAATTTTAGAAATGTCATTATAAATACACTGCCTGTGTGCTCAGTTGTTCAGTTGTGTCTGACTCTCTGAGACCCTGTGGACTGCAGCCCCCGAGGCGCCTCTGTCCATGGGATCAGGCAAGAATACTGGAGTGGGTTGTATTTCCTCCTACAGAGGATATTCTTGACTGGATTGAACCTGAGTCTCCTGCGTCTTCTGCATTGGCAGGCGGGTTTCTTACCACTGAGCCACCTGGGAAGCCTGCCTGAATAAACTGGCACAGGTTTTAAAGAAATTGTTACTTATTCTCTGGGATCAAAACACTTAACATTAAAGTAAAAAATAACTAGAAACATTCATCCTCCATTTATTCATTCAGGTATTCACTTCTTGGACTCTGTGCCCCTCTTGGACTCTGTTCCCTTCATGAAAAGTCACGAAGCTTTTCATCTACGAAAATCCTGAAATGGCCCATTCACCAACTCTGGAGGACAGGGATTGATTTGGTCTTGAACACTGTACCCCCTGTGCCTGGAACAGAATGGGTCCCTACCAGCTATTTGCTAAACAAAGGAAAGAAGAAAGGAAAAAAATGAAAACATTTCCTCATTTTATAGATAAGGCAGCAAATAGAAATGTTAATTTTAATTAGCTTGGACAACATCACACAGAGGAAAAGCCATTGCCAGAACATGAACCCAGCCAGTGTGACTCAAAGAGTCTGTTTTTAACCACTACTATACACAACCTCCATGCACATCATTTCACCCGGCAAACCCCCAGGGAGATAGACAGAGGACTGTTTCCAAAGATGCTCTGGATTTGAAGCTGAGGGCTGGGCTATTGCCCAAAGGAGAAATACCTGTAAGAACACTGTCCCATCAGCACAGCCAGAGCACAGAGAAAGTGGATCTGCAATGCCACAGGCAGGAGCCCCACACTGCCGAGTGACTGCTGGGGACTCTCCAAGTTTCTCTTTATCTCTTGTCTCATATCACCACTATTCACACCTGAACAAATTACAGCCCCCAAGGAGACACTCCAAGATGAACGAGCTACACATGGAACTTCCAGGTCTGGTTTAGTGAGGGGCTCCCATGCCTTCCGTTAACCTGACTTCAAGTCCCCCCAGCACAGCTGCTTACATATACTTCACTTCAGAGGGCCTTCTTCTTTTGTCACCCTGAGGTGGCATGCATGTGTGTGTTCAGTTGTGCGGTCATGTCCAACTCTGAAACCCTGTGGACTGTAGCCCACCAGGCTCCTCTGTTCACAGGATTTTCCAGGCAAGAATATTGGAGTGGGTTACCATTTCCTTCTCCAGGGGATCTTCCCAGCGCAGGGATCGAACCCAAGTCTCCTGTGTCTCCTGTATTGGCAGGCAGATTCTCTACCACTGAGCAACTTGGAAAGCCCCTTCCTGAAGTGGACCACACCTAACTATCTCTTATTAATCTCAGAGCTCCCTTCCTCCTTCCCGCTCTTTTGCTATCACTATATCAAAAATGGAGATGGATCAATAAACTTGTCTCTTTTTTAAAGTTGTGAGACAGCAATTTTAATGAGGAAGGAAGAAGTTGAAGGTAGAGAAGATAAGGAGGGCCTGCGGGAGAACGAATCAGAGGCAGAGGAGGTGAGGGGACACTGGTGCAGGGAGCAAGCCTGGGAGAGTGGGAGGTGCCATCTATAGAAAAAGCAGCACTGTCTATCTGAAGGTAAAGAAGAGTATTCATGAAGTTTCTGAGAGGTTTGCAGGGACTAAGGAAGAAAGTTGGTGGCAATCATGGGAGATGGACTCAGATTTTTAAGAAAAGAAGGTGAATTCTGTGAATGTATTTAAATGTCATGAATTTACACTTTCACATTAAAGATCCTGGTTCAGTCAACTTTTTGAAAAAATGAATCGCCATTCTTAATCAAAACGTAGACAACAAGCATTTCACACTAGATAGTGAACATGATAAATGTTGACCTTTGGCTCACTTTAGAAAAATTCCATGTGTAAAATCCAATTTTCTTTTAAAGATATACTCTGTGAGATTGTTTTGTAAAATTATTTATTTTATAAAGAGATTCTCAGAAGTTTTCTTTCCTATTATTCTACCTCCTCAATTATTTTAGTTTAGAAAAATCAATTTAAAGACTTCTAAAAATTGTACTTTTAAGGTAAGGTAATTTGTTTTAAATTGAAGACTAAATACTCCCTCAAGGATGAATATTTATAAATGGGATTTTTAAAATTCATTCTTTATTCCTGGAAAAGCAATTACATAAAAGCAAAATGTGAGTGCCTAAAACCAATACAATAACTTTGAACTTATAAACAGACATTATTTTGAACACCACTCATGATGGATTATGAGGACTCTGTCACTGACCGTTTGTTCCCAAGATGGGTTGCAGGTAAACACAGAAATCATAAACTCAGTCATGATTAGTAGAATCCATTAAGATCCTTGCACAAGGTGTGAGCTATACTACCAACTATAAAGGAAGAGCTGACGGCGGGTGGGAGAATCCGAGGTCCTCTGGAATAGGAACAGCAGCTTAGAGGAGAGTAAGAGCCTACAGTTGCACTTTGGATCAACCGGCCCCATAGGTAAAGGGAAGGAAAATGTTTTGGAAATCTCATAAATAAAAAGAGTAAATAGACAGAAAATCGTAGGAAGCTATGTGGAAATAGGAGATGAAATACACCAGCATGGAGATCTCCCTCTGTCTTCTCAATTTCTAGTAATGGTGCAACAATTCATCTGGTCATTCAGACCAAAAAGTAGAGGGTCACCTCAGATGACTCCTTTATTCCTGTCTCTCTGTTTCTATTTGTCTTAGCTGGGAACCTCCTGGTCTGCCATCTGTCCTCTGTGTGCTTAGTCACTCAGTCGTGTCTGACTCTGTGACCCCAGGGACTGTAGCCTGTGAGGCTCCTCTGTCCACTGGGATTTCCCAGGCAAGAATACTGGAGTGGTTTGCCATTCCCTTCTCTAGGGGATCTACCTGGATCAGAACCTAGGTCTCCTGCATTGCAGGCAGATTCTTTACCACTGAGCCACCTGGGAAGCCCATACATAGCTGCCAGATTAATCTTTTAAAAGCAGAACTCTGGCCAGGTCATGACTTGTCCAAACACTTTGAATGGCTTCCCACTATGTGCTATAAAAAGTCAAAGATGCTTATAAGCATTGGTTAAAGCAGTGGTTCTTCAAAGTGTGGAATCTGGATCATCATCCTCAGCATCCCCAGGAAATGGTTAGAAATGCAAAATTTTGACACCACATCATACCTATCCAGGCATAAACTCTGGGAGACAGCCCAGCAATCTGTGCTTTAAGAAGCCTTTCAGGTGATTCTGATGAATACTAAAATTTGAGAACTATGGGCTTAGTGATTGAGACCATGAACTCTGGCTTCAAATGGTCTAATCTCAAATCCTTTTTCTGCTTAGTAGCTGTATTCCATACACAAGTCACTCTCTGAGCCTCCATTTCCTCATTTAAAACATAGAGTTTATTCTGAAGGCTGTCTTTTCACCTTGCTTATAGTTTCCTTTGTTGTGCAGAACCTTTTAAGTTTAATTAGGTACCATTTGTTTATTTTTGCTTTTATTTCCAATATTCTGGGAGGTGGGTCATAGAGGATCATGCTGTGATGTATGTCGGAGAGTGTTTTGCCTGTGTTCTCCTCTAGGAGTTTTTATAGTTTCTGGTCTTATGTTTAGATCTTTAATCCATTTTGAGTTAATTTTTGTGTATGGTGTTAGAAAGTGGTCTAGTTTCATTCTTTTACAAGTGGTTGACCAGTTTTCCCAGCACCACTTGTTAAAGAGATTGTCTTTAATCCACTGTATATTCTTGCCTCCTTTGTAAAGGGGAGGGTGAGATGATTTGGGAGAATGGCACTGAAATATGTATAATATCATATATGAAATGAGTTGCCAGTCCAGGCTCGATGCACGATACTGGATGCTTGGGGCTGGTGCACTGGGACGACCCAGAGGGATGGTATGGGGAGGGAAGAGTGAGGAGGGTTCAGGATGGGGAACACGTGTATGCCTGTGGCAGATTCATTTCGATATATGGCAGAACCAATACAATATTGTAAAGTTTAAAAATAAAATAAAATTAAAAAAAATAAAAATAAAACATGGAGTCTAATCAAGGTGTTAGTTATAAGCAACAGATCACATATAATGCTCAACCCAGAGTCCACACATATGGAGCCCTCCATAAATGTCACCATTGCTAACTATTTTTATTAAAGGCTACTCCCTACATTGATCCTAAACTACTTTCTGCAGGCTGGCTCACTGACCCACTCATCACTTCCTGGCAGGTCTTGTATCACTAACCCAGTGCTTTGCTCATATATGGGCTTAACTTATATGAGTATCAGTGAGGAAATGCCAGAAAATTCTTGATACTAATTGAGTGCCTTAGGGAAGGAGCTTAGTTTGAAATTGAATGGAGTGAAAATTCTAATGAACATTAAGGAAGAATTGATTTACTATCTGATCAGAACAAATATAAGCCAGTTGCTTTTATTCCCATCTGTAAAATGGGATTAATATTATTCAGTTCAGTTCAGTTCAGTTGCTCAGTCGTGTCCGACTCTTTGCAACCCCATGAATCGCAGCACGCCAGGCCTCCCTGTCCATCACCAACTCCCAGAGTTCACCCAGACTCACATCCATCAAGTCAGTGATGCCATCCAGCCATCTCATCCTCTGTCGCCCCCTTCTCCTGCCCCCAATTCCTCCCAGCATCAGAGTCTTTTCCAATGAGTCAACTCTTCGCATGAGGGGGCCAAAGTACTGGACTTTCAGCTTTAGCATCATTCCTTCCAAAGAAATCCCAGGGCTGATCTCCTTCAGAATGGACTGGCTGGATCTCCTTGCAGTCCAAGGGACTCTCAAGAGTCTTCTCCAACACCACAGTTCAAAAGCATCAATTCTTCGGCGCTCAGCCTTCTTCACAGTCCAACTCTCACATCCATACATGACCACTGGAAAAACCACAGCCTTGACTAGACGGACCTTAGTTGGCAAAAAAAATGTTAACCTCCTTTAAAAGAATTACCTCTATAGATTCACATGAAAAGTGCCCACAGGTGTTGAGAATGAGTCCTGTGACACATTATAATGAATCCCATGTGCTGAAATGGGGACATGCTATGAATAATCTAAATCAGCAGAGCCAGGGACGATGGTGTTTCTGTTTTGATTTGAATTGTTATCGGTGTTTCCTTTAATTCTGTTTATGAGAACATGCACTACAAATATTTCTTTTGGGCTTCTGTCACATTTGGAGAGAGGATGCTAAAGAAAATATTGCCTGTTGTGTGGTTAACAATTACTGCTATCATTTGTGTGAATTGTCAGTAAGGACATATCATCTAAGGATATTCTAACACTGGAAAATTCCAGGAATAAGCTGCCTTGCTGCTGCTGCTGCTAAGTTGCTTCAGTCGTGTCTGGCTCTGTGCGACCCCATAGACGGCAACCTACCAGGCTCCTCCATCCATGGGATTTTCCAGGCAAGAACACTGGAGTGGGGTGCCATCGCCTTCTCCGATAAGCTGCCTTAACCTGTCATAATAACAACTGGGGAAAGAGTATAGATATGGAGAGCACATATCCATTATTAAACTACTGGAGAAATAAAATGCTTGAATTAGTAACACCATCTTTTATTAAAAAAAAAAAAAGTACCATTCTATTTGTAACCTATAATACTCCCCAAGTCTTATCTTTCTTCTTTAAAACCCATCAAGTTTAACTAAAGTCTGTTTCTGACAATATTATAGCTAATTTCTTCTGCCACTAGGCAATCCCTTCCCCCATCTAGGCTGCAGCAGAACTGTGGAAATGATCTTCCTATAAAACACGGCTGACCATGCCACCTACTGCTGAGGCCCCAAGGCTCAGGTCCCCAGCCCAGACCAGGTCTACTTCTCCACCCAGCAGCTTCCAGCCTCATAGAGGCTCCACCCCCAACAAACTTTCTTATGGTTTCCCTCACACAGATCCCCACAGTGGAAGGATTTGCTGTCTTGATTATAGGCACTTACTGCATTGCAGTTTATGGATTTGATAATGCCTTTCTGACCAAACTGTTATCATCTTAAGTCAGGAACCAGCATGTATCAACTTATCTGGAAGTTAGGAACCCTCTCCCATTCCATTAAATTCGCTCAACCAAAACCGTGAATGAATGAGTGTGTATGTATGTGTGTGTGCTTAGTCCTCTGTCGTGTCTGATTCTTTGCAAAGCACGCCAGGCTCCTCTGTCCATTGGGATTCTCCAGGCAAGAATACTGGAGTGGGTTGCCATGCCCTCCTCCAGGGGATCTTCCTGTCCCAGCTCTCCCACATTGCAGGCAGATTCTTTGCTGTCTGAGCCACCAGGAAAGCCTGAATGAATGAGTGGACAGCAGCATTCACTGACTAGTCTTAAACTCACTAATTTGTTTCTCAATAATGGGAAAGTTTAAAACAAACAGAAATGGGCAGATTTTTAAAAAATCTTGAAATAGCGAAGGTATCATCAGTCAAAAAAAAAAAAAAAAAAGTATAGATACAGATGATTTGCACTTGAAGTCCACAATCTAGTTCTGGCTCAGAGATGCCCAGAGGATGACTTCATCAGGAAGTAGGTGGATAATCTCTCCTTCATCTTCATGAGGCTCCTCAGGACATCGATACTTGTATACTCCATTCACATTTTCCACAGAAGGCAAATTCCTCCTTCTCAACTGAATCTGATAATCAGCATTGCAAGGGAACGAGGGAGGTAAACTGGCTGCATGGAGCATTAGGCTGGCATAGGTAGGGGAACAGTCCTTTTAACAACCAAAGATCTCCAGACTAAAGCAAAAGCCAGTTGAGAGAGGCTACATTTCTGAAGATGTAAACCTCAGAACTTACCTTAGATTCTGTCTTATTTACTGTTTGACTTAGCTTGGATGTCCTTGTCAGAGCCAGCTTTTAATGATTTCCATCAGTGTTCAGTCTCTAGTCCTCACCTGTTGTCTCTGCCCGCCTCAAACCTTGATCCCCTTAGTTTGGCTACATCGGATGTCAGTCACCTGCCCGACCTCGGTTGCGTTTGACCTCAATTACCTGCAATCTTTTCTTGACTCCTGCCCTAATTAGGCCTTCACTTTTAGGATGGGTTGCCAACAGCAACCATCAGAGAGACACCAGTAAAACTTCAGCTAAAACACATCCACTCCCAGTGTCCTTGAGACATGTGTGCATGCGTGCTCAGTCACTCAGACTTTGCCACCTCATGGACTGTAGCCCCCCAGGTTCCTCTGTCCATGGGATTTCCCAGGCAAGACTACTGGAGTGGGTTGCCACTTCCTACTCCAGGGTATCTTTCCCACCCAGGGATCAAACCCACGTCTCCTGCATTGGCAGGTGGATTCTTTACCACTGAGCCATCTGGGAAGCCTTGGGACATGCATGGACATTATAAAATGTTATAATTTAACCACAGTTTCAATTAGTCATATATTTTTGTTTTCTGAGAAGTCACCAAAATGATGTATTTCAAATCTCATCCTGGGTTAGGGGTGGGTTTTCTGTACAACCACAAGTGATGAAGGGGAAATGAGTGACTATTACTTCTCAGGCAGTGCATCAGCCTAACATCAAATCGTAGGCTGGCAAATCTCTGTTATCCCTTGTGTTTGGGTCCTAGGGCCCTGTAACAAAATTCTACAAACTAACAGCTTAAAACAACAGAAATTAGTTTTCTCACAGTTCTGGAGGCTGTAAGTCCAAAATCAAGGTGTTGGCAGCATTGGTTGCTCCTGAAAACTCTCATGCCCGTGTCCAGCCTCTGGTGACTGCTGGCACTTCTCAGAGTTCCAGCTTGTAGATGCCACCATCTCTGTCTTGATGTCCCCACACGGCATTCCCCTGTGTGTGTCTCTCCCCTTCTTATACCAACACAACTCATTTTGTATTAAGGGCCCACCCCACTCCAGTATGACCCCATCCTAAATTATTACATCTGCAACAATCCTATTTCTAAATAAGATCACATTCTGAGGTACTGAGGGTTAAGATTTCAACATATCTTTTTTGGGGACACAACTCAACCTGGGACACCCCTCTCACATTTAAAACCATGGCCTCAACCTTGTTTTCATCATGAGTTTCAAAGGGAATTTCTTACGCTATCCCTGGAAAGAACACACATGAGCTTTGGGATGTCAGAACAGCTGAGGTCAACCCCAGCTTCCCTACTCACTGTCTCAGGGCATATATCCTGTTTGGATCAGCTTTGTCATTCACCGTGAACATACATATATAAGTCAGCTAGGAATGTTACAGTA
Organism: Bos taurus; assembly: GCF_002263795.3. Classification (NCBI taxonomy): domain Eukaryota; kingdom Metazoa; phylum Chordata; class Mammalia; order Artiodactyla; family Bovidae; genus Bos; species Bos taurus. Next base: position 70,251,856 of record NC_037330.1, read on the forward strand.
GTCCATAGTAAGTTCTCAATAAATTCCGTTGAGAATTTCCTTCTTTAATGATAGATTATTAAATAGCAGAGAGAGGAAAAAAAGCACTTTCTACTAAAAATGAATAATGAACATTTCAGTACAGGTATACACACAATCACACCAATTGTCAAAAGTGTGATAAGCCCTTTCATTTTGTCAACCAGTGAACCTTAAAAAAAAAAAGAGTTGTGAATAAATGCTTTAAAACACTCACTCCTGACATTTTGGCAAGAATGCATGTATTAGACCATATCTCATACTTGATTGTGAAAATACAACAGGGACCTAAATGGTCTGGTTTTATGTGCTCTATAAAATCTGCTTTGCAGTACTCTGTTCTCTGATTCAGAAAGGAAACTTCTATTTTGGTGTGCCTGGGTAAATCTGGCCATGTAAACTTTGAAAAGCCTTTGAATTAAAAAAAGACGTGGTTATGGTTTACTGCTTGAATATCTTTTTCAAGGGAAAAGAGGCAGGCGCTGTGTCACCAAGATAACTTTATTTAAACTTAATTAGTTGCTGGAAGATTATTTACTCCCTTTAGTCTATAAAAAAACAAAGGTCTGTCAGCACCAGATGCATCTGAGTTTTGCAGATGTGGTGTGGTTTCTGAAATCTTTAAAGATTCATCTTAAATATGCTTTCAGGTCTCCCTTTTGTGAGACTTTGACAGGATAATAGAATTAGATTTGCTGAATTTCACTAAACTGTAAAGTAACGTGTCATCAGCTTCACTTACTTCCTAAAAAATATTTCTCTCTGGTAATGCTCATCAATCTAGCTTTTCAACCTCTACACACGAAACTCTGAAACAAAAAGGATGACTCCATCAGTTTTGCAAGTGACAAGATGTTAAACATTTAACATCCCCACATTGTAGCACCAGCTGCCTCTGGATAACGTAGACTTGCTTAGGTTTGGTTTAGGAAAAAAAGCGGGAAGAAAAGAAGAAGGAGGGACAGAAAAGGAATTACTCTTGCAGTGAGAATGCAAAATTCTCTGCAGATGTGGAGGGCGTGGAAGAGGCACGTGCCTACTGAACAAAGCTCTTCTCCCAAGGGAATGTTGTCAGAGAGTCTCTGTCAGGTTCACAGGTCCTCAGTGCCCCTGCGTCTCCAGCTTTCCATGGACTCACTCTGACAAGAGTACTCAATGCATTGGATTAAAATTTTCTGTTCACTGACAGAAGGGATGGGGCATTAGTCAAGTAGGTTCCCAAATCCCATTATAAGTGCTCAATAAATGTTGGCTGAGTACATGGAAAAGCATATGGGGCCCTGCCAAGGGTCATGCCAACTCTCTTTCTAGATCCAGTTCCTCATTTCAGGCACCTCTGCTGTGATCTCAGGCCAGTCAAACCATACTGATACAGCAACCTGTGTGGTGAGTTGGTCTAACAACAAAATCCTTTGGCAAAGCCAGTGTTAACCGTCCCAAACTAGCATCAACTTTAGAGTCAAGAGTCTTTCCTGCTTCTGGTGTCTTGTCATGAGTAATGATCATAAGATGGCAAAGTCATCTATGGTGCTCCACGGTGAGCCATCTTCCTGGATGAGAGGCAGGAAAGGCTGACTCTGGGCTCTTGCAGTCTGCCCAGTCATAAGGCTTGTGAAGGGAAAAGTTTTCCATGTGGAGTGAGGCCTGCTGCAGCGGAATGCCCATTTTGAAGGACATAGTATGAAGCTCCCAACAGGGAACACAGAACAGTAAAAATAGCACTCTCAGTGGTAGGTGTTGGTTCTTTCATTCAATGAACTTTTGATGAGGAACTACCATGTGCCAGGTGCTATTCTAGGCACTGAAAGGATGAAGGCAGATGGAAGTAGTGTGGGAGTAGAGAGGCATATAAAGAGGACTAAGGCATATGGCTGAGACGCTGGGCAGCTAACTCAGTAGGTCTCAGTTTCATCATCCACTTTTCAATGTGGAGATGAGAAAACTACAAGCTACGGAACCTTTGGGTAAGTTAATTTCTCTCTCTTTTTTTTAAAATCATGATACCTGGATCTTTGCATCGTCATTTCCCGTTCCTCACCATTTAAGGAGACAGCCAGGCTTCCTTGGTGGCTCAGACGGTAAAATGTCTGCCTACAATGCAGGAGACCTGGGTTCGATCCCTGGGTCGGGAAGATCTGCTGGAGAAGGAAATGGCAATCCACTCCAGTACTATTGCCTGGAAAATCCCATGGACAGAGGAGCCTGGTAGGCTACAGTCCACAGGGTCACAAAGAGTTGGACACGACTGAGCAACTTCACTTACTTACTTACTCACAAACAGATGATCACGTGTGTGGTGTCATCAATACAGGACTAGCTGAGTGCCAAGAGCCACTCCTGCAGTGCTGACTGGTTTGTATAGTCCCAGGGGCCACTCTTGGGTTCATGGTGGCACTTTACTGTGTCTATGTCACTCATATAGCATCTGTATCAGCACATTTTCTCTACCCACCTGAGTCTTTCCAATGACCTATTCTACACACAGCTACTGAAATCATGTTCATTCAGAGTCACTTGGAATTTAAAGACATGCTCCAGTGTAATCTCAATGAAGACTGCTGGTTGCTGTATCCAGTCCCTCCCAAAGCCGTATATGCTCACTGTCTGGATGAAGAGTCTGAGGTCTTAGTGACTGAAAGTAAAGCTACACAAAGGAAAGCTGTTCTCTTCCTTCCAATATTCCTTGGATAATGAACTTCTCTGTCTCAATGTTCATATTTCTATTTCTGCTCAATTTAACTCTCCATGTATCTCTTCTGCTCTAGTCACACCCAACTCTGAGCTATTTTCCAAATGCAACACACAGCTACTTTTGTCCCTACCTCTTCCTTTCCCTAGTACACATTTTCTTCCCTCCTCTGCTTGACTGATTCCCCCAAACTCAAGTTCAATAGCGTTAGCTTCAGGAAACCTCCTCTGACCCTTCCCAGACTCCCAGGGCATCCTACACCTGGTTCAGTACTTATCTTCCTATTTGTTTCTCTGACCTCATCATTAGACTGAATTCTCTCAGGACTAGTAAGATATGTTACCTGTCTTTTCTTCTGCAATGTCCATTACAGAATCTGGCACATAGCAGATGCTTAATAAATGTTAGATGAATGCATCTCCAATGGAATACCTAGACAAAGAGTAATAGAGTCAAGCCCCATAAATGAAGAGGCTCGAGAAATAAGGGAACTTGACACATGCACTGGGTTCTTTTAGTCTATGTGTAAAATATTGTTGATCCTTTAAATAAAGAAAAAAGGGAAAGACAATGAGGGGGGAAAGAACAAATGATAATGTATTCAATTTGCCAAGCATCTGTATACAAATCTAGCTGTCAAAATACTGGAGGTTCTCCAGATAGGACCAGATGTAGTTCTGTGTACCTAATAGGAGCCCAACACATATTTGTGAATAACAATAATTCCATGAATTTTCCAATTCTAGCCATATTCAATTAAACCTGGTACACTATTCAAGCATCTTTATCTGTTTCTCTAAGATAAAGAGGCATTTAAACAAATGTAACACATAGATCTTTATACTTCAGGACAAATTATACTTTAAGGTGCTGGCCTAATTTAGTGGTCAGCAACTGAAAAACAATACAAGAAACCTGATAATATTTCAATTATTTCTCCTTTCTCCTTGCAGTCAGCTATAAGAAATGGATGAGAATTTATCGCCCTTTGTGCTAAAGATCTCGGGAAGTAAAAAATCTGGAGGACAATAATGTAGCTTAACTTTTATAAGTGGTCTCTAAACTCTAACTGCCCACGATTTAAAAAAGAAGGTAAATAGTCAAATAAACAAACAGCAGAAGCATTGTTTAAAAAAACGAAATTCAGACCACTCAGTATCAGAGAGTAGTTCACATGTATCTTTCACAGTCAAGCACTCTATTCCTTAATGTTCATCAAAAACAACCAACTTTTTGACACAGTGTTTTGTCATCAATTTTTGTTTTACTTATTTTATAATTCCATAATTGTATTTCTCTATGTTTATTTGGTGAAATATTATTGAAGAAAAAAAAGTATAAGTCTCATCTTGCCCTGAACAATAAGATTTTTTTTTAATATAGAAAGAAAAATGCTCATTTGCGTAGAAACAGTACATTTAGATGTGTTGTTTTTAAAGCATTTTAAATCTTCTCCATTTTCATGTAGTACTCTAGTGTTTAGCAGGCACATTTACAATTAACTACAGTTTTCTTTTCAGGGATTTCAAAGAAAGAAAAATTGAAATCCTTATTTCTGTCATTTCACGTAAATAGCTGTTGGCTAGAAAACATTCAGAAAACTTGACTTTAATCCAAATGGCAACTTGACTAGGAAATGGTCAACCCTGTTGAATTTGACAAACAAGTAGTGTAGAAGGAGAAGAAAAGCTATGAGAAATTTATGGGTAAAGCTGCTATTTAATGAGAAAAAGAACTGTTCTACTATCTCAAAGAGAATACGTGATAAAAGGGAGAAGAGGGTGCTTGAATTAGAATTCTGAATTCCTGGCAAACACAGGCTTTCTCTTCTCAGCCACAGAAAGGTTTATCCATCTCTGGGTAGAACTATGAAAGTGAACAATTATCTCTAGTTTAAAACAACACAAACTTCGCATGGATGATATAAAATGTTTTGTAGTATCTTCTCCTATCCTTGCAAAAACCAGGCAAGGTAACTCTTTTGGTAAACCCAAGCCCAGGTTTAGGAGGCAGAACTGAGATTTGACACAGGTATCTCTGGCTCTAAAATGCTTGCCCTTTTCTAGCCTAGAACACAGCTTCCACTTCCATTGTCAGCAAATCATCCTCTTCCTCCTGAGCGTCTCGTCCACCTGACACCTGTGCTGGGCCAGATTCTCACCATGAACTAACTCTCAATATTCCGAAGGCTTTTCATTTCCTGCTAAAAGGGTATAGAACAGAAAAACATGCTGGTACAAGCTAGCTCCCCAAATGAAGGCATGATACCTGGAGCTGTTGCAGTCATTTTGTGACCAAGGAGCCACAAATATGAAAAAGACAGGTCAATGTGCTGAAGATGATGAAGGAGAAAACAAGTAACCTGGGTCTTTGAAGGCCCGTCAAGCAGCAGTATCGTTTCCCATAACAATCTCCTTTCAGACTTCTTGTTATGTGTGAAAAATGAACCCCTGTTTTATTAAATGACTATCACTGAGTTTTCTGTTATCTTCAGTTGAGAGCGTTCCTGTTTGATACATCAGTGTGAGCAGAAAGCTAACTAACTAGGTATTAGGTAACCAGTGATGCACTGAGGAGACAAGGAAGAATATCACCTCTTGTCCTTCCTACTTCCTATACGTTATCCAGACGCCATTTTGAGGAGAGACAAATCTGGTGCGTTCTGAGACTTTTCTCTTTCCCCGTGTGGAAGCTTAGGAAAGGGCCATCTTCCTAGGGCCAAGATAGTGGTCAGCTCCAGACAGTTTCCCTTTCAAACAAAACCTTTCTCAGGTCAGAGGGGATACTTTCTCTTTCAAACAAAGCCTTTTCTCAGGTCAGAGAGAGGAAGTTTCATCCTTAAGTAGTCCCCCAGATATTCCCTGTTTCATTTTTCTTTTAAATATTCAGAGAGCAAAAGCATAGGATCCTTCTATAGAGTTGATCATTTTGAGGGATAACATGAGCTCAAGGGACTATACACTTGGATACTTCTCTGTCTATAATATTTTCCTATCAGCCCTGTTTCTTTTTCTTTCATTGAAATATAATTGACATACAATATTATGCTACTTCCAGGTATACTACATATGATTTGGCATTTTGCATACATTACAAAATGATCACCTTGGTAAGTCTAGTAACCATCTGTCCCCATCCAAAGTTATTATAATATTATTGACCACATTCTTCAGGATGTATATTATATCCCTGTGACTTATTTATTATATAGCTAGAACCTTGTACCTCTTAATCTTATTCAATAACTTTGCCCACCTCCCAGCCCCTCCCTTCTAAAACCATACCTCTGTCCTCTGTATCTGTATTTTCATTTTGTTTTGTGTTTTTTCCCTCAATTCCATATAAAAGGGACATAATGCAGCATTTGTCTTACTCTGTCAGACTTAATGTCACTTAGCACAATACCCTCCAGGATCCATTCTTGGTATTGTAAATGGCAAGATTACATTTTGTTTTTGGATGACTGAGTAACATGCCATTGTGTGTATATACCTTGTCTTCTTTATCTATTCATCAGTGGACATTTAGATTGGTTCCACATATTGGCTGTTGTATATAATGCTGCAATTAACACAGAGGTGCATATACCTTTTGAATTAGTGCCTTTGTTTTCTTCAGGTAAATACTCAGAAGTGAAAATGCCAAACTGTGTGGTAGTTCTACTCTTAATTTTCTGAAGAACCTCTGTATTATTTTCCATAGTTGTTGTTTAGTTGCTACGTCATGTCCAACTCTTTTGTGACCCCCTGGACTGTAGCCCTCCAGGCTCCTCTGTCCATGGGATTTTGCAGGCAAGAATACTGGAGTCGGTTGCCATTTCCTCCTCCAGGGTATCTTCCTGACTCAGGGATCAAACCCACATCTCCTGCATTTTCAGTCGGATTCTTTACCACTGAGCCACCTGGGAAACCCATAGTGGCCACATAAATCTACATTCCCACCAACGGTGTAGCAGGGCTCCCTTCTCTCCATGCCCCCTCCAGCATTTACTGTTTGTGGATTTTTGGATAATAGCCATTCTGACAGGTACCAGGTGATATCTCATTATAGTTTTGATTTGCAATTCTCTAAGAATTAGCTGTGTCCCAGAGATCATTGTATTTCCATTTAAATTTGTATCCATGTATTTTTTATTTGCTTTTTGATTTCTTCAGTGCTGCATTGGTTATTTAGTAGCATACTGTTTAACCTCCATGTGGTATTTTTTTGTTTGTTTTCTCTTGTAGGTGATTTCTAGCATCGTATGTTATAGTCAGAAATGATGCCTGATATGATTTCAATCTTAAGTCTACAGAGACTTATTTTGTCCAGCATGAGATCTCTCCTGGAGAGTGTTCCATGTGTACTTGAAAAAGAATGTGTATTCTGATGCTTTTAGATGGAATTTGATTTATATATAGTAAATCCATCTGGTCTAATATGCTCTTTAAGCCACTATTACCTTATTCATTTTCTGTCTACAAGTTAGGTGATGCTGAAGCTGCTGGTCTGTAGCCCACACCTTAGCAAGGTCCAGTTCACATGCTTAGAATAGATGAGAATCCTGAAACTCAGGGCAGGAAGGGACTTGCCCATGCCACACAGCTGATTAGTATGAGGGCAGCCCTCTGTCTCACACTGCAGCAGCTCAGCAAGTAGTGAAAAGATCATAAGACTTGGAGTCAGGCTGATCTAGGCTCAGTCTTGGCCCTGCTGTTTACTTGTTGCAAAGCCCTGGTAAGATCATTTATGTTTTCTGTGCTCCAGTTTTCTCATTTGTAGAATACTGATAAATAACTCCTAACTTGTAGAAGAGTTGTGATGTGACTGGCATACAAAAAAATGTACAACAGTGTCTGGAACATAGTGATCAAAGCACACAATGTGTCTTCTTTTGCTTTTTTGACCAGGTTACCACTGCTATCAGTGCACATGGCTTTATCTCCATCGTCTCTCTCTTGGGGCCTAGGCTGTATTAGCATCGAGTGACATATAGGGGGCCGTTAACACAGGTTGGCTAATAGATTCCTGATTAAGGCTAAAAACAGAGCATTTAATTTTGTTTTGTTTTGTTTTGCTGTCTCTTCCCTTGTGGCTCAGCTAGGAAAGAATTTACCTGCAATGTAGGAGACCTGGGTTCGATTCCTGGGTTGGGAAGATCCCCTGGAGAAGGAAAAGGCTACCCACTCCAGTACTCTGGTCTGGAGAATTCCATGGACTGTATAGTCCTTGGGGTCTCAAAGAGTCAGACATGATTGAGCAACTTTCACTTTCATTTCACTTTGTGAAAGGATTAAGAGGGTAAATATATTCTACTTGTGCATTTTTGGTACTTCTTTGCATCTAAGGTCTTTAAAAGACGGTAAAGCGTCTGTCTACAATGCAGGAGACCTGGGTTCAATCCTTGGGGTTGGGAAGATCCCCTGGAGAAGGAAATGGCAATCCACTTCAGTACTATTGCCTGGAAAATCCCATGGACAGAGGAGCCTGGTAGGCTACAGTCCATGGGGTCACAGAGTCGGACACGACTGAGTGATTTCACTAAGCTCATCAGAAAAAGCTTCACAAATATTAATGGTAAATATTTTTCATTTCACTTTGGTTAACATAGGAACTTTTTCTTTTCCTAGGTTACGATTTTTTCAGGTTAACTGCTTAACTAAATATTAAGAAAATCTCAATCTCATGGTTTTCAAGGAGATAATAAGAAACAATGACTTGTGAGATGTTTTCTCTAGTGAGAAATTTTCTGTTTCAAATACTGGCAAGCAGAAGGAAGGATATTTTTGCATTATATGAGGGTTAGATTCAGTCCACCTGGAAGAAGGTAAAGGTGAAAAGAAAAAAAAAATCTGAGGAATTAAACCTGTTAAATTGTGCAGTGTCAATGAAAGAGCTGCTTCAGAAGTCTATTTAGAAATCACTGCTCTTGTATCTGAATCATTACTGAGATACCAGCATCACGCACTTCTTATTACTGCAAACATAGCAACAGTTGCTATGCGAGCAAGAGATTCAGAGCACAAACACTGGAGTCAGGAGGGAGCAGGGCGGGGCTGGAGCTGGAGTCAGGGCAGCTGAACAGTGCACAGAGCTGCCTGTGCAGATTTAATTAGGCTGGTTTTTCTCTTTGGCCCTTGTGCTGTGTCCTGTCAGACATTTCAGTAGAGCAGCAGCAGTCTCAGAAGCAGCTTTTTGGGGCCAGGTCTTACTACAGGTCGTGCACAAACATCACAGGATCTGTGTGCTTTGGTGAAGGCAAGGATGAGTCTGGGCCCTCCTTTTGTTTATGAATGGAGGAAGGACCAGCATTCCTCTTCATTTCCAGGAATGAAAAACTCATAAAACTCTTATCATTAGGAATCAGGCCGTTCACTGTCCCAATATGTCATTTCATCTAATTGAAAACTGAGAAATCTGTCACCATTTATTTAGCAGTTTGCCTCAGGCGAATCTTTACAGGTTCCCTTCCCGTGGCTGGGAATTAGTTAATTAGTATTACAAAACACTTGAAGAGGGACACGCACTCTGGATCGCCCTTTGGGTTATGGGGGAACCCATTTTAGGTTGCTAACTAGCACTGCTGAAGGAGAGAAAAGAAAATGAGATTACAGCATCAGAGTTGCCGTGGTGCGAGCTACATCTTTCTCTCTTCAGTGCATATGTTGTAACCTACATATGTCACTCCCTCACTCTTTTCGTGCAAATCTTTTATGCTTGACAATAATTCAGGTCCTTAAAGCTTATTAAAAAAAAAAAAAAGCTTATATGCCAATTTGACATACCTAGGGCTCTTCTCATATCTTCACTTTTATTAATTTCCTGTTTTTCATCACTTCCTCTTTGGAATAGAATATTTTGTCTGATGTTCTTTTTTTTATATTTTTTATGGAGAAAGGCTGTTTCAAACTATGGGTGGTTTAAAGTCAAGGCACTGAAGGGAAGGACTGACATTTTTCACGTGCTCCTAACTTTAAAGCTGAATGCCTCTGGTGAAATCTCTAAGCCTCTTCAGCACAGCAAGTCAGAAGGCCGGAGGCCTCACCCGTGCTTTGTCAACTGAATGCTAGGTGGCGCTAAAGAGCAAGGCAACTAGAACAGAGCTAACAACCGCTGTAGGTGCACAGAAGCTGAAAGGAAGTTCTTACATTGAGATCTGGCACGTTTCAGAACAGACTGTTTCCATTTTTGATCGATGGTAGGATATCAGCAGCAAGAGATTCAGAGGACACCAGCAATCAATTTAAAGTCTTCCATCTTTCATTTTGTGTGTGTATGTTTTCATCTGGGAATTGTTTTATTTCACTAGTGTTTTCTGGGTGTGGCCCTTAGGGCTGTGGTGAGGAGATTTTCTGTAAATATAAACAACTGGATGTGCTTATTGTTTGACATTTATGGAAACAGTTTTAACTTCCTGAAAGACCTCTCCGCTTTCTTTAATTTTCCCCCCTTATTAGGTGACATTCAGGGACATAATGAGAAGGTATAACAAGTGTGTTCACACCCTCACATCAACGTGCATAGCTATATATTTCCTCTCTCAACCCCATACCCCATGACATTAAGAAATTTTCTGCTTTTGTTAATTAGGAAAAAATGTATGGGCAGTTTTGAGCTTAAAAAGAAAGAGATAAAAGGCAACTGACAGGCATCATGGCACGTGCTTAGATTCCAGCTGCTCTCCTTTGCCTTTTATATTTTGCCAGCACAGACCCTTAATGAGCTTGATATCTGACCTTCAGCAAGTGAGTGTCACGAAAATTATACATCCCAGAGGTGAGAACCATCCCGAGGAAAAAACTTGTCTCGTATCTAGATTAGGCAAGCAACTTCTTACTCTAGTCATTATACAGACAATGTGAGAAAGGCCCATAGAATTAAGTCAAGTGAGTTAGGCAACTCTTTATACGAGCTCAGAAGATGCTGGTGAACTGAGATGGTTTGATATACACTGAGTTCTTTTGTACACACAATGTTTAATAAGTAAAAGACAGTTCAGAAAGTCAAAGATGCTATCTTTTTATTATTTCCTTAAATTTATAAATCTTGAAACTGATGTGTAGAATCAGCTAAAAGATTCTGGGCCTTCATTGTATTTATGAGTGAAAGGGCAGTATTTCTTTTCATTTCTAGGATTGAAAAACTCATGGAAACCCTCACCTCTGAATAGGTTTTTTACTGCACAAAAATGTCAGCTAAAGGATTTTTTTTTAATAGTGAATTCAATTGACTACTGTAATAGAGAATACATATAATGAGAGAAAATATCTGGTTTTTACAAGGCACTTAATTCAATAAACAAACCATATTGAAGTAGAGTTATCTTCAAAACTGGTCCCCAAATATTTAGAAGGAAGGAGTTTATCTTTTCGTATGTTCTGATTAGTTTTTGCTGCTACTAAAAATGTGGCCAGGGAGTCGGGCTGGCTTCCAGAGACATGACTAAAGAAGATAGAGGGCAGGGTTAGGCCATGACCTGCTGGTGAATGAGGCAGCAGGTGTGGAGTTTGTTTGGTTCAGGTTAGGTATGTATCAGTGCAGGCAGCTGATTATAAAGGATTGTTGTGAGCAGACATAAGCTGAGATAAAGTGGCTATTATCAGAGGTAGTCAGAGTGAGAAGGGAAATTTTTCCTTCAATCAAAGGCTTGGCCATGGACTGAGAGTGTGCTGTGTGCCATTGAAGCTGGCAGAGCATCTGAGGGAGGTAGTTCAGTACTCTGGATAGCTCCCTGCTGATCATCCTCAAAGTGTAAACCAGAGGTTAGAAGTTTCTGCTTCTTAAAGATAGTTCAAACATGTTGGCCAAGCAGAGCCTCAGAGACAGCATGATGTAATGGAAACACTACATTACACTACAGACAGACCCAGGTTCAACTATTAATTACCATTTTCTCACTATACAGTTTTATTCAAATTACCTAAATCATTGGAGTCTCAGTTTGTTTTATCTGGAAAATGGAAACCAGGAGGCCAACTTTATTAAGATAATTCTAAAGATGAAGTGGAATAATATTGTGAGATCTGTCATGATCATTCATTAATTCCACAAGTAGGTATTTAGCACCTATCAGACCTTGTTCTAAGTACTGGAGATACAGCATCAAAAAGGAGAGAAGTTCATGCTCTCATGATGTTTACATGACAAAATAAAGAGCAAAAATTATCAGAAACAATAAGCTACATACTTATATCTAAAAACTTCATATATAGAAACAGAAGATATTCAGATATATGATAGAATATAAAATAAGTGTGTGTGAAAAAATAGAAGTGTGTGGAAGAAACGGATTTTCAAAAGAGTCTAGTCAAATTGAAAAAAGCATACAATTTCTAGGATTGAAGTAGATATTAGAAATGAATTGAATCAGAATTGCAATGAAGAGAGCAGCATGCTAGATCCAGCTACCAAGGGTACTAGATAGATTTGAAGAAGTTACCAGAAAGCAGCACAGAGAAAATAAAGGGTGGAAAAAATATTTTAAAAAAGAGTGAGGAATGTGGAAAACAGAGTGAGAAGATCTAAAATACATCTAATTAGAATTCCATAAAGAGAGAATAAAGGAGATGGGGTAAAGACATATAAGAGGTGGTGAATAAGAGTTATTCAGAATTTATACAATATATCAATCTTCATATTCTAGACACCTAATAAGTTCAAAGCAAGATAAATTTAAAAAAAAATCCATACCTATATACAACATAGTTAAACTATACAATACCAAAGACAAAATTCTAACAGCAATTAGAAAGTCCAGATTAAAAATTAAAAACATGATGATTAAGTTCACAGATGATATTTTAGCAGCTGCAACAACAAAGGTGTGGAAACGCATCCTAAAGGTGCAGGGGAAAATTAATTAAACACCTTAAACCCTATATCTGCTAAAATATCTTTCAGGAGACAGGGAAAACAAAGGTGTTTTCAGATGTTTACTTCTATTAATAACAGAGTCACGCTAAAAGAATTTTAAAAGATGTGTTTGAGAAAAAGGAAAATTATCTAGGAAGATGGTGTAAGATGTAAGCATAATGAACAGTGAAAGAGTATATATAGGCAAATCTAAATAAATCATAGCTATGTAAAAACCAAAATAATACTTAGACGGCAGAATCAGAAAAACCATGATGAAAATAAAACAGTGGACAGAAATATGTAATTCAGGAGGGAATGAATGAGACTAAAATTCTCTAAGATCTCTCTTTTTTTTTTGAGAGTAGGAAAAATAAATTAACATAAAATTTATTAAGTTTAATATGCTCAAGTTTCTAGGATACCCCCTAAGGAATAGAAAACCAGTGTGTCTATTCAAATAATCCAAAAGAAAACAAGAAAAGGATAGAGTGAGGAAAAAACCTAGAGAGAATAAAGTAATATGGTAGCAATGAATTCAAATTATTTCAGCAAAAACAATGAATTAATATGGCAAAAGGTATAAGAACCTCACAGTGAAGATTATAAAACCTAACTAAAAGATATTAAGGAATATCTAAAAAATGCAAAAACATCACGTTCAGTGCAACGGAGACTCAATATCATAAAGATGTACTATCTTCCCAAATTGATCTATAGATTTAAAATACTTATAATCAAAAGCTTATGATTTTGAGAAAATGCAAGCTGATTATAAAATTTATATGGAAGAGAAAAAGTCAAGAATAATCAAGAATAGTCAGGATGGGATGTACCTTATCAGATATCAAGTATTTAATAATGCTATTGTAATTAAAATTGTATATAACTGACACAGGGATAAACAAATGTCCCATGGAAAAGAACAGACAAACTGAAAACAGACCTATCTAAATATAGACCCTTGTTATGTGAAAGAACTATTATTACAGGTCATTAGGAAAGAGATGGTTATTCTTTTTAGAAAAGAGGAAAAGAAAATTCATGGTCATCATTTCACATTTGTTTACCCTGTTTTGTTTTTACCTGAACTATATTTCCATCATCTCTCTCTTCAGTGAAACCTTTCCCAACTACCTCAACTCAAAGAAATCTCCCCTTTTTAAACACAATGGGAATAAAAGTGTTAATTCTTTCTCTCCTCACTCATTTCCAGCACCCAGTTCTTCTTTGGTTTATTAAAAAGAAATAGGCAGACATTTATTGCCCTAATATTGAGGGGATGGGATGGAAATAAGCTTGAATTAACTGGTGGTTTGTAACTTTCGGACAAAAAAAAGTTTGAATTTGATAAGAAGGTAAGGGTCAAAAACTCTGAGTGTCGCAGTTGTACTCAAATTTGAGAAACACAAAGCATGGTGTTCATAACCCAATTAATGATTCCTCTAATTTATTATAGTTAAAAATATTTAACATTCATCACATACAGTTCTACTATAAATGAGATACTGTAGGCACCAGAAAAAAAAAAATCCTGCCTTTAAGTAATTATGAGCTAACGGGAAATTAAAAATAATCATAATACATTCTTTCAAACTGTGGTGCTGGGGAAGACTCTTGAGAGTCCCTTGGACAGCAAGGAGATGAAACCAGTCAATCTTAAAGGAAACCAACCCTGAATATTCACTGGAAGGATTGATGCTGAAGCTCCAGTACTTTGGCCATCTGATGTGAGGAGCTGGGAGAAGGGGAGAAGAGGAGAAGGGGACAACAGAGGATGAGATGGTTGGATGGCATCACCAACTCAATGGACATGAGTTTGAGCAAACTCTGGGAGACAGTGAAGGTCAGGGAAGCTGGCATGCAGAAGTCCATGGGGTCGTAAAGAGTCAGACAGGACTGAGCAACTGCAGAACAACAATCATTGTACAAGACAATATAGAAATGCATTGTCTAGTCAAGGCTATGGTTTTTCCTGTGGTCATGTATGGATGTGAGAGTTGGACTGTGAAGAAGGCTGAGCACCAAAAAATTGATGCTTTTGAACTGTGGTGTTGGAGAAGACTCTTGAGAGTCCCTTGGACTGCAAGGAGATCCAACCAGTCCATTCTGAAGGAGATCAGCCCTGGGATTTCTTTGGAAGGAATGATGCTAAAGCTGAAACTCCAGTATTTTGGCCACCTCATGTGAAGAGTTGACTCTTTGGAAAAGACTCTGATGCTGGGAGGGATTGGGGGCAGGAGGAGAAGGGGACAACAGAGGATGAGATGGCTGGATGGCATCACTGACTCGACGGATGTAAGTCTGAGTGAACTCCGGGAGTTAGTGATGGACAGGGAGGCCTGGCGTGCTGCGATTCATGGGGTCGCAAAGAGTCGGACATGACTGAGCGACTGAACTGAACTGAGTGGCACAAACTGCCATGGCCATTTATAAGGCATGAGTGGGAAGGAGTTAGGTTCAGTAAAGCCTCTCACATGACATAGTGATCAAGCTGACTGAGATACTACTGATGGCTGATTCATATTCTTATAGACTTGGTGGAGGGGGAGCTGTCAAGGTTAAAGACTAGGATATGGGAATCAGTTGACAGTTAAACATAGGGTGTGCGTGGGAAACAGTAGAACTTCTCGCTGTCTATAATGTGTGTCACCAGGATATTGTCATTTTGTGCAGGATAATTCTTTATTTTGGGGGGCTTTCTAAAGCACTGTAGGAAATTCAACACTTGCCCTGCCCACTAAACATCAGTAGTACCTCCCTAGTCACTGGGAAATATAAAAAATACCAAAACACAAAAAAATATTTCCTATAGTTCCCAAAACTCTAGACTATTTTTTGAGAAGTGATGGGATCATTGTCTAGAACTACTGGAACATCTGATGTTCAGGGAGAGGTAGAACTGGAAATGTGTCTAACTGGTCATTTTGGACTCTGGATTCAGGATGACATGACTTCACGTAATTTTAGAGGCCATGTGGAATTGGTGGTGGTTTTAAAGTAGGGTAGTGATAAAGCTGGAGGTCTACAGAAGGAGGATTGTGCTGGCAGTAGAAGGTTGAGTAGATTAGGGCATGGAGAAGCTGGAATGGGAGTGAGAGAAATTAGAGACATGCATGACAAAGGAAGCCCAAGTTTGGACAAAGGGACTGGGGACTAATGTTTCGTGTGTGTGTGTGTAGGTGTGTGTGTGTGTGTGTGTGTGTGTGTAAGAGAGAGAGAGAGAGAGGAGAGAGAGAGAGAGAGAGAGAGGCAGAGTTTAGAAAGAGAAAGAGCTGGGGCCATGGGTTGAAACGATTGTGGTGAGCTGGCAGGAGAGAGAAATTGGGGATGAAGAAGGGATTGAAAGAAAATGAACATTTAAGGAGCTTGAGGGAAATTTTCAGTACAAAAAAGCATGTAGGAGCAGTGGTAGACTAAAAAGGGGCATATTTGCCCTTCAGTAGTGAGGAGGAGACACCAACCATGGCTGTTACTGGATAAACATCTTGCTCCACAGCGGTGAGTGGACATGAGCCCTTCACTGCTTCTTTTTTTCATTCCTCCTAGGTTTCGTGGTGCTATCATCTTATACAATTGCTGCATTCTAGAAAAACTATGTGTAAATTAAAAATTTATACCTTATATTCAACTTTTGTAAATTGAATTGCATTCTAAGTGCACTAGGCAAGCTGTCTATTTAAAGGAATCCTCTGATGGACCCTTTTGTAATGTGAAAAATTAATTCCAAATGAATCTGTTTCACAGTTCCAATCTCTGTATCTCTGCTTTTCTTCTCCTGGACATCTAACTAGGTCATAGCATTCTATTCTCAGAGCCCAGCCCCACACAAACACTAATTGGTTTTCACATCTGAAAGGTTGTGTATCACTTTGTCATTTCTAAATTTACATGATGCAATCCATGTACAAGATGGGAGATTTCATACCCTGTGGGAGGAGCAAGTGCCACATGCTTAGTTTTCCAAATATATCTAGAGACACAAAATATTTTTAAAAAGGCAGAACTTCGGGAGTGCCTTCCTTAAACTCAGATTTCATCAGTTTGGGGTTTCTTTGGGAATTAATGAATGCCTATTACCCGTGGAGAAAATATCTGACATAGTTTCCCACCTCGATACTTATTTTATAATGGAAGATAATAATTAAAAACAAATGTGGAAACAAACAAAACCAAAACCCCCACCTAATCAAGAATTACAAAACTACAGACTGTAAACTTTATAACCCCAAAATTGAAAAATAAATAAATAAATGCACCATTTTAAATATATTGTTGAGGGCTCTGGAACCCAAAATTGGGAATGTACATTAGTCAGCATACAGGTCAAACCTTATTGCTATTTAAGAAAAAAATCATGCTGGGCTAAAAATCATACCTTGTGTGATTGTAATTAATTAGTTAGGCTGTCTCTTAGATCAGAGGTTGCTAGAACCTTGCAAGGACTTTTGGGAGAGACCACACAGGCATTCAGGCTTTACTGGTGGTGGCTCAGCGTTGAAGAATCCTCACCTGTAATGCAAGAGCTGCAGGAAACGCAGGTTCGATCCCTGGGTGGGAAAGATCCCCTGGAGGAGGGCGTGGCAACCCACTCAAGTGTTCTTGCCTGGAGAACCTCCCAGGGACAGAGGAGCCTGGCGGGCTACAGTCCATAGGATCACAAAGAGTCGGACACAACTGAAGCAACTATGCACGCACACAGGCACTCAGCCTTCAGAATAGTCTCCTTTGGTAGCAGCTGCTGTTTCACCTTGGCTCTCAGGTTCCTCTTTGTTTATCCTATCAGTTGCATCAGAGTGACTGGAAGGTTAGATTGTAGCATTCTCTTCCAGAGTGTTTCTCATGTTTGGATGTATATTGGACTCAACTGGGAAACTTTAAAAGCTTCCCATGTCTGGGTGACATCGCCATGGATTTTGGTTTAACTGGTCCTGGGCGCTGGCACTTGTCAAAGTTCCCCCAGGTGATTCTAATGTGCAGCCAAAGAGCCACAGAATTCCAGGCTGTTAAATTCATGGCTCTGCTGGATCCTTGGGCTCTTGGACTTTAAGAACCTACTGATCTCTGGTCTCATGTGCTCTGTCTTTCATATACACATGCTGAAAAGACAGGCTTGGGAAGAGTAGTTGAATTCTTTCCCTGACCAACTTCCAGGAGGCACTGGAAGAAGTTCAACAAATACAAGTATTGGCAAAATACATCAAACTTCTGAAAAGTGACACCTCCTGTGCCAGAGAAATTCAGAAAGCATCCTGGGTGAGAATTCCAATTCTGCTTCCTTAAACTTAGTAAAATTACTTACTCTTTCTCAGCCTCAGTTTCCTTATCTATAAAATTGGAATACTTCCTTTCTAAGGTTTACTTAAATGACTGTTCAAAGTGTCTAAATAGTGCTTAACATGCCGCAGAAGTGCATAGTTATAGCTGTTTAAACAGAAAGAATACAGAAAATAATTAAAGCTTATCCACTGACTATACTCCAAAATAATAATAATTAAAAATTATTGAGCCAGTTTATTCAATTATTTATCCATGGAACAAATATTTATTACATACTGACTTCATTCCAATCATACTGCTAGCTACTAGGGACACAGATACGAATTTAACAGACATGATTCCTATCTTGGCACATCTTACAACTCAGCTAAGTACTTTATTTCTGGAGGTGATTTCAAGCAGTCCAAAGACTGAGCTTTCTAGAGGAGTGGTATGACTACAAACTGACCTTCACCACACCCTCACAGCAAATATTCAGAGTGTACTAGGCCGTTAAGAAATTTGTGCCAAACAGACAGACAAGCACTTTATCAGGGTTCCATAACTGTCTTGAAGGGCCAGGGAGGTATAAAAACCCTTATGAGAATATCAAAGGGAGCATCTCAGAACACCTGACGATTTATGCCCACTCTGTGTACCTTCTGGTACCTTCTGGGTTCTCCTAGGCCAGAGAAGCTATGTTCCCTCCACCCCCAGCTCACCCAGTTGGGAGTGCTGCTGTGCCTCCCTTCCACACAGCCATCTATGTGTTGTAAGTTGTGACTTACCTACATTATGGGAACTTGCATCTTTTGTTTGGGTCTGTTAAGTGTTTTTCAACCAATCGCTTTCTCTTTTGACAATACTGCCTCTCCCAATCACAATCCTAACAGCTAGTACTATTATCTGTGTATTACACATAAGGGGCTTCCCAGGTTGCTCTGTGGTAAAGAATCTGTCTGTTAAGCAAGAGATGGGGTTTGTTACCTGGGTTGGGAAGATCCTTTGGAGAAGGAAGTGCAACTCACTCCAGTATTCTTGCCTGGAGAATCCCATAGACAGAGAAGCTTGTGGGCTACAGTCCAAGGGGTCACAAAGAGTCAGACAGGACTTCATGACTAAACTGCCACTCACTATTAGGTGTAAGACTTAGGTAACTTGCCCAAGGTCACTTATCTGAGCTGTTAAGAGGCAAAGCCAAGATTGAACCTCCGATCTGTCTGACCCAAGAGCTCATTGTTTTAACCTCTGCCTCACTGGACAAATCTCAGGTGAGTATGCTTTAGAAATACCAAAATATGGCTCTTCAGAGAATTAATTTTAAAACCACAAGTAAAGAAAAAGGAGAGCAGGTGGAACTAGAAGATGATGCTGGGACTCAACCTAATCTAATATTGGCCTGTGAGCTCCTTATGAAATGATGTGAGACTGGAATCCAATAAAGAATTGTGTCCAGTTTGCCTTGTTATCAATCAGACCTCCTGATACTTAATTTCATGACATTCCATAGATTAAAGTCTAAATGATTAAGGTTCCCACCTCTTCAGAGCTGTAGCTGCAACCCTTTTGTCAAACCAGGAATGTAACAACTATGGCTAAAAAGGCAATAGTAACAATTTGTAGAGGGTACAAGACCCTTGCTAAAACTAGATAATCTTTCCCCACCTTCAGGATAAAAATTTTGACAGAATGTGTGGATGTGCATATGTGTGTGTAAGTGCACGTGTGTAATGGCTTATGTGCAAGTACTCGGGTGTGTGTAGACAGACAGAGATTTTCAGCTAGCCTTTTCTGATTCTCCATAGGTTGCAGTATACACTTTGAAAGGTATCTATCCAGCTCGCTGTAACTGCTTTTATTGGTCCCTATCCCAATCAGGTCATTGTCAACCATGTTTACTGAATGAAATATGACCCCCATCTCCATTCCAACCACATTTGTTTAGACTAGAGGTGGTCATATGATCCAAAGGGACCAATCATATTTTCTCTCATGGCTAACTGTACTCCTCATTCTGCTTTTTGTGTTTATGCCCTTTGCCATATGACTTGTAGGACCTCCCACTAGAGGGTGAATATATTTTCTCTCCCTATCAATGTCAGACTCAGCCGTGTGACTTGCCCAGGGAATGCCAGAGGATACAGGAGACTGTCTAGTGGGAACTGGGGCATGTAAATGGCAGTTTGTTGTGGAAGAAGGCTGAACTCATCTTTCCTCTTTTTCTGACTTGCCCTTTTGCTTAAACTTATTTGTGGCTTTTTTCTTTCATTGAGGTGAAGTTCACATAACATAAAATTAACCAGTTTAAAGTGAACAAGTCAGGGGCATTTAGTACATTCACAATATTTTGCAACCACCACCTCTATCTAATTCCAAAATATTTTGATCGTCCCCAAATAGAACCCTGTATCCAAGAAGCAGTGTTTCCTGATTTCCCCCTTCTCTACCCAGATCCTGGCAACCACCAGTCTTTTCGTTTTTATGGATTTACCTATTGCTCTTGACTGAATTGTGTCTCCCTCCCTCCAATTTCTTATGTTGGAGCCCTAACGCCTCATGTGACTGTATTTGAAATAGGGCCTTTACAGAGGTGAATAGGGTGAGATGAAGTCAAAAGAATGAAGCCTTGATCTGACAGAATTGGTGCCCTTATAAAAAGATAAAAAGACTCCAGAGCTCTCTCTGCCATGTGAGGGTGAGGTGAGAAGGTGACCATCTGTAAACTAGGAAAATGGCCCACTGTAAGTCCCATTGGAACCCAACCATGCTGGTACCTTGTCTTAGGTTTCTAGGCTCCATGGTAAGAAAATAAATTTCTGCTGTTTAAAACATTCAATCTATGGTATTTTGCAATAGCCTCTTAAATACACTTTACTCCAGATATTCGTATAAATACAGTCATACAATATAGATCTTTGTCCCTTTTCTTTATTTAGCATGTTTTCAGAGTTCCTCCATGCTGCAGTATGCATCACTACATCATTCTTCTTAAGACTGAGTAATGTTCTAGTGTATGGATACCACTTTTTTAAATCTATTCTTCTGTTGAAGGATATTTGTGTTAGTTTTCTTTTTTTTCTCCCCACCTTTTGGCTATTGCGAATAGTGCTGCTATAAACATTTGAGTACAGGTATTTGAGTATTTGTTTTCAATTCTTTTGGGAATATATCTAAGGGTGGAATTGCTGGCTCATATGGTAATTCTCAGAACACTGAAATTTTGGTGCTCAGATTTTTCAGAGCTATTTCCTGATTCCCACACAGAAATTCTCCCTTGAATTCCATAAGAAACTCTTAGAATACTTTCAACAAATTCCTTTTGCTGCTGTAGCTAGACAATTCTTGCTTCGGCAATGAATTAAAGCTTAGAGAACCTAAACTAATAGACAACAAAATTTCTACATTTTGGTCAAAATATTAGAAGAAAACAGGCTCAAAACTCCCCTTTTGAAGCCTGTCACAGGGGTGGTAAATCCCCTGAAGATATTAATCAAGTCAGGTGACTATGTTGGGAAGGCCCTGGAATCTGACTTCACTGTGTAACTGTTGCTTAGATTGCTGTTGCTATGTTGCTAAGTCGCTCAGTCCTGTCCAACTCAGCGCGACCCCATAGATGGCAGCCCACTAGGTTCCTCTGTCCCTGGGATTCTCCAGGCAAGAACACTGGAGTGGGTTGCCACTTCCTTCTCCAGTGCATGAAAGTGAAAAGTGAAAGTGAAGTCGCTCAGTCATGTCCGACTCTTCGCAACCCCATGGACTGCAGCCTACCAGGCTCCTCCATCCATGGGATTTTCCAGGCAAGAGTACTGGAGTGGGGTGCCATTGCCTTCTCTGTTGCTTAGATTACCACGTACCTTTGCGACCAGGCAGCATAGGACCTTGCATTTAGAGCATATTCCAGTTCAAAACGACTTCGTAGAGCTGCCACATGGCTCCGGCCAGGCCCTCCGCGGTTCACCAGACAATCAGAAGAAGAGGAAGGTGAGAGAGACCCGCTGCTGTTACTTGAAGCAGGAGACATCAGCTGAATGAAGGAGGGGCCATTTCAATCATTTAATAAATCCAACAGGCTTAAAAGCATAGTATTATAAAATGTAGATTTATTTTAGCTTTCTATTCTAGGATTTCTCATATTTTAATTTCTATTCAGCTCAGCTTGCTTCAGGCCTTTCCTTTCAGCTTCTGATGGCAACACTTGGCTAGCTTAATTTACTTTTTTTGACCCAGTTATATGCTGAGAACTGACCCATAAAACTTATGCTTTTCTTTCTCAAAACACAGTAGGCTCAAGTCAGATTCATAAAACAGATAGAAGATCATTATTCAATGGTTAAAAGATTCTCTACATTTTCACTATAGTGATAAGATTCATGGGAGAGTTCCTTAAAATTGGAATTTATGATTATTCCCTTCTTACATGAAATGATTCCCTTTACATGCACTGAATTTACACACTTTTCCAAGGATACATCCATTTCATAAAATGAAGGATGCTTTAATTTCCAGCAAGGATGAGGACGAAATAGAGTTAATGTAGAGAGTTTTGAAAAATAATTACACATAGCTAAGTGGACCATGAACTTTCAGATATTCAAGGTGGTTTTAGAAATGCAGAGGAACCAGAGATCAAATTGCCAACATCTGCTGGATTATCAAAAAAGCAAGAGAGTTTCAGAAAAATATCTATTTTTGCTTTATTGACTATGCCAAAGCCTTTGGCTGTGTGGATCACAACAAACTGTGGAAAATTCTGAAAGAGATGGGAATACCAGACCACCAGACCTGCCTCTTGAGAAACCTATATGCAGGTCAGGAAGCAACAGTTAGAACTGGACATGGAACAGACTGGTTCCAAATAGGAAAAGGAGTACATCAAGGCTGTATATTGTCACCCTGCTTATTTAACTTATATGCAGAGTATATCATGAGAAACGTTAGGCTGGAAGAAGCACAAGCTGCAATCAAGATTGCCGGGAGAAATATTAATAACCTCAGATATGCAGAGGACACCACTCTTATTGGCAGAAAGTGAAAAGGAACCAAAAAACCTCTTGAAAGTGAAAGAGGAGAGTGAAAAAGTTGGCCTAAAGTTCAACATTCAGAAAAGTAAGATCATGGCATTGGTCCCATCACTTCATGGGAAATAGATGGGGAAACAGTGGAAACAGTGTCAGACTTTATTTTGGGGGGCTCCAAAATCACTGCAGATGGTGATTGCAGCCATGAAATTAGAAGACGCTTACTCCTTGGAAGGAAAGTTATGAATGACCTAGATAGCACATTAAAAAGCAGAGATATTACTTTGCAAACAAAGGTCTGTCTAGTCAAGGCTATGGTTTTTCCAGTAGTCATGTATGGATGTGAGAGTTGGACTGTGAAGAAAGCTGAGCACCGAAGAATTGATGCTTTTGAACTGTGGTGTTGGAGAAGACTCTTGAGAGTCCCTTGAACTGCAAAGAGATCCAACCAGTCCATTTTAAAGGAGATCAGTCCTGGATGATCATTGGAAGCACTGATGCTGAGGCTGAAACTCCAATACTTTGGCCACCTCATGAGAAGAGTTGACTCACTGGGAAAGACTT
The DNA here is from genome assembly GCF_002263795.3 of Bos taurus. Classification (NCBI taxonomy): domain Eukaryota; kingdom Metazoa; phylum Chordata; class Mammalia; order Artiodactyla; family Bovidae; genus Bos; species Bos taurus. Next base: position 70,275,235 of record NC_037330.1, read on the forward strand.
GGATCCTGGGAGGGATTGGGGGCAGGAGGAGAAGGGGACGACAGAGGATGAGATGGCTGGATGGCATCACCGACTTGATGCACATGAGTTGGTGTGAACTCCGGGAGTTGGTGATGGACAGGGAGGCCTGGCGTGCTGCGATTCATGGAGTCGCAAAGAGTCAGACACTACTGAGAGACTGAACTGAACTGAAGTACAGTTAGAAAATAGAAGAGTGTGAGGGAAGAAAATGAGAAAGAGAAAACAAAAAATAAGATAATAGTTTTCTTGAATTTTTTAATAAACTTGCTGTTTACACACTCTGTGGTTGTGGTTTAGTTGCTAAGTCATGTCTAATTCTTGCAACCCCCTGGACTGTAGCCCACCAGGCTCCTCGATCCATGAGATTTTCCAGGCAAGAATACTGGAGTGGGTTGCCATTTCCTTCTCTAGGGGATCTTCCTGATCTAGGGATTGAACCCTGGTCTCCTGCACTGCAGGCAGATTCTTTACTATCAGAGAAGCACTATCAGAGAAGAACATTAATTCTTTGATATAATAATTTCATGAGACAGTAGATTTTTATTTAAAAAATAATATATGTAAATTTTAGGCTCTTCAAGTAGACAAGACATTTCTCAGTAAAGAATCATGCAATGTTGAAATGAACCTTCAGACTTTCCAATGATTTAGTCTCATCCTTGTCATCCTTACGCAGTCTGATGGGGTATCTACTACATCCAGATCCATTCATTTATCTTAGGATGGCTCTGACCATTGGAAAGTTTCTTCCTCATAATTAACCACATCTACTACTGGACTTCATTTCCATCTGTTGGCCCACAGAGAACTAGGCCAATCCCTTTCCTATATGATATAGTTCTTCAGATGTTTATAAACAGCTGTTGACTCATCCTAATTTTGCCTTGTCCAGGATAAGCATCTTTGATTCCTCTAATTGGTTGTCGATCCATTCACCATTCTGATTTCTATTCCTTAAAATTTGTGTTCCAGTTTTAATAATCCCTTTATAAGAATATGTGCTCAGTCACTCAGCTATGTCCAACTCTTTGTGACACCATGAACTGTAGCATGCCAGGCTCCTCTGTCCATGGCATTATCCCAGCAAGAATACTGGAGTGGGTTGCCATTTCCTCCTCCATTGTAAGGATATATGTTGGGTACTATTTTGTTTGGCCATCTCAGAAGAGAGAGGAATGATCACATTCTTTATTCTGATGTAAGACAGATATTTCATATTCTAACTCCCCCAAGGTTTATTATCCACTAATCATGGTGCTCCAAAACCATTATCTCCATTGTTTGATGCTTCTACTGTTGTTTCCTTGACTCTAGTGCATGATGATATATTTATTCCTGTTAAACTTATTCTTGTTAGATATGTCCTACTACTTTATCTTCCAAAATACTCTAGAATCCTGCTTTCAAATATTTGTTCTGTCTCAACTTTATTATATCTGCAACTGTGATGAGCAGAGAGACTTCTTGACCAAGATCTGAACCACTGACCAAAAGTTGAAGAGTAGAGAGAACGGAGCCTTATGGAACTCCACAAGTTAAACCCCTTAAAGATGATCCTAGTCCATTATTTAGTGCAACCCACTCCAGCAACTTCTCTTTGCATATAGCCTGTAGTTACTCATCTTCTCTACTAGGGGAGACTGTGCTAAGAGGCTTGGTCAGTTTAGTACATCCTACCATTATCTCTGTTTCTGGAAATCACTCTCTAATCTAACTGGATATATCCCATGCTTGGCACAACCTTGCTCTTTCAAACACAAAGGTTCAAAGTGAGAGGATACTTGAAACTGAAGCCTTAAAAGTGCTTCTCAACATCCCAGGCCTCTGGTAGATGCTCTTGTTTGTAGGGGCTACTGTAGCCCTACCAAATATGCCTTTACTTCTCTCTAGTTTGTATGTTTCAGGACTGAAGAGAAGGGAAAGGAAGCTTTATGTCTAAGACCAAAGTTTCATTCCATAGGAAAAACTTTCTCTTTATAAATCCCGGTAAAGAGTCATGAAATAGAGACACTCCCTGCAGGCTGTAGTTGCAGACCTGGGGCACTTCTACAAAAGATTGCATTCAGATCACTCTTGGCTAAAATTTTTAAAAAAGAAAACTTTTGTTGGATGGTTTCACTCTGGGATTTAGTTGTGCAATCTCAGATTGATGCTGTCTTTCTCCATTTTTGCCCCTACACTTCATACACTCATTTATACATGAGCCTGTATGTGTAATGTCCATCTTCCTCTCTTGTAGCACTTACCTGCATTGGGGAATATATTATTATTTTTGAATTAGTGCTGATGTTCCAGTTCCCTTGACTATTTTCAAATGCTATCTCCTGAACAGGTGTATAGAAGATTAAGGCAATTATAGAGAAAATTAAAGCAAACAGCTCCTTAATATTAAGGAAAGAAAATTCCATTAGCCTCATTACCAACACATATCTCTTTATGCAACATATGTGTGGTACACAAGCAATGCCTCCCGATTAACTTAACATGCTAATTTTAGAAACAATTTTTTTCTGTTCTTACTGAACATAAATGGACAATGGCTTAATGTTTTAGCTTACATTTCATTGTATGTAAGAATTTTTGTATAGAAAAAATTGATTTAAATCATCTTCTAACATTTTTGTTATATTTTAAAATTTTTACTTATCAATTTTTTAAATTATGCATTTGCTTGCCTGATCATTTCTTGGAAGAGCCCAAATTCACTCTGAATTTGCCTTTGTCCCTATAGATGCAGTTATTAGAACTTAAGTGACAGGGTAAAAATATGAATGGAGTTATGGCCACTCACACTTATATTCTTTCCATAAGTACCAGCAACATCCATCCCCCAAGAATTCTGTGTATCCAAGCCTTTTTAATGGACATATTTCAGAAGGTAAATTTCTTACCTCAATGTTGCAGAGACACTCTTCTAACTTGGTAACAACTTCAGAAAATTCCGGTCTTCCCTGTAAATAAAGAAAAGACTTTTTTCCCCCAAAGAATAAAAGAGAGGCAGCTCTCTTTGGATTTTAAAATTTAGTATTTGCATGTATAAAGAATGAGATTAACCATCAAGTATATTTTTATTTAAAATACACTTGTATTGAAGTGTTAATTGAATGTTCATTTGCTGTTCAGGGAGGAATGTTGAGTCTCCCTCTGATAAGAGTTTTAAGTCAGCATTTGCAACTACATTCAGATAATGGAATAGTGGAAAAGCTTTAATTAGCTTTGCATGCTTTTAAATGGCAGGTTTTCCTCTTCAAAATGAAAGAATAAAAGTGAATACTAAAAACTATTAACTATCTCTGTGCCTTATAATACACTGTACAATGTGTCTGTAAGAAAAGTACTGCTACAGCTAATTTTATAATTAGGTTCACTTTTGAAAATAGCATCTCAGATTCAAAACTATGATCAATAGCAACCCCACGACTATGCCCTACTTTAGAGGTTAAGATAAGCGTTTTATCTTCAAAAAGTGTCATTAAAGGTATTGTCTACTATGAATCTTCCTGCCAGATGAGTTTGGTTAAATAAACAGTTCTTGTATTCTGATTATATTGTAAGCTTTGTTCTAGTTGCTAGGGATATATAAGTGAGTATAGATCTGGGGGAAAAATTCTTGGGATTTTAGAAAATGTCGGTCTCTTTGGAAGAAATTATATGCCTCCTTTTGTCAGGTCCTAAGGACTACATAACCTATCATTTCTCCCTTTATGAAACTTTCACTGCCAGGAGGTGGATAGCCCAATTTAACATTCAGGTGCTGTAACCAACTAATTTAGATTCTTAGTAGAGCAATTTCTCCCTTAATATCTAGCCCTCTCCTGAGGACACTGCCTCCCCGGAGCTCTCCAAGAGGAAGCTGTTTTGTCTTACATGTTCCTGTACCTCCAGGAGTGTGCGGGTGATGGTGGGGTAAGCAGGGGTCTGTGTCTTTCCCACTGACTTTGCAAATTCCGAATGGTTTCTCCTTGAAAAGGTACCAGTTTATCAAGCTTTTCCACAGAGCCACTCTCCTTTGGTCAAAGATTTTGCATCTGGCTCACTGTTATGTTCTCTAGCATGACTCTCAGGGTTTTTATTATCCAAGCAGATAATCACAAAGGTGACCCCTGACTTCCGGGTTCCTTTGTCTCCTCTTCTTCGATGATCTTATCCTCTACCTTCCCTTGGTTAATTAGCTTGCTGGACTCATTCCTAGCGATGCTTGCAACTTCTCCGAGCTATTCCACCTCACACTTTCCACCAGATCACTCTCAGGGCTCTGCCTCCTTCCTATCTAGCTCACTTTTTCCAGAAGCCTGACTCCAACAAACTTTGACCACATAAATCATCTCACCACTTAAGAAAACCCTGCTTTTTATTGTGATGATTTTCAAATATACCCTAAAGCAGAAGAAAACAGTGCAATAAACCAATATCCATGTGTGTATATAAATATATAGTGTGTGTGTGTGTGTTTATTACTCAGCCTTAAAACCCTTATTCTTGCCAATATTGCTCTATCTTCTATCTATCATCTAATCTGTCTCCCCTACTTTCTGTTCCTGTTACCATCTTTTCACTGTCACAGGGTCACCACATTTCCTCCCTGATTTAGCTTGGATTTCATTGACAATCACTCCCTTCCACACAGCCTCAACTCCCTTGCCCTACTGTGTAATTGTACACAATTGGAAAAATCCTAGTGTTGATTAAATCATCCTGATAGGTCTTATTTCAAAATTATGACCCTCTAATCGGAAGTGACCCTTAGTACTGCTCAGAGAGCCTAGCTCATTCTGTTTAACACTCTATGTGGCTATTTTGCACCTTCTCTTTCCTCAAACCTTCAGCGATCAATGCAAAGAAATAGAGGAAAACAACAGAATGGGAAAGACTAGAGATCTCTTCAAGAAAATCAGAGATACCAAGGGAACATTTCATGAAAAGATGGGCTCGATAAAGGACAGAAATGGCATGGACCTAACAGAAGCAGAAGATATTAAGAAGAGATGGCAAGAATAAACAGAAGAACTGTACAAAAAAGATCTTCACGACCCAGATAATCACGATGGTGTAATCACTGACCTAGAGCCAGACATCCTGGAATGTGAAGTCAAGTGGGCCTTAGAAAGCATTACTACGAACAAAGCTAGTGGAGGTGATGGAATTCCAGTTGAGCTATTTCAAATCCTGAAAGATGATGCTGTGAAAGTGCTGCACTCAATATGCCAGCAAATTTGGAAAACTCAGCAGTGGCCACAGGACTGGAAAAGGTCAGTTTCCAATCCCAAAGAAAGGCAATGCCAAAGACTGCTCAAACTACCGCACAATTGCACTCATCTCACATGCTAGTAAAGTAATGCTTAAAATTCTCCAAGCCAGGCTTCAGCAATATGTGAACTGTGAACTTCCAGATGTTCAAGCTGGTTTTAGAAAAGGCAGAGGAACCAGATATCAAATTGCCAACACTCGCTGGATCATGGAAAAAGCAAGAGGATTCCAGAAAAACATCTACTTCTGCTTTATTGACTATGCCAAAGCCTTTGACTGTGTAGATCACAATAAACTGTGGAAAATTCTGAAAGAGATGGGAATACCAGACCACCTGACCTGCCTCTTGAGAAATTTGTATGCAGATCAGGAAGCAACAGTTAGAACTGGACATGGAACAACAGACTGGTTCCAAATAGGAAAAGGAGTTCGTCAAGGCTGTATATTGTCACCCTGCTCATTTAACTTATATGCTGAGTACATCATGAGAAATGCTGGGCTGGAAGAAGCACAAGCTGGAATCAAGGTTGCCGGGAGAAATATCAATGACCTCAGATATGCAGATGACACCACCCTTATGGCAGAAAGTAAAGAGGAACCAAAAAGCCTCTTGATGAAAGTGAAAGTGGAGAGTGAAAAAGTTGGCTTAAAGCTCAACATTCAGAAAATGAAGATCATGGCATCCGGTCCCATCACTTCATGGCCAATAGATGGGGAAACAGTGGAAACAGTGTCAGACTTTATTTTTCTGGGCTCCAAAATCACTGCAGATGGTGACTGCAGCCATGAAATTAAAAGATGCTTACTCCTTGGAAGGAAAGTTATGACCAACCTAGATAGCATATTCAAAAGCAGAGACATTACTTTGCCAACAAAGGTCCGTCTAGTCAAGGCTATGGTTTTTCCTGTGGTCATGTATGGATGTGAGAGTTGGACTGTGAAGAAGGCTGAGCACCGAAGAATTGATGCTTTTGAACTGTGGTGTTGGAGAAGACTCTTGAGAGTCCCTTGGACTGCAAGGAGATCCAACCAGTCCATTTTGAAAGAGATCAGCCCCGGGATTTCTTTGGAAGGAATGATGCTGAAGCTGAAACTCCAGTACTTTGGCCACCTCATGCGAAAAGTTGACTCATTGGAAAAGACTTTGATGCTGGGAGGGATTGGGGGCAGGAGGAGAAGGGGACAACAGAGGATGAGATGGCTGGATGGCATCACTGACTCGATGGATATGAGTCTGGGTGAACTCGAGTTGGTGATGGACAGGGAGGCCTGGTGTGCTGCGATTCATGGGGTTGCAAAGAGTCAGACACAACTGAGCGACTGAACTGAACTGAACTGACTGATAGCTCCTACTACTATTTCAACCACCTACCTATGTCTAAATTTACATAATCTGCCTTCACTTCCTTTTCTATAGATGAACTTTGCCTGATTCTATCTAAGGGCAGTTCCTTCACTGTGTGCTAGACCTTATCCCTGCTAATCTACTCAAGGACATTGCTCTAAGGATAATTCTTCCTTCTGTTTTTTGCATCACTTCACAGGTGGCTCAGTGGTCAAAAGAATCTGCCTGCCAATGCAGGAGACACAAGAGATGAAAGTTTGATCCCTGTGTTGGGAAGATCCCCTGGAGTAGGAAATGGCAAACCCCTCCAGTATTCTTGCCTGAAAAATCCCATTGTCAGAGGAGCCTGGCAGGTTACAGTCCATGGGGTTGCAAAGAGTTGGAAACAACTGAGCACACATAAAGTTGTCTAACAAATCATCAAAAATGCCATGGTTTAAAATAATGCCAACTTATTAGCTCACAGTTTCTGTGGGTCAGAGTTTAGTATAGGTTAACTGGGTCCTTTGCTCTGGGCCTCAACAGATTAAAATTATGGCATCAGTGCACTCTGTGAATATCATCTGAGTCTTTTCCCAGCTTGCTGGTACAGGAAGAACTCATTTCCTTGTGGATGTATGACTCAGGTCCTTATTTTCTTGCCAACTGTTGTTCAGCGGTGACTGTCAGCTTCCAGATGATGCCCACAGCTCCCTGCCACACAGCCCCTCTAAGCAGTTCACAACATATCCATTTGCTTTCTTTCTGGCCAGCAAGGACGTGTGTCTCTAAACTTCGCCCCCTGTAACCAACTGAAGAAAAATTCTTTGCTTTTAAAGGGGTCATTTGAGTAGGTCACACCTACCCAGGATAATCTTTGTTTTGCCATATTAGAAAACATAATTATGTGCTTAATTGTTCATCATATGCATAGATTCTGCTCACACTCAAATGAAGGGAGTTATTCCTGGCATGTATACCAGGGGGTAGAAATCTTGAGGGGGCAACCTAAAATCCTCTTTATTAAATGTTAGCACTAAAAATGGGGGGGAAATCCTGGAAGAAAAGGGTCTGGGAGAGGGAGCCCCATTATTTGGATTTGCATACATGCATGCTAAGTCTCTTCAGTCGTGTCCAACTCTTTGTGACCCCATGGGCTGTAGCATGCCAGGCTCCATTTGTCCATGGGATTCTCCAGGCAAGAATACTGGAGTGTGTTGCTATCACCTCCTCCAGGGGATCTTTCCTACCTAGGATTGAAACCCTGCCTCTTATGTCTCCTGCACTGGCAGGTGTGTTCTTTACCACTATGGCTACCTGGGAAGCCCATTTGTATATAGACTCTGCCTAATTCTCTGGCTGACCTCTGAAACACATATGCATAGGGCAGACTCTAAGCAGTCCAGGGAGGCTAAAAGAAGGGAACTTGGATCTTCTGCTCAGTGCAGAACATTGTTCTTACTATTTTTTCAGTCTAGAATTATCTAACTCTTATTCTCTGCCTTATTCTTTGCCCTCTTCAAGTCCAACTTACATGATACATCTTTTTTGAAAGTATCCAAGGACTTCACAAAATAATTTTTCGCTTTCACTTCAGTCAATTCAGTTGCTCAGTCATGTCTGACTGTTTGTGACCCCCATGGGCTGCAGCACTCCAGATTTCCCTGTCCCTAACCAACACCTGGAGCTTACTCAAATTCATGTCCTTAGAGTTGGTGATGCCATCCAACCATCTCATCCTCTGTTGTCCCATTCTCCTCCTGCCTTCAATCTTTCCCAGCATTATGGTCTCTTCCAACGAGTCAGTTCTTCACATCAGGTAGCCAAATTATTGGAGATTTTGCTTCAGCATCAGTCTTTCCAATGAACATTCAAGACTGATTTCCTTTAGGATGGACTGGTTGGACCTCCTTGCAGTCCAAGGGACTCTCAAGAGTCTTCTCCAACACCACAATTCAAAAGCTTCAATTCTTCTGGGCTCAGCTTTCTTTACAGTCCAACTGTCACATCCATACATGACTACTGGAAAAACCATAGCTTTGACTAGATGCACCTTTGTTGGCAAAGTAATATCTCTGCTTTTTAACTTGCTGTCTAGGTTGGTCATAGCTTTTCTTCCAAGGAACAAGCATCTTTTAATTTCATGGCTGCAGTCACCATTTGCAGTGATTTTTGAGGCCCCCAAGATAAAGTCTTTCACTGTTTCCACTGTTTCCCCGTCTATTTGCCATGAAGTGATGGGACCGGATGCCATGATCTTAGTTTTCTAAATGTTGAGCTTTAAGCCAACTTTTTCACTCTCCTCTTTCACTTTCATCAAGAGGCTCTTTAGGTCTTTGCTTTCTGCCATAATGGTGGTGTCACCTGCATATCTGAGGTTATTGATATTTCTCCTGGAAATCTTGATTCCAGCTTGTGCTTCATCCAGCCCAGCATTTCTCACGATGTACTTTGCATATAAGTTAAATAAGCGGGGTGACAATATACATCCTTGACATACTCCTTTCCCTATTTGGAACCAGTCTGTTGTTTCATGTCCAATTCTAACTGTTGCTTCTTGACCAATACAGATTTCCCAGGAGGCAACTCAGGTGGTCTGGTGTTCCCATCTCTTGAAGAATTTTCCACAGTTTGTTGTGATGCACACAGTCAAAGGCCTGAGGTAGTCAATAAAGCAGAAATAAATGTTTTTTTGGAACTGTCTTACTTTTTCAATGATCCAGTGGATGTTGGCAATTTGATCTCTGGTTCCTCTGCCTTTTCTAAATCCAGCTTGAACATCTAGAAATTCATGGTTCACGCTTTGTTGGAGCCTGGCTTGGAGAATTTTGAGCATTATTTTGCTCGTGTGTGGTAGTTTGAGCATTCTTTGGCATTGCTTTTCTTTGGGATTGGAGTGAAAAACTGACCTTTACCAGTCCTGTGGCCAGTGCTGAGCTTTCCAAATTTGCTGGCATACTGAATGTAGCACTTTCACAGCGTCATCTTTTAGGATTTGAAATAGCTCAACTGGAATTTCATCACCTTCACTTGCTTTGTTCGTAGTGATGCTTCCTAAGGCCCACTTGACTTCACATTCCAGGATGTCTGGCTCTAAGAGTGAGTGATCACACCACTGTGGTTATCTGGGTCATGAAGATCTTTTTTGTATGGTTTTTCTGTGTATTCTTGCCACCTCTTCTTAATATCTTCTGCTTCTGTTAGGTCCTAACAGAGAACATTCACGCCCTTGTTTGCATGAATTGTTCCCTTGGTATATCTAATTTTCTTGAAAATATCTCTGTCTTTCCTGTTCTATTGTTTTCTTCTATTTCTTTGCACTGATCACTGAAGAAGGTGTTTTTCTCTCTCCTTCTTTGGAACTCTGCATTCAAATGCGTATATCTTTCACTTAGATTTTTTCACTTTCACTTAGATTTTTAAAAGTCTTTCTTGTGTTAAAACTGGATATTTACATGTATATATCACTAGCTGAAACATGATTTGAGGGTAAGCAAAGGTCTGTTTACTCCTGTATACCTAGCATGTTCCATTGCACAGAACAGCTTAATTGACCTTAAATTTGTTACATTAAATTGCATCATGATAATAAAAAGAATTATACAGAATCTGACTACCTCTTATCCTTACCATCATCTTTTGCTAGTATTATTATAATTTCGTTCTAGCTGCTTTTGCTGCTTCTAATCTCTGCCTATTAAAAAAAGTGTGTTCTCAACATGGTAGCCAATCCAAAGCTACCATCATACTCAATAGTGAAATATTGAAAGATTTTCCTTTTAAGGTTAGGAATAAGACAAGGATGCCCACTCTCATCAATATAGTATTGGAAGTTCTAGTCATATACATTAGTCAAGAAAAAGAAGTAAAAGGCATCCTACTTGGAAAGGAGAAAGTAAGTACAACTCACTATATGTGGATGACTTGATGTAGAAAACCCTAAAGACTCCACCAAAAAACTCTTAGAACTAACAAACAAATGCAGTAAAGTTGCAGGATATAAAAATCAATATACAAAATCTTGTTTTGCTTTTATGCTATTAACAAGCTATCAGAAAGAGAAATAAAGAAAATTATCTCCTTTGTAATTACATCAAAAAGAATGAAATACCTAGGAGTGTACTTAACCAAGGAAGTGAAAGACCTGTACACTGAAAACTATACGATACTGAAGAAAGAAATGGAAGACAGAAATAAATGGAAAGATGTTCTATGCTCATGGAGAAGAAGAATTAATAATGTTGAAATATCCATACTACTTAAGGCAATGTAAAACTATACTAGAAATGAAGTAATGCCACTCAAAAAGCCTCCAGTTACTCTCATTTTATATCAATTAAAAAAAACAAAGTCCTTGCTTTCCTCTCTAGGCCATGCACAACCTGTCCCTGCTACTTCCTGGCCTCCGCATCCTCTTGTACACCAGATCACTCTGACCTTCTGAGAAAAGAGCATACCATGCCTTCAGGGATTTTGTCTTTTTCATTCTTTCCACCTGGACAGACCAGAGCTATTACCTTTTCCAGGTCTTTGTTCAAATGTTACTTTTTTTTCTTGTCTACCATTATCGTCCGTTATTCCATACAACTTAAACCATTAGATGAATTAATACATATTAATACATATTGCATACTTTTGGTCTGTTGTTTACATCCCTTCCTAGCAATACTGGAGTGGGTTGCCATTTCCTTCTCCAGGGCATCTTCCTGACCCAGGGATCAAACCTGCATCCCTTGCATCTCCTACATTGGTAGACAGGTTCTTTACCACTAGAGCTACCTGGGACTGTTCAATAAGGGTAGGGATTTATCATTGATTATTCTATCCCTATTGCCTTGAGGAGTGGCTGGTGAACAGAAGGTGTTCAATAAATACTTGAAAGTATGATAGAATCACTAGTTTTAAATTTTATTTACATTTTATTTTGAAACTGTCTTTTTGTATGGTAGAGGATTTTTATTATAATTTCCTTTACTTTCTTTATTTTAACCAGTCAGGAAATGCATTATAAATGAATAGCCTTTTCTTGAACATTAAATCCAAATGACATTACTCTTTCATTGGAGGACTAAAAAAGTATCAAAATAATTGTAAAATATGGTATAACTTCATGGCAAATAGATAGGGAAACAATGGAAACAGTGACAGACTTTATTTTCTTTTGCTCCAAAAATCACTGCAGATGTTGACTGTAGCCATGAAATTAAAAGATGCTTGCTTCTTGGAAGAAAAACTATGACAAACCTAGACAGCATATTGAAAAGCAGAGACATTACTTTTCTGACAAAGGTCTGTATAGTCAAAGCTATGATTTTTCCAGAAGTCTTGTATGGATGTGAGAGTAGGACCATAACGAAGGCTGAGCACTGAGGGATGGTATGGGGAGGGAGGTGGGAGGGGGGTTCAGGATGGGGAACACGTATACGTCCGTGGCAAATTCGTGTTGATGTGTGGCAGAACCAATACAATATTGTAAAGTAATTAGCCTCCAATTAAAATAAATAAGTTTAAATTAAAAAAAAAAAAGAATTGATGCTTTCAAACTGTGGTGTTGGAGAAGACTTTTGAGAATCGTTTGGATGGCAAGGAGATCAAAGCAGTTAATCTTAAAGGAAATCAACCCTGAATATTTGTTTGAAGGACTGATGCTGAAGCTCCAATACTTTGGCCACTTGATGTGAAGAGCTAACTCATTGGAAAAGACCCTGATGCTGGGAAAGATTGAAGGTAGGAGGAGAAGGGGACAACAGAGGACAAGATTGTTGGATGGCATCACCAACTCAATGGACATTAGTTTGAGCAAGCTCTGAGAGATGGCGAAAGATAGGGAAGCCAGCATGCTGCAGACCATGGGATCCTGAGTCGGACATGACTGAGCAACTGAACAACAAATGATACTTACTAGACACTTAACATTTTATCAAACTCATAAAACTCTGTAATGTTGGCATTTATTATTTCTATTTTAAACATGAAAAGGAGAAAAATTAGAAAAATAATTTATCTAAGATAGCATAGTCAATAAATAGGAGAACTGAATTTGAAGGTAGGTGGAGCTTGTGATCTTAATGTTCCTTCATTCTCCCTCTCTATGTGTGGCATCTATAGCTATAAAGAATAATTTATTTGTAATTATGTAAGATTCAATGCCTAAGATTAGCTTCTACGTACTAGAAAGAACAATGGATTTAGAATGAAAAGACTTGATGTTAAATACGTAATGGCTCTGTGACCTTGGATGGTTTATTAACCATTCTGAGCTTCAGTTTTCTTGGCCACAAATTGAGTTGCCAAATTAAAAGAATTAAATCAGGTAATGTATTTACAAAATCTCAACAAACTATCAAGTAACTTAATTTTTTAATAATCTATACTAATAGGTGTGCCTTAGATGTGATTTCTCTGAACTTATGGTCAAATGCTTTAAGAGTTCTGTTTGTTTGTTTATTGTGGGAATTAGCAAACACCCTCTTCCAACAACACAAAAGAAGACTACATATGGATATCACAAGTTGGCCAACACCAAAATCAGATTGATTATATTCTTTACAGCCGAAGATGGACTCTATATAGTCAGCAAAAATAAGACTGGGAGCTGAGGGTGGCTCAGATCATGAAATCCTTATTGCCAAATTCAGACTTAAATTGAAGAAAGTAGGGAAAACCACTAGACCATTCAGGTAAAACCTAAATCAAATCCATTATGATTAAACAGTGGAAATGAGAAATAGATTTAAGGGACTAGATCTGATAGATACAGTACCTGATGAACTATGGACAGAGGTTCGTGACAATGTACAGGACACAGGGATCAAGAAAAAGAAATGCAAAAAAGAAAAATGGCTGTCTGAGGAGGTGTTACAAATAGCTAAGAAAAGAAGAGAAGTGAAAAGCAAAGGAGAAAAGGAAAATATACCCATTTGAATGCAGAGTTCCAAAGAATAGCAAAGAGAGATAAGAAAGCCTTCCTCAGTGATCAATGTAAAGAAATAGAGGAAAACAATAGAATGGGAAAGACTAGAGATCTCTCCAAGAAAATTAGAGATAGCAAGGGAACATTTCATGCAAAGATGGGCTCAATAAAGGACAGAAATGGTAGGAACCCAAAAGAAGAAGATAATATTAAGAAGAGGTGGCAAGAATACACAGAAGAACTGTACAAAAGAGATATTCATGACCCAGATAATCATGATGGTGTGATCACTCACCTAGAGCCAGACATCCTGGAATGTGAAGTCAAGTGGGCCTTAGGAAGCATCACTATGAACAAAGCTAGTGGAGGTGACAGAATTCCAGTTGAGCTATTTCAAACCCTAAAAGATGATGCTGTGAAAGTGCTACACTCAATATGCCAGCAAGTTTGGAAAACTCAGCAGTGGCCACAGGACTGTAAAGGTCAGTTTTTCACTCCAATCCCAAAGAAAGGCAATGCCAAAGAATGCTGAAACCACCACACAATTGCGCTCATCTCACACACTAGTAAAGTAATGCTCAACATTTTCCAAGCCAGGCTTCAACAATACGTGAACCGTGAACTTCCAGATGTTCAAGCTGGATTTAGAAAAGGCAGAGGAACCAGAGATCAAATTGCCAACATCCGCTGGATCATCGAAAAAGCAAGAGAAATTCCAGAAACACATCTACTTCTGCTTTATTGACTATGCCAAAGCCTTTGACTGTGTGGATCACAACAAACTGTGGAAACTTCTTCAAATGATGGGAATACCAGACAACCTTACCTGCTTCTTGAGAGATCTGTATGCAGGTCAGGAAGCAACAGTTAGAGCTGGACATGTAACAATAGACTGGTTCCAAATAGGAAAAGGAGTACATCAAGGCTGTATATTGTCACCCTGCTCATTTAACTTACATGCAGAGTACATCACGAGAAATGCTGGGCTGGATGAAGTACAAGCTGGAATCAAGATTTCCAGGAGAAATATCACTAACCTCAGATATGCAGATGACACCAAGCTTATAGCAGAAAATGAAGAACAACTAAAGAGACTTTTGATGAAAGTGAAAGAGGAGAGTGAAAAAGTTGGCTTAAAGATCAACATTCAGAAAACTAAGATCATGGCATCCAGTCCCATCACTTCATGGCAAATAGATGGGTAAACGATGGAAACAGCAGCTGTTTTGGGGGCTCCAAAATCACTGCAGATGGTGATTGCAGCCATGAAATTAAAAGATGCTTACTCCTTGGTCTTGGTCTAGAGCATGACCACCTCTAGACACCTAACTGGCACTGCTGTAACACACCCTTCCTTTAGCATTGACAGTATTGACCTTTCCTGTGAGTTAAATGATTAATCACTTATTCAGAGTGATGGGTTTTTGTTTGTTTGAGTGATTGGTATCCCATCTCAGAATAGGCAAATGGCACTCTCCCCTGGTGGCTCAGAGGTTAAAGCATCTGCCTGCAGTGCGGGAGACCTGGGTTTGATCTCCAGATCGGGAAGATTCCCCCGGAGAAGGAAATGGCAACCCACTCCAGTACTCTTGCCTGGAGAATCCCATGGACGGAGGAGCCTAGTGGGCTACAGTCCATGGGGTCGCAAAGAGTCGGACACGACTGAGTGACTTCACATTCACATACTCCTTGGGAGGAAAGTTATGACCAACCTAGATAGCATATTGAAAAGCAGAGACATTATTTTACCAACAAAGTTCCGTCTAGTCAAGGCTATGGTTTTTCCAGTGGTCATGTATGGATGTGAGAGTTGGACTACAAAGAAAACTGAGCCCCGAAGAATTGATGCTTCTGAACTGTGGTGTTGGAGAAGACCCTTGAGAGTCTCTTGGACTGCAAGGAGATCCAACCAGTCCATCCTAAAGGAGATCAGTCCTGGGTGTTCATTGGAGGACTGATGTTGAAACTGAAACTCCAATACTTTGGCCACCTGATACGAACAGCTGACTCAGTGGAAAAAACCCTGATGCTGGGAAAGATTGAGGGCAGGAGGATAAGGGGACGACAGAGGATGAGATGGTTGGATGGCATCATTGACTCGATGGACACGAGTTTGGGTGGACTCCGGGAGTTGGTGAATGATAGGGAGGCTTGGCATGCTGCGGTTCATCCAGTCGCAAGGAGTTGGACACAACTGAGCAACTGAAGTGAACTGAACTTATGCTGGGAATGATTGAAGGCAGGAGGAGAAGGGTAAGACAGAGGATCAGATGGTTGGATGGCATCACCGACTCAGTGGACATGAGTTTGAGTAAGTTCCGTGAGTTGGTGATGGACAGGGATGCCTGGCATGCTGTGGTCCATGGGGTTGCAAAGAGTTGGACACGACTGAGCAACTGAACTGAACTGAATATGTATTTATTGAAGCACAGTTGATTTACAATATTATATTAGTTTTAGGTGTACAAAATAGTGATAGAAATGCAGATGTAGAGAACAGACAGGTGGCCACAGCGGGGGAAAGGAAGGGTGGGATGAGAGTAGCATTGATAGATACACACTAACATGTAAAAGAGATAGCTAGTGGGAACTTGCTGTATAGCACAGGGAGGTCAGCTGAGTGCTCTGTCATGACCCAGGTGGGTGGGATGGGAATGGGAGGGAGTGCCAAGATGGAAGGGATATATGTATACATACAGATGATTCACTTTATGTACAGAATTGTAAAGCAACTACTTGTGCTCAGTCACTTCAGTCATGTCCAACTCTTTGTGACCCCATGGTCTATAGCCCACCAGGTTCCTCTGTTCATGGGGATCCTCAGGCAAGAATACTGGAGTGAGTTGCCATTTCCTTCTCCAGGGGATCTTCCCAACCCAGGGATCGAACCCATGTTTCTTATGTCTCTTGAATTGGAAGGCAGGTTCTTTAGCACTAGATCCACCTGGGAAGCCCAAGATTGTACTCCATTTAAAGTTATTACACAGTGCATACACATGATGGAATATTACTCCATTTGAATCAGTTCTAATGAGGTGGATGAAACTGGAGCCTATTATACAGAGTGAGGTAAGTCAGAAAGAAAAACACCAAATCAATATATTAATGCATATATATGGAATTTAGACAGATGGTAATGACGACCCTATATGCAAGACAACAGAAGCAGCAGAGATATAAAGAAAAGACTTTTGGACTCTGTGGGAGAAGGCAAGGGTAGGATGATTTGAGAGAATAGCATTGAAACATGTATATTACCAGATGTGAAATAGGTGACCAGTCCAAGTTTGATGCATGAAACAGGGCACTCAAAGCCGATGCACTGGAACAAGCAGAGGGATGGGATGGGGAGGGAGGTGGGAGGGGCATTCGGGATGGGGGACACATGTACACCTGTGGCTGATTCATGTCAATGTATGGCAAAAACCACCACAATATTGTAAAGTAATTAGCCTTCAATTAAAATAAATACATTTACAAATAAAGTTATTACAAATCATAGCTATATTTCTTTGCACTGTCCAATATATCCTTGTTCCTTATAATGGTTCAGTTTAAATTCTATTCAGATTAAGGATTCTTGCCATTTATCTGGCACCATATGAGAACTCACGTTGCTCATTAGAAAGGAGAAATCACCAAAATGCCTCCTGAACTGAATGTACTGAAATCCTTGGATAATAAATGCTGACATTATGACATGCATTGGCCTCTACTTTCCTTTCAGGTGGATGGCTCATACTCTTTGCCATCATGCTGCAGCTGGTGGTAGCCTGCCCTGCGTCATGTGCGGTGTGCACCAAAGATGCAACTCTCTGTCACCAACTAACCTATATAGTAGGTAATAAAACCGATCACTCTAAAAATCAGTGTTCAGTGTACTTGGAAAATTCATTACTATGCTCTTCTTTGTCCTGCCTCATCTCTGGGCTCAGCCTGAAAGAGGTAAACATTTTTAAAGAGCAAGCCTTCTTTAGTAACTATATATTGATAATATTATTTTATTTTCCTATTAGTTCCTGGTGGTCTCAACCAAAACTATGTTAAGACCTTTAGAGGTAATTGAGATATCTTGCTATCACAAAAGAATACCATCATTTCAGTCAGTTGCACACTTATTTAATAAATGAAAAAAATAGATCACTTTAATTATATTTTGTCCATACTTTGTGCAGATTTGAAACCTACCACAGGGTGAAAGGAATATCAATGAATCAGAAACCTGAACTGCAATTGTTCAGTATTAGTAAGATTAAGTGATGTACCAGCAAAACAGATTATTATCAAAGTGCATCTAATTTTGCAAGTGTAGTCTTTTTTTATTGGTGGTAAATGAGCTGTAGAAATGCTAACAAGATACACTGCCTGTATTCATTACATATTGCTTGCTTAAGTCAACAATTTAATAAGATACCTTATTAACAAATTTGAGGAGAATGTGATTTACATCCTTATATCCAAGAAGAGATAAACAAGCTATAAACTCTGCCAATCGAAAAACTTCAGAAAAAAATCTAAGATGGAGTAGAAGAAAATGAGTTCTTTCATTTCTAAAATCCTATGACTCCATGAGAATTAAGAGGAAAATAGCATTGTCCTTCCTGACAGGGAAGAGACAGTTTCAAGGCTAGTTGGTCATACACTGTTTCCAGTCTGTGTAGAAAACACTTTAAAAACACTAAATTCCCATCCACTCAAATAAACTTCACTACATTTTTTTTTTTTGATCAGAGATAGCTGATGTCTGTAAGAAACAAATATTGCTCATCTACATACTGCACCTTTATATCTTCCTTCTCATTTACAGAATGCCACATTTGTGAAGTTAGATTTCATAAACACAGAGAAGTAAATGGATGACTTGTGAATGGAGCCTGTCTGGTCCTAGACAAGAAGTAAATGACAGAAACAATAGCTTGCTCCCTCAGAGTCAGAAATCTCTAGGGGACTGAGGATTCTTAAAAAAAAACAAAAAACAAAAAAAAACCCTCTCTCAATCCATATCAAAAACAATAATGAAAGAAACAAAATGCCAGCCTGGCCAGAATTAACAGAATTCAAATAATCAGTAATAAATTCTAAAAAACAGCACCCCCACCCTGCCAAACAAAACCCCATGACATAGACTTGCTACTGCTACAGAAATGAGAGCAATTCTTCCAAAAGAAGGCGCTGTGGAAATCTTTTGTCTTTTACATTCTTTTTTCCTCTCTTTGTTTCAATGCTATAGTCTGAATTTCATAAGGGAATTCTGATTTGCTTCCCCCATGGCTGATTGTTCAAATATCACCTGTAGACCTCCCTGGGACAATGGACTCTTCCATCCTTATGACACTGTCATTGGCAGTCAAAACAATTTTAGCATGATAAAGATGTGTTACAATAACTCTTGATTATAATACATCTTTATTGAGTTAAAATGCTTTGATTTCTAATGACAGAGCAGTGATAGCTCTGGGGTGATTATGGTGAAGGGATTTAACAGTTGGAAGCCCTGAGTACCACCTGTCATCACATGATGGACTTCATTGGAGGGAACAGATATTAGACAGGAGGCCAGGATGGCCCAGACTATAATGAGAACCCCACTGACAGATCCTCGGCTTGTCTGGAGAGAATATAGATCCTTACCAAGATGCCGACTTTTAGCCTGAAGCTAAAAAGCAGAAACCAGCACTCCTTCTCACTTCCCCCACCCCAACCCACACCTTTATGTTTGAGAAAAAATATGACTGGCTTTACAGTATAAATATACATTGCTTGCAGAAAACTGGTTAGGAACTCAGACACAGGCTCAGCTCTTGACTGAATCTGTCTTGGGCCAGCAGGGCTAGAGTAGGTTGGTACACAGCTTCACAGACAGAAAGCCTGAGAAGCCACTTTCAAAAAAAAAAAAAAAATTCATGATGATAATCCCAAACAATGAATTAAATTTGACATCTAAAGGAACAGATGGGTTTAGGTTTCTCAAATAAACATGTCATGGTAACAAAAAATATAAAAATCCATCATTCTGATAAAGAGCTGCCTTCCCCTTAAACTGAGAAATCAGAGGATCATTTTCATTTTGTTTATTGTTCTTACCCAGGTGATAAGATTGCTCAGAGGGTATTGATTATCTCTGCTCTCCGCGGTGCTCCCCTCCCACGTGTGTGTACTTGCTTCTAGTCTGTGCTTTTCTTCCCCACAGCAGCCCCTGTGACCACGAGGGTTTTAATCATCACTGATGGATATCTCTCCTCTATAGAGTACAAATCTGTCCCTCTTGTTTAATCTTGCCCTGCTCTCTTTGAGCAGAAATGGCATCGAGGATGTTCGGGAAAATGCCTTGCACAGCCTTTCAAAGTTGCAGTCGTTGTTGCTGGGGCACAACTGAATATCCAGCTCTTCACTCACCGATCACACCTTCAGCAAGCTTCGCAGACTGCAGGTGCTGGCGCTCAGCCACAACGCCCTCCACACCCTGCAAGGGTCTTGGTTCTGAAACACCAGGGGCCTGACCTGGCTCCAGCTGGATGGGAATCAGATCACTAATCTGACGGACAGTTCTGTTGGAGGCACACGTCTCCACAGTCTCAGGCATCTGGATTTATCTAACAATTTTATTTCCTTTATTGGGAAAGATGCCTTCCGGCCCCTGCCTCAACTACAGGAAGTAGACCTTTCTCGAAATAGGTTGGCCCACATGCCGGATGTTTTTACTCCCTTGAAGCAGTTAATCCATCTGAGTTTAGATAAGAACCAGTGGAACTGCACTTGTGCTCTCTACTCGCTTGCCCAATTCTTAAGAAACTACATAAAGTCTTCTGCTCGCACGCTCAGGAGCGCCAAGGACCTAAGTTGTCAGCCGTCCACCATGGCTGCAGCCACTACCAACAGTGTACTAAGGCTGTCTGAGACCAACTGTGATTCCAAGGCTGCCAACCTCACTCTGGTTCTAAAGGACAGAAGTCCCCTCTTCCCAGGGCAGGATGTGGTCCTGCTGACTGTCCTTGGCTTTGCAGGTATGACAGGGAGAAGTGTACCCAGCTCTTCTCCATATTCTTGAAATTCACTATGATGTCTTTCTCTGGCAACTGGGGAGCCTTTTCAGAGCTTGTAGAAGACAGACATTGTCATTAGAGTGGGAAGATGCTAGCTGATTTGGCATAGGTTGCAAACATTTCCTGTTGCAAAGAAACTGTCTAACACAGAGGAAAGGGCCTTGAGCCAGAATTCAAGAGCTCTGTGTCGATGTGTGGGTGTGTGCTAAGTAGCTTCAGTCCTGTCTGACTCTTTGCGACCCTGTGGATCATTGCCCACCAGGCTCCTCTGTCCATGGCATTCTCCAGGCAAGAATACTGGAGTGGGCTGCCATTTCCTCCTCCAGGGGATCATCCCAATCCAGAGATCAAACTGGCATCTCTTACTTCTCCACATTGGCAGGCGGGTTCTTTACCACTAGTGCCACCTGGGAAGTCCCAAGAGCTCTGGTCCTGGTATAACTAGCACTGCGACCTTTAGTACTTTGCTGTTCAGACTTTAGTTTAATTGTGTGTAATGAAGGAATACCCTATATTTCAGTCATCCATTACTGATACGTACTGATACATTCATTAAGGTATTAGGTGTTTCAAAAAGCCATGAGACCTAGTCTCTTTCTTCAAGGCACTCATATCTGTGTGCCTGTCTGTGGTAGTAAGAATCAGTGGGCTTTACCAAGGACAGGGGGAGGCTATAATGACAATCCAGTGTGTCCTGCTTTATAGCGCTTGTATAAGTGATGATTGGGCTTCCCTCCTGGCTCAGTGGTAAAGAATCCACCTGCTAATGCAGGAGATGTAAGTTTGATCCCTGGGTTGCGAAGAGCCCCTGGAGAAGGAAATAATAACCCACTATAGTATTTTTGCCTGGGAAATCCCATGGACAGAGGAGCCTGGTGGGCTACAGTCCAAGGGGTCACAAAAGAGTCAGACATGTCTAGGGACTAAACAAAAACAAATAAGTGATGATTAAGGGCATGAACTCCACAGTTAGGTTACCCAAGTTGGAAATTTGGTTCTGCTCTTACTTGCTGTGTGACTTGGGCAAATTATTTAGCTTCTCTGTGCCTTGGTTTCCATCCATTTGGGGATTTTGAATTTTTTAAAGATTTCTGTTTATCTAACTTGTTCATATACTTGGCCCATTACCACACCCACTCCCAACTAAGGAAAGGATACCATCCAACCCTTTAATTTTTCTATAGTTGTTTTAAATTTTTTAAACTATTCATCATTACATCTCATTATATATCATTATGATATAGTGTAATGTTTCATTGTGATTAGTCAAAGACCAAATATGTGTGAGATTTGTTGAGTTATCTAGATGTTTGTATGCTTTCAGTGCATGGTAAGATCCTTTGTATTTGTGGGTACCATGGTGATGAAAAGTGTGTGAGTGTGTTTGGGGGATTTTTAGCTCTTGACACTTATACTTTTAATCAGGATAGATGGAAACCAGTATCAGGTCTAGACACTGAAACGACCACCAGCAGTAATCAAATTCACTTGAAAGTGAGTTCAAATCCTTTCAGAAAGATAAATTGTTTTAGAAAATGTGTAACCATCTCAGTAATTTTATGTGCTAAGAAACAATTTACTACAAAAGGCAAAAACACTAGGGCAACAGAGTTTTTCCTTAAATGTGTTTCTTATCATAGAATCCTACTTCAAGGGGAAAATTAATAGACATTCCAATAAAAATACCAAGAGATACCCATATAAGCAATATGTTGTCAGGTTCAAATAGATTTGAGCAATGCTGGATTAAAGTGAAATAGGCTTCTTTACCACAGCATTTCTTGTGTCTTTCATTTTTCTAATAAACATTATGAGTCTCTAAGAGGAAGATATACTGTGGAGCATTTCTCAGACTTATTTGACCATTAACCTTTTTTCCCCCCACAGAGGAAATTTTCCTTGAACTTGTATTTTGTAGGAGGTTGCTTTGGAAATATTACAATAGATACAATTTTTAGTATCTCCTAGGTATTTTTGATATATATTTTTAGAAAAGATTTTGCCAAGTTAACAACTCTGCATTAGTGTAGAGATACATAAAAATTCTGGAAGATTCCAAAGGTTTTATCAAAATGATAGGAAGCTAAACTTTATAAATATTATTATATGCCTGTTAAGTTATAGCATGTGAAATTACCAGAAAAATGTACCCTTCATTGATTAACTATTACAGATGCTGTTTTTAAGAGAGATTCATCTTTAAGACAACTCTTGACTTTTGATATTAATTTACTCCTTTTAAGGTGCTACTTTTCCTAAAGCAAAAGTGTGATCAATAATCTATATCTCTAGATTGTGGGAAGAAGACTTAGAACTAAAATTTGGCCTCTGATTTTATTTTCTTCTTTGACTATAGATAAATCATCACAATTCCAAAGAATATATAAAATCATATCCCGTGAATTTAAACCAATAAGTGGCTAATTGGCACCTAACCCTTCCTATTCTGTGAACTAGAGGATAAACAAGAAAGCTTTCATGAAGCTGTAACATTGCCAATACTTCGATGAGATTTTTATCATTAATATTGCATTTTTCTAACTCAGAAGGATTGTTAGAACACTTTTTAAAAAATTAAAAAATAGCAACAATGCCCATGGCAATGAAAATTCAGCCATCTTCTTGACAGCAGGTTCAAACTGCCTACAAGCTTCATTCGCTGCTTTTGCTCTCTGTACTAATAGTGAGTGACCATACCTGAGTGGTAACATGATACAGACATAGCTCTAGCATCAATAGTGGGAGAGTGAGTGGTTCCTCACTGTTTGGACACAATTACAGAGAAACTTTATCCCATAATCAAATTATATGTACTTTCGTTTCAATGGCTGAATCATCTGTTTAATAAAATTGAGGTCTTTTCTTCCTTTATTATGGTTTAGTAACTGCATCAGTCATACAAAGTATTCTCTTAATAATCTGTTTTGGACTTTTCTCCCTAATAGCTGAGGCTTCTAGGATCTAATAGAACAATACAAAGCCTACTTTGGCAGCACCAACAATTATAACCGCAATAATACATAACAATGACCACTCACTGAATCTCACTATGTCAAAGAACTGTGTTAAACATGTCACATATATTGTCTCACTTTATCTCTGAGTGGTATTAATTATTCCTGTTTGATAGAAAAGAAACAATAAGGCTTAGAGAGGTTAGAAAATGTGCCCAAGAAAAGTATCAGGACAGAGCTTTGAATCCTAAGCTTTCTTACTTAGAAAGTAAGAGATATAGAGATGTGTCTAAAATTTTATTATTTTCATACTTTTGACATTTAAAAATCAAAACTTTTATTTGGAATAGCCCAGACTATAAGATCTTGCAATTAAAATGTTCTGACCTAACTTCGGCTACTACTTTAAAAAAAAAAAAATATTGTGTTTTTATTAGAGATTTCATTATCTCAATATGTTATAACATTCTCCAAGAGTGTATTGATGTTAAATAAATTAAAATGGGGTGCAAAACATTAAGATATGGTAAGCTACACAAAGGTTAGCAGATTTTTGTTTTTGATTTTTTTTTTTTTTTTTTACCAGAAAGTGCTATTCTATTTGGATAATCTTCATCTTTAACAGAAAAAATGAAACAACTATGTTTGATACCTTCTCTTTTCTTGAAAGTTTAAAGAAATATCATCACATTTTCACTAAAGTTATCTGCCATAGACAGAACCAGGCAAAGTGCTATCAAGGAGTCTAGAAAGCTGATAACATCTCATTCACTGCCATTATCTCCAGAGTCAGGGAACTGAGTTTACAGGGCAACTGACTTGCTCAAGGTCACACAGCAAGTTATAGATAAAGCTGGATGTAGAACACAGAGCTCCAAACTCAGTCTATACTGACAACATGTTCTCCTGATTACCGTTCTGGAGATTTGCGAGATTAGATCACTCTGCTTTTCATTATTAGAATTCATAAAACAGAATTCTTTCTGTTTACTTAAGAGTATTCAATAAATATTTCTGGAGTGCCTCCTCTCTGCCAGTGTTGTGGTCACTGGAGATACAATGTCAAACTGAAAAAGTCCATTTCCTCAGAGTGCTTAATTCTAACAGGGGAGGACAGACAGTGAACAAGCAAATGAATAAGTGAACAGAAAACTTTTACATTGTTATAAGTGCTAAGAAAAAGAAATTATTGTGTCAGAGGAAGAGCTGGGTGTAACTGAGACTTTGGTTTGAGCATCTAGGTGGCTGAGGGTGCCATTTGTCAAGATGAAAAACTGTGAGGCAGAAAGAGGTTAGACTCTGCACTCGAGTCTGAGAAATACTGCCCTTTACTAATATATTTAGATGATAAGCTAGCCTACAGAGAACATGAAATGACAGTACCAGGAATTCTGAGATTAGATGTCAATCATTTTATTGTGGGAGTTCATAGAAGGGGGTGATCTTTGCAAGATAAAAAAAAATAGCAAAACGATCAAGAAACCATGAGGTATTGGTTTAGATTTTAAAGGATAAATAAAATTCAAATAAGCAGAGATAGGAGAAAGTATTATAACCATGAGTAAGAGAATACACAAAGGCTTAGAAGGACATTTTAAGACTAATGAATTGAAGAGTTTGAAGCATAGTGCTTGAATGTGAAAAATAATTTAAAAAATAAGGCTAGGAAGGAAGGTTATGGCCAAATTAGAGTCTTGAATGCCAAAGAGTTTGACCTTTATACTAATAGAAGCCAATGATGTATTCTGAGGTAGGGGATAAATCTTTAGGGATGATTAAAATATGGCAATAGCTTGTAGAATCTTTTTTTCTTTGGGGGAGGAGGTTATTGTATATGAGAATTTCAGGGTATATGCTAAACATTGTCTATTTTTATCAACTATGGGATTAATAAATGGAAGTTGCAGTTCCCTTAGGCAGAAAAGAATGTTCATGTAGGAATTATTTTAATCTGAATGAATTTCAGTCCGTGAAAAAACTTTTTCTGTCAAACACATTCCAGATGGTATTGTTTCTTATAATTTTTAATAGATACAAAGAAAGATCCAAATTGGACAACAGAACAATGTTGATTACATAGCCTCTATCTGAACGAATATTTCCCACATGGTGATAGACCACCCACCCATTTCAGTGCCCTCTAAGCCATTAACCCTGGTACTTGTGGATTTCACATTTGACGATTTATGTTTCTTTCTATGATGTTATCTGTTAATAGTCTCTCCATTGGTCACAGGAGCTGTTGGTCTCACTTGCCTAGGTTTAGTTGTATTTAACTGGAAACTTCAACAAGGCAAAGCAAATGAACACACATCAGAAAACCTTCCTTGCAGAACCTTCAATGAATCCCTGTGTGATCATGAGGCAAGAAATTACCACGCTCAGGGATACTGGAACTGCCACTTAACTCAGGAAAACGAGATAAAGGTCATGTCCATTGTGGGGGCCGGAAAGGAAATGCCACTTTCACAGGAAAGCAGCCATCAAGCAGTACAGGCCTCTGGCTCCACAGCCCTTGACGGATCATTTAGAAACCTGAAAGGGAAGGGCCATGGGGCAGACAGCACTTTCTTCTGCTTTGGTGGCAGATTGCTGCAGTCAGGATGTTCAGAGCCTTCTGGGAATATGGCAGCTTTTAATGAAGCTGGCTTACTTACAAGATATTGTCCACAGAGAGTTGAAGGGTGGAGGAATCATGAGCCTGGGGAAGGCCAACCTCAAACTTTGCCACAGCATGTAACAAGAATGACAGGTGAGTTGTCTTGCTTGAAAAGTCCCACTTGGTTTAAATCGCTTTTGATTTCCTCGAAAGAGTAATGCCATAGAAGTCACCATGGAACTAGGTTATTCTTCTCCTAAAGATACTGGATGTGCATTTTTGGGTGTATGTATGCACATGTGTGTTTACAGTAAGGTGTACATGGATGCTTCCAACCCTCAGGAGCTGAGAGTACATCTTGTACCCCTTGGAAAGTGAATTTCATGACCCAACACCTAAATTTTTTTTTTTTTTTTTTAAAGAAGACTTTTCAATAGCAATAGCACTGTTAAGTGGAGAAGGAAATGGCAACCCATTCCAGTATTCTTGCCTGGAGAATCCCAGGGACAGAGGAGCCTAGAGGGCTGCCATCTGTGGGGTCGCACAGAGTCGGACACGACTGAAGTGACTTAGCAGCAGCAGCAGCAGCACTGTTAAGATTTATGGGAAGCCGAGTACTGGCTTCTGTTCCAACATCCGTCGAGCTCTAATGCCAGTTCTGCAGTAAGCAACCTTCCCAGAGCATGACATGTTAGAAGAATGGGCCTTCTAATGCTAGTGATTCATTTCAGGAATGATGTCAAGACACACACTATGCTTGCTGAGCTGTCAGGGATGATAACTTCCCAGTTCAGGGAAAGTCAGGACTTAATTCATCGTCCCATGTTGGAAGCCAAGTGAATCTGGCCGTGACACTACCCACTGTACATGGGCGATGTCAATATTTAGGTGGAAGCAATGAATTAAATGTCTTCCTTTTTCTCCCTGAATAGTAAGGCAATGCTCTCAGGCTTAGTGGTGAAAACTTTGACAGCCGCTCTGTAAAGAGGTTCCTGTCATTTATTTGAATTGGTTTACAACAAGCAGAGCTTTCTCTCAGAACATGAATGACAGAGGTGCTGCACCAAGAAATTCTTACCATGGGGATCTGGCCCTAAGGATTTAGGGACAATTGGAGATAAATAAAATTGTATATTGTTTCACATGTGATATAAAGTAGGGTGTGAATTTATGCCACTGCATCCCTCAGACTTCAGCTCTTACCAGTTTTGGGGTCATCATGATTTGATTGAAAAGAGAAATGGCCAAGAAAGGAAACATCTGCTGTAGAAACTCGATCCGATTAGTTTTATTTTATAAAGGAATAAGCACTTAACCTTTCCATAAAATCATACCTTAGGCAGATGTTTCCTTTTAGCTTTGTCGAGAGCCTTCGCATCTCTGTGGGAAACTCCTATACTGAAGGGAATGTTGTCTCTTAACCATTTAAAACCCAGTCTTTTGTTTCACACAGAGAAAACGGATTTGTCAAATCAACACAATCACTTTAAGAAAGACTTGAAATTCTACATGCCAGGCATTGTACTGTATCCAGAAAAAGAGAAAACAGTCAAGACCACACCTACTCTGAAAAAGAAGTCTGTAAGAGGCAATGTCACTCTGATTAGGCCTTCTAAGTCAGAAACACAGAATTACAGTGTTTCAGGGGTAGAGGAGACTTTGGAGATGATCTGGTCCAAAAGCTTTTAATATTTATCTTTGAGCCATGGAGCTGTCTTAGAATATGATAAATTCTCTCCCCAGAATAATTTTATAACTGCAAAAGTTCCCTTCTAGTCTAATCTCCTGATATGCAGTGAGTTAATGACTTCTCCAAGGTCATTCTGAATGTTGAAGGCAGATCTTAGATTAGAATTGGATGCAAGCTGGGGCTATTTCACCTGTTTCTTTCTATCGCTCCAAGAAATACTTCTTTGGATAAAACAATTTCACAGACCCAGAGAAAGAACACTGATAAGATGTAATTTTAAACTTAATATGCATTGTGGAAGAGGATAGGGTTTAGTATCAGATAGATCTGGGTCAAACTCTGCCCATATCATTTAGCTGACACATGACTGGGGGAGAATATTCAACTTCTCTAAACTTGTTTCTTTCTCTGTAATTGTGATAGGATAATAGAACTTATCCAATGGATCAGGTCTCTTAAATGAAATAATGAATGTACACTATTTTGTACAATGCCGAACTCTTAGTATATACTCAATTAATGGTGAACTATTGCTATTATTTTTGTCATTAACATTATTTAACATGGTTCATTAATATTATATTAATGCAAACCATTTAAAAGTCTTCAACACAGACCAGGCTACAGTCCAAAACACATTCATTTAACAAATATTTAGTGAATACACTATTAAGTGAAGTAAAATAGATATGGACTCCACATGAATGGAGCCAGTAATATCACAAGTATATCTGTTGCTGCTGAGGTTACGGAGAAGGCAATGGCACCCCACTCCAGTACTCTTGCCTGGAAAATCCCATGGACGGAGGAGCCTGGTAGGCTGCAGTCCATGGGGTCGCTAAGAGTCAGACATGACTGAGCGACTTCACTTTCACTTTTCACTTTCATGCATTGGAGAAGGAAATGGCAACCTGCTCCAGTGTTCTTGCCTGGAGAATCCCAGGGACCCGGGAGCCTGATGGGCTGCCGTCTATGGGGTCGAACAGAGTTGGACAAGACTGAAATGACTTAGCAGCAGCAGCAGCAGCAGCTGAGGTTATCATCTGCTTGAAACCTGTTACTCAATATTGTATTACATTCTTCTTAATGATTTAGTTCCAAGTGGTAAATGAGTTAAGAAAAAGTTACTATAGCTATTTGGAAAGAATTTAAACATTATTCATATTTAAAGCTAACCTAACTGACAACTAAAGATTTACAACTATGAATATTTTTATTTCTAATTCCACAACTTTTACATCAGCATCAATCACAACTGATTAAAATGTGTCCATAAAGAGTCATTGCAAACACACCAAACTGCCAAATGTCCCTTAAGTATTTGGCTAAAATATTAAGGAAATATTCAAGAATTGCCATAATCGGAGGAGTCCTTTTTGTACCTTTCATAAGGTTTCTAAGCATCTGTTTGGTTGGGGTAATAAAACTATGCTCAGTGCTAAATTCCTGCATTTATTGTTCAGCAGATATCAGCAGTGACACATTTAGTAGAAGATATGCAACATCGGCTTCAGCCTTGGCAAGAGGAAGTCTTGAAAAGCATTTAACAAATGAATCATGGCAGCCTCCAATGGAAAAAGGAGACAATGGCTTACAACCTCACAGGCAGAGACATTTTATTACAGGCTCATCATCCAAGCCTTGTGAGCCTGAGGAACACTCTGTACAAAGGATCTTGCAAAAACACAGGTCAAAATATGATGATCCTTGTAGACTGTTAACACAGAGCAGTCCTGGGTATTTTCAGCCAAATAATTCTCTTATCTGTAAATATGTGCCCTGTGATCAATTTCAAGATTACATGAAAGAAAAGAAGCCAAATTGTCGAAAACATTCAAAGCCCAAGAAGGAGCAAATCCAAATTAACAGAGCAATAGAAAAATTCCTCCTGAGTGAGAACAACATGGAGTTATCAGGGTTATCAACAAAAATCAAGAAAACATATTCCCCTAAGAAGGTTAGCTTCCATCATCCTGATTTAATAGAAAAAAATAGTTTGGTGATGTCATCCAAAACATCAAGCCATTGGAAAGAGCAGAAAAATGAAAGTAACCTGACCAACTTGGATCTCAAAAAATGTAGCAACCCTTGTGAAAGAAACAAAGGAGGAAAGGGGCTTACTGATCCACAGATTCTGAAAAAGAAGAGAACCAATCCAGCTGACTTCAAAGGGAAAAGTAAAGCACAAAATTTAAGAATAAAATTAAATTTAAGCCCTTTTAGAAAAGTCAGAGTCCATCCAGAAAAATCCTTGCCAGATCTCCCAAAGAAACTCAAACGAGCATCATTACCTCCTGATAAATTCTCCACAGCTTCTGAGAAAGAAGCCAGAGTAAACCTTGAGCCCTCTGCAGATTTTTGCCAACAGTCAGAAGGTAACAACTATGTTAAATTCACTGCAAAGAGGCTGCCTCTCAAACATGCCCCCAAGCAGACCCCATATTACAGAAAAAACATGAAAAAGCCTTCTCTGCTCAGTGCTAACGACTTGTCTGTGGCCAACCAGAGCTCTATGGAAGGCACCTGTCACCCTACTGGTCATATTCCCAATGGAGACCCATCAACACTGACTCAGCCCACACCCACTGTTGCTGAACATGGGCATTCACACTCCTCCTTCTCAACTGAGCATGTGCGAGGTACAGCTTGCATCGTAATGGGCATCCCAAGTTATTTACCAGCAACTTTGGAAAACATAGGAAGGGATGTTTTATCATCCCACCATTCTAGGGGGGCTACTGACCAAGGGGCAACAGAGCCCACTGAACACATCGAGCAGGACAAATTGAAGACCAGTGAGCTAAGCCAGTTTTCTATGTCCCTAGGGAATCAAATCAGCAGGACTGACACCTATGAGGAACATACTTTAAATCAAAAACAAACCTTAAAACATACAGAGCAACTCTCAAGTCACGAACAACTTGGAAATGAGAAAACATTAATGACAAAACCCAAAATATCACATCCAATTGTGGAAAGCTGTGTTATGGATGAGGGAAATGATGTAGAAACAAAACTTCCTAAAACAGAAACTTTTGATTGCTCTCCTGTTCCCCAGACACAATCCAAGGGCAACTTAACATTTATGAAGACAAATTTTATTCCATACCAAAATAGAATAATGCTTCCCAAGGATATCAGTACCTCTCTGAGTACTCAAGCCATCTGGCCTCTAACCAATAGTAGTGAAAAAGGAATTGACAGCATAAATGCATTGCCCAGAGATGACGGAGCTGAAGCACTGGAGATAAAAATAGTAGGGAAAGATGAGAAAAAAAGGCTCGATGAAAGCACGGCAGATTCTAGTATGTTAATTAGGACCACACAGATGACCTTAAATGGCACCAGAGACGAAAAGCAACAAACTTGGGAAAATGGAAAAAGTGAAAACCATGTATTCTTTGATTCAGATTCTGTTGAGGCAACTAAAGATTTAAGAATGATGAGTCCCCATGAAACCCAAAATAGACTACCTTGTAGTGAAATAGATCTTAAAATTAACAGTAATATGCATTATTTGAAAGAAGTTCAAAATATTCAACCAGATACAGATGATAACAGGTACACATAAAAAAGGTGCAATGACAGGGGAGACATTACCAGAGTCAAAAGACATTAGTTTTGAGGCAGAAAATGAGGTGCCTCTAATTCCTCGAAGAATAAATGAAGCTGAAAACTCTGCTCCTAAACCTACACTGTATCCACCAGCTGCTGAATATGTTAATTCATCACCTTTAGAGGCAGAACAAAGTGAACACAATAACTCAAATAGTAATCCTTTTCTACTTCAGCTGTCTTAAAAAAGACACACAAACACCCCCTAGCCTTTGCATGCATTTCAAATGCATTATTTTGAAGGGAGAATCCTCAGTGACTCTTTGTTATCAATAAAATAAAAGTACATAGTTGAATATAACACAAAAATCAAGCCATAAGATATGTTTGACACAATTAATTGAGTTTGCATCTCTAAGGAATGGGGAAATGGGAAAGAAGAATTGGGCCTCATCCTGGAAAAGAAAGCAAACATTAAAAAAAAAAAAAAAAGCTTTAAGCAAATGAAAGATTAAATAGGAAAAAGTGCTTGAGCAGATTTATACTTGATGATTATTTTATGGAAATTACTATACACATCTCAATTAGTGGTATTACAATATTGCTTTCTACACAGATGATTATATATTCATATTTGTGCCTGATCTGTTTTCCTAATTATGGTATGAAAATAAAAATTGAGCTTTGTTAACTGTAGTCTAGCTGATATGCATATTGGCATGTTTCAACCATTTGCAACTGTTCTGTTAACAATTATGCTAGGTCCTAAGTAGAAGTCTTTAAAACCTGTTATTTCTCAAAGGGAAAAACATTACAGATTTCCAGAGGTAGTAGGCCATTTCTATAAAATCTGTTAAATCCTATAAATCCACTAGGTGGAGATCTCGACTTCAATCATTTTAGAACAAATGGGGCTTCAAAATCAACACAATAGCTTCAGAACAAAAGGCATCTTAACAGGCTTTATTGCCAGTTGTTATTAACTTAAGATTTTGAAAACTAAATAACCCATTAGCGTGTAAGCTTTAAGGCCTGAGCTCTTGAATTTAGCATGCCACTACTGTTTGGTGTGAGTATTCCTCCTTGTGCACAGAGATTAAATGTCTTCATAAATATTAGATTTCAAGCAACGGTAGAATAAGCATTTCTTATTCAAAGCCACACTTATTTCAAAGTTAGAGGTATACTCAATTTTATTAATGATATCCTAGTAAAATGTTGAAACCGTATCTTCATGGTATAGAATAATATATTTCACATTTCCTAGTGGGAAAAAAAGGTTGCAAAGACAACTTTCTTTTCCCTATCTCCATATATAAGTCTCTGTATCCTTATAATCTACATGTGGCAATATTATAAAGCTTAAAAGCTTTTAGAACAATGTAAATATTGCTTAGAAGGCAACCTGTCTCCTGTTTTCTTTCCTATTCAGAATTGCTAGCAAATGACAAACTTTTTATTTTAGAAAAGTCCCTAAACTTATTCTCTCTCTTTCTTTCCCATCTTACCTGGGTTTCAAAATTTTCTTGCCTTTAATTCCTACTCATCTCCCCTCTCTGCTTGAGCTCAACTCCTACGCCATCTGTCTGCCTCGCCTGATCCCACTTCATTTTGTCAAGTACCTTGAAGGTGAGAAGTTTGCACCTACGCAAACCCCTTGCACAATAAATTTACTGTATTCTAATTCCTGAGCTTCTCTGGTGGCTGCGTGGTAAAGAATTTGCCTGCTAATGCAGGAGACATGGGTTCAATCCCTGGGTCAGGAAAATCCCCTGGAGAAGGAAATGGCAACCCACTCTGGTATTCTCGCTTGGGAAATTCCATGGACAGAGGAGCCTGGTAGGCTACAGTCCGTGGGATAGCAAGAGGGTTGGACACAGCTTAGAGACTAAACAATTCTAATTGCCAGCTCTCTCAGTTTTGTAGAGCTGATTAGACTTTTTCTCTGTAGCTATCTTTCTTTTTCCTTTTCCCACTTTTAAAAACACCTTCATCTTACTGCAGACCCCTTAACTTTGTTCTCTTGTCACTGCCAATAATGCCCCTGGTACATAAGGGCCTAAAGTACTCTGGTCACTAGCTTTCACTCAGAGGGCAGGGATGATGGTTTTCCTGGACTCTTTCTCCTCATTCATTTCTAAATCCAGTCTTTGACCTCCTTCTGTTTCCTTTGAAGAAGTTCTCGGGTTTAGCCCTGCTCCTGAATCCCCATGGTAACCATTGTAGTCTTTGTGTTATAATCAACTGGATTACTACTGCAATGGCAGCCCAGTCAGAGGTTCTGACTTCAATGTCTTTTGCTTCTGTTTCAGCCCACTAGTCCTCTGCCTTTATTAGGAACAAATCACCTGCGGTACATGTTAAAATGCAAAGTCGCAGGCTCCATCCCAGAGATTTTGATTCAGTCGATTTAGAATAGGGTCCCAGAATCTTCATTTTGACAAACATTTCAGGGTAATCTGGAGCATGTAATATATAGCCTATACTAAGAAACAATGCTTAGCTATTCCAGTGCACCCTATGAGATAATTCAATGAGTGCCTCACCATAGGAACTACGTACAGTTCTCTAAGTGAGCAAATCTTTCATACTAAACTCCAGTGAACTTTCCAGAGAATTACTTTTTGTCATATCTTTCACTACTTTAGAGAAAAAAATATAACTGTCTAAAATTTCATGTCCAAATTCTCTATTCTGGTTTCCAAAGCTTTCCAAAATCTGATCCCATCTAATAATCAGAACACTTCCCCCCTTCTCACTGTTTTCCAACCAGCATCTCTATCTCTGATAGGCTAATGTTTTCAGTGTCCTCTTCTTTTTTTTTTTTTTTTTATGGTATGAATTTCACAGATTTTTTTTGTTGTTGTTATCTAATTTTTTCAGTGTCCTCTTCTTTTGTTAAATGTTTATTTGGCTGTTTGAGCATCAGCTGTGGCATGCGAGATCTTCGTGTGTCAGGCAGGATCTTTCTTTGCAGTGCATGGACTTTCTAGTTGCGGCATGCAGGTTCCAGAGCACATGGGCTTTAGTAGTTGTCACACGTGGTCTTCAGTTCCTTCACAGCATGTGGGACCCTAGTTCCCTGCTCAGGGATCAAATCTACGATCCCTGAATTTCAAGGCAGATTCTCAACCACTGGACCACCAGGAAGCCCCATGCACTCTACTGTCTTTATGGGCCTTGGCTAAGAAGACATGCACAGGAGACCACAATGTGCTTCAAATTTAAGGAATGAAGCAAAGTCAGACGTAAAAGAAAGAACGTGAAGTGAAGCTGATAACCTAGCAAACACTGACCAGGCAGTGTGATGTTGGTGTCTTAGATCTAAAGATGAATTTGTTTCAAATAAGGGTCTGGGACAGTCCCTCAGTAGCTATTAATACAACATTCCAGTGACTAATAAGTCTCTCGTGTGTCTTTTCTCACAAAGAATTTGCCTTCGCTCTCTTTGTTCCCTATTTGCTGGAACTCCTTTAGCATCCATTCTCATCTCATCTATTCCTGGTTTCCTTCATTTTTGCTTGTAACTATAAAACCATAAATGTGTATATGATATTAATCTCCATATGACTGCTTAGGCCTTTAAATGCTATGAAGAGCACATCTCCACTGAATCTCCTCACCCATCCCTGAGGCTGTATTCGGTAGAGATTCAATTAATAGTTGTTTAAGGAAAGAGTGAAAACTAGCCCATTGTTCCCTTTCTTCTTACCACTTAGCTTACTGACCAGCTGAAGACCTTGCTGGGCAATGCAGTGATGACTTAGGCATGTCACATACAGAGCCAGCTCAAATTTAGACTGCTGAGATGGATACCACAGCCAAGCCAGGACCCACCTGACTGAGTGACTAAGAAGCCCAGACTTTGCCAGCCAGTCCGAGACTTGGCCTTTCCTACTATACTTTCTCTCCATCCTCCTCTAGAAGAACCACATCCCCGGAGCCAGAGTTTGTACAGCCCCCTGCTTAGCAGTTAAGAGTCTTCTACTAAGCACTCAATTTTTGGCCTCTTAGTATTTTTATTTTTAATCTTTAATAGTATTTTCCTTTGGTCCTATTCTGGTTTCTCTTTCTCATTCTCCAAACTGTTACTTGGGCATCTATCCTATGCCCCCAAAGAACGAGAAGCCTGCATACTGCAACTAGAGAAAAACCAGTGTATCAAGGAAGACCCAGTGTACCAAGGAAGGCCCAGCACAGCCAGAAAATTTAAAAAATAAAAAATAAAAAAAATAAAAAAACAAGCACTGGTCATGGAGTCTTTGCTTGCAGGCCTGCCTCATGGTGAAAGGCCCACACAAATCCATCTTGTGCCAAACTTCTTTCTTAAAAAAATGACTAAGTATGGCTCAAGCGTAGTTAATAAAATTGCAGCTGAGATGAGACTGAGTCATCTGTCATACCCTGGTCTCTCTTTTACTAATCAGTTGTGAGAAACATTTCAGAACCAGAGAGCAGCAGCAAAGAAATATGAGATGCTCAGACTTCTCGAGGCAATTAGAGACTAAAGAGCAGAAGGCAAATCAGTCTTTCTGCCTTGACAGCCTTAAAATACACATGGAAAGTAGACTTTGGAGCTACACTACTGGTGACAGATTTTGACCATAACACATTTGCTAAGAGGAAATAAAAATTACTCACTTCAGGACACGCATTCCACCCTCGCATAAGCAGGGATGCTATGGGCTTTGGGATGGAATAGCCGATGGGAGGTCTGATGTGGTGGTAAGCCATGTCTGCTGCCGCAGCCGCTGCAAACCAAATGGTCATGTCAGTTTTGAAATTCACATATTTATTTCAAGAAACATATGAACAGACAACAAAGAAATCATTAAAAATCAATCTGTGCAACATCAGCAGAGATTCAAAGAGGGCTCTATGATATTTTTTTAAATGCCTAAGCAACACAGTGGATAAATTGCTACTGTAAGTTTGTAATTGTTCATTTTTTCGGTTGTTCATTCAACAAATGGTGAGCAGAGGGGGTTTATACAGGAACAAAGAAACAAAGGAGCATATAAGCAGCAACTAGTATTGGGTATGTACATGATGTTTTAGGAAGTAAAGACTGAAAGGCAGATCGGACCAGGCTATACGATGCCATAAATCCCAGGCTAAAGCACTTATATTACACATAGTAAGATGAGGTACCACTGAACTTTGCACCCCTGAAATCACTTGTATCATTTGGGCAAAAAAGATTATTTTTTAAAACTTAAATCTTGTTACTGGTTACAAGAACGTTGGCATTTTAATTTTTAATGTTTATAAAGTAGTTATTATTTGCTGAACTCAGATACTCCAATCCATCATTTTAGCTAATACTGCTCATTGATTGAACTCCCTAGTGTTGCCTGCTTGCTTAGATTTCTGAATATTGCTCATCACAAAGTCCTCATCACTGTTTTGTGATTCTTGGGACTTCTTTGTAGATTCATGATTGCTGATTATTTTTTCTGTTGTGCAACCAGTGATTTTTATACTCCCTTGGAAACTAAACTTATAGTTACTTTTATTGAACACATTTTACATTAAGTATTATAGAGTCCCTTGGACTGCAAGGAGATCCAACCAGTCCATTCTGAAGGAGATCAGCCCTGGGATTTCTTTGGAAGGAATGATGCTAAAGCTGAAACTTCAGTACTTTGGCCACCTCATGCGAAGAGTTGACTCACTGGAAAAGACTCTGATGCTGGGAGGGATTGGGGGCAGGAGGAGAAGGGGACGACAGAGGATGAGATGGCTGGATGGCATCACTGACTCGATGGACGGGAGTCTGAGTGAACTCCGGGAGTTGGTGATGGACAGGGAGGCCTGGCGTGCTGCGATTCATGGGGTCGCAAAGAGTCAGACAAGACTGAGTGACTGATCTGATCTGATCTGATCATAGTAGATACATACATAAATTATTTCAATCCTTTAAAACTATTCATGAAAGGTAGGTGTTACTGTTACACGTGTTTGTGTGTGTGTATATATGTGTATGTGTATTGTGTGTATGTGGGTAGTTTTTAATTTATAAAAATTTTACTATAACCAGTAGTTAGCATAGCCTCTTTTTTCCCCCAGATTTCATGCTCTCTTCATTCACTTCACATTGAAAGTACTTCATAAACAACACACGAAGCTCTTTTATTCCTCTGAAAAATTGCTCTGCACCCATGGGAGGCTAAAGTTCCAGGACACTGCTTCCTGTGTTCTTATGATGTCACAAGCATCTGTCTCTATCTTAATGACTTTTAAGATATGACCCACACCCACTACCTGTCTTTTACCAAAGTTTACTCAAATTAAAATCTGTGTATGGATCTACATGCAGCAGATGTAATGCAATTATATGCAATGTCACTTAACATTTTGCTTTATGGATCATTCAGAATTACTACATAATTTCCCAACATGTAAAATTAATACTTGTTTTTCATACAAGTTTAGAAAATTAAAATAATTAGAAAGATTATAATTTTAGTATTCAGAGGAAACAATTGTTAAAGTATTTGAGCATTTCTTATATATTCTTCACATCATTGAGCTCATGTCCAATGTAAAATTATGGAATATTTTTCTCCTAAATTAAATATAAGCATTTTCTCATGCTATTAAAATTCTATGTTAGCATATTTTTAATGATTGCATTTAATGTGATTTACCTAATTATTTCTCAGTTTTAGGTTGTTCAAATTTGGGTGTAAACACTTCAAAGAATATGTTTTACAGTATAACTTTCCCAATTTCACAGATCATTTTTGAGGTATTTTGAGGAGTGAATTTATATGTCAAAGGCTATAACCATTTTAGAGACTTTTGATACATACTAATGAACACTTTCCCCAAATAGTTGTAATAGTTTATGCTCTCAATAAGAACTGTGTGAGAGCATTGTCATTATACCTGCATCAGAGTTAGGTTTTCTCATGTTATAAAATATTTTGCTAATATGAGAGGTAAATATATCCCAGGTGGCAGAGTGGTAAAGAATCCACCTGCCAATGCAGGAGACGCAAGAGACACAGGTTCGATCCCTGAGTTGGGAAGATCTCTTGGAGTGAGGAATGGCAACCCACTCCAGTATTCTTGCCTGAAAAATTCCATGGACAGAGGAGACTGGCAGGCTACCGTGCATGGGGTTGCAAAGAGTCGGCTATGACTGAGTGACTGGGCATGCACACACACACACAAATATATCTGCTCATTCGTTGCTGTTTAAATTTTGTTCTTTGATAAGTAGTTAGGCTTAATATTTATTGATTAGTTATTTGTGTTTGAAGTCTTAAGTTCATTCCCTTTGCCCACCTGGAACTTCAATATTTCCTTCCAATAGCCATCTAACTATACAGTGGTTCCAGGCTGAAGGAAGAGTCAGCAATTTCATTCCTGCTTTTGTCTTCAATGCCCTTTGTAATATATTTATTACATTTTCAATCCATTTCTGGCCACTATCAAGTAGACTTACAGTTGCTGATACTAAGAAAACAAAGAAACAAAAGACTGCTTATAACATATTAGCAAATTTAAAAACATGACATAAAATATGTCTTTGGTGTCACAGAAAACTAGGCTTTTTAGGTTCCTCCAGAGGCCGCTGCTGCTGCTAAGTCGCTTCAGTTGTGTCCGACTCTGTGTGACCCCAGAGACGGCAGCCCACCAGCCTCCCCCATCCCTGGGATTCTCCAGGCAAGAACACTGGAGTGGGTTGCCATTTCCTTCTCCAATGCATGAAAGTGAAAAGTGAAAGTGAAGTTGCTCAGTCGTGTCTGACTCTAGCGACCCCATGGACTGCAGCCTACCAGGATCCTCTGTCCATGGGATTTTCCAGGCAAGAGTACTGGAGTGGGGTGCCATTGCCTTCTCCGCCTCCAGAGGCTACTCTTGACTATTTCTCATTCATTTTAGAATAACGTAAATAAATAAGCAAACAAATAAACTGATAGTTAATGATCATTGGTCTTCTAACCCTGCTTTTTCACCTTATGATCATTTGGATATTGTTGAGCTGGTACAGCTATAAGCACATAAACCAGTGTAGAGAACACATTTAAACTAATTATACATCTCCTAATGGGTGGGGAGGGACTATTCATAAAGTGAGTTAAACTCAGATGCAGGTGCCAAATGTCTCCTCTGAAACTCTTTTAGACTCTGACACCAAGTATATAAAGTTACTTGTTTGCTTCTTGGCACTGTGTCTGAAAAATCAGTTTAAGATGAATGATATTTAATTCTCCATTATTCAAAGTAGATTCTGCAAGGCCTTGGCATCTGCTTCTCCCTTTTGCTTTATGCATTGTTGGCAGTGATACTACTCATTAGCACCTCTGCCAGAAAGTGGGCAATGCAACGTGAGGGTCATGGAATTGAAATTTGTCACCTTTGAGATTGCTTTGCTTTGTCAGTCTTGCCTAAGTGGCCATGCTACACTAGCAGCCGGGAACTTTCTGGTATTCCAGATTCAGGAAAGAGAACTGTCAGCCCATTAATCAAATTTTTTACCTTGATTGCTACATAAAATATGTGAATTGACTTACATAAACATTGGTTTCCACTTTCACAACTAAGACTTTGCTATTAAAGGAGAATAAGGATACATTTGAAAATATCAATAACTTTTTATTGAGTGCCTTTTATTTCTTCAGTACTACTCTGATATAGTTATCAATAGTTTGGCAAATTTATAATCTAGATTCTAGAGTAGGACTGTCCAATAGAACTTTCTGCAATGATGAAAATGTCCTTCTGTCCTGCTCAATATAGTAGCATACGTCTATTTAGAACTTTAAATGTGGCTAGTGTGACTAAGAATCTTTTTAATTTTATTTGGTTTCTATTATTTTAAATTTAAATAGCCATGTATGTCTCGTGATTTCCATGCTGTACAGCACAATTCTAGAGCACAGTTCCTATTATCCTGAGTGAGACAAATTAAACACAAATTTGTGAGTCAACCTCAGGTGTTTTCATAACCACAGTTTGATTTGTGGATTCAAGTTCTTTGTTACCAAGAAAAGAAAAGATATGAAAGGAGATTGTGAATGTTGTCTCTCAAAAGAGGCTAGTAACAGAAGAAGCATTCAATACGACATGCATTAACCTTCATTCATTTATTCAAAATGTTATTGTACATTCTATGTGAGTGATGACAGGCAGAAAAAATGAAGTGTTATGCTTTTCAAAAAATTACTAAATGAATGAGTAATAATGAATTACTGTAATTTTCACTGCTTTAATAGTTCAACCATAAGTTCCGAAATGTGACTCTTTTTGCCTCTGATTCCTTTTTCCCTATCTTCTTTCCCTGCATTACATCTACTGTCCTTTGCTGCCGCTGCTGCTGCTAAGTCGCTTCAGTCGTGTCCGACTCTGCGACCCCATAGATGGCAGCCCACCAGGCTCCGCCGTCCCTGGGATTCTCCAGGCAAGAACACTGGAGCGGGTTGCCATTTCCTTTTCCAATGCATGAAAGTGAAAAGTGAAAGTGAAGTCGCTCAGTCATGTCTGACTCTTAGCGACCCCATGGACTGCAGCCTACCAGGCTCCTCCATCCATGGGATTTGCCAGGCAAGAGTACTGGAGTGGGGTGCCATCGCCTTCTCCGACTGTCCTTTAGGTCTTAGCTTAGATAAACTCTCTCTGGGGTCCTTTCCTATGGATTCCCATAGCACTCTATACTATAATAGCAATTACTTAACTTAATTGCCTAGTTATTTGCTTGTCTCTACAAATAGATCACAAGCTCCTTGAGGTCAGGACTGTGGTCTTTTCACCATCGTCTCCTGTGCTTAGCACAGTGATTGGCATTTAGCAGGCATTCAATAGATAGGTAATGATAAATCAATAAATGTGATAGTTCGAAATATGATTTCATTGGAAAAAATATAGATCATGGTATATAGGACTCGCTACACATTTATTATACAAATGAATGAAGATGATGGATTAATGCCAATTAATATGTTGCTCATTATTATGTTTTTAGGACAGAGCATAATGCTTAGCTATCAAGAAATGTAGAATGAATATTAGGTTTTGTTTGATGTGAAATTAAAACATACTTATCTCATGACATATTGTTGGACAAGGAAATGGCAACCCACTCCAATATTCTTGCCTGGAGAATCCCATGGACAGCACAGCCTGGCAGGCCACAATCCATAAGGTTGCAGAGTCGGACATGACTGAAGGGACTTAGCACGAGCATGTGACATATGGAGCCCATGATGTTATTTTTTGTTCAAACATGTTGGGAGGGGGCTTCAATAAACTGAAGCAGTATGAAGAGTAAGAAATGCCCTTAACTAGGATATCTGGAGCCTAATTTTCAGTCTGGCTTTGCTTTTAATTCTCTGGGAGATCCCAATTAAGCCAGTTTGCCTCTGTGAGTATTAATTTCTCTAAATGTAAGACGAAGCAGGGAGGGCACACTGTAATGGTGACAAGCATGGGTTCTGGGGACAAGGAGCCATGAATTTAAGTCTTGACCATACCTGTTAGTAGCAGATGATATTGAGCATGCATCTTATCCTGATAGAACCTGATTTGTGATATACACTTAGAATTAAATAGAAGAAAGTCTACATAGAGCATCTGTCACATTGTTGACTCTCAACAAAAGTTAGTTGTTGTTGTAGCTATAATCATTACCTACAGATCTAAGGCTCTTACTGCTTCTTTTTAGTCTGAGCCTAGAGAACCAGATATCAAAAAATATTATATATTTTCTATTCTCTTTAGACCCCAACACATTGCATTGAGTTACTGCAAATCACAGGGCTAAAAACCTCCTCATCTGTCATCAGCCCCAGTTCATAACATGACACAGCCATTGTGGAGAGAATGACTATGCAGTAATCCATGATGAACTTAATTAGCTTTACATTGTTTATGGATAAACTGGTACTATATTCTGAATTCTTCAAGGAACCTATCACTTCCTGTCTTATGTTTTATAAAAGTAAAAAAGAGAGCAACAAAGTACAATATTTTGTTTGTAAGTTTTGACTAAGATAAAATTGCCAGAATTTTTTTTTTCTGGTTTGTGTGTATATGTGTTATAAAAAACACAATTGATTCTACTTCATTGTTTTTTAATGGGTAGGGATGTGGTGAAACAAAGAAAATGCAGTCTACCATCCCAGCAAGAGCTAAGACACATTCTTTGTTAAACTGACACTTTTCAGTGATGTATCACCAGAGCATACAGCATCTGAGAGAGACCATGAGATTGCAATCTTGAGATTGTACTAAGAATGGCTTAATTTTTTAAACCACATCCCATTCTCATTACAGGCTGTCAGAAGAATAGATTAATTTGCACCATTGTCTGTTCTCATTGCAATCTTTGTCAGTGTAATGAAGTATTGGAATGTTAATATCAGCTATATTCATAGAAATATCACCATCCATTGGACCGATTTGATCTTTCCTGTGATCTGTGTAGTGACTAGCTGGCATTACTCTTCTGAGTGATAAACTGATAGGATTAGCACAGCAAACATAGGACTTCAGAACTTTAGTTCACTCCTATTTTCCTATCACTGCCATAGCACTGTCCACATCTGCAATGTGCTTCTTCTGCCCTTTGAGGTTATTCTGTATCATGCCCTTTAGGATCCCAATCATATATGGAGCAGAACATAGTCATCTAATATTAAGCAAGGGTAGAAAAAGCAAATGGCTACAAATATATGAGATCTGTGACATAACTGGGTCTCTAAATTACATTAATTCATATTTTTTAAAACCACATGTGACACACAAAAAGTTTGCAAGCCATATTTAGCTACTGGACTATATAGATCTGCAACTCTGACGTAAAGCCTCAGTATAAAGTTTCACCAAAATTTGGCTAAATTGGATAAATTATCAGTTGTTCTTAATTTCCTGCCATATCCCAAACTTAGTTAAGAGTCTAGCATTAAGGAATCCCAGGACACCGAGTTGAGTCCCCTTGCGAACCAGATGGCAGCATACGTGGAAACAAAAGGAGAATAAGAGGCTCGTTTCTTGGCTCCAAACTATAATCCAAAAATGACCCGCAAAATTGAGTCCCTGGTTATAAGGGAATGGGACTGGATAAAATATGGACTGATGAATTAATTCATCCCAGACTTCTCCTTTAGTTTTTCATGATATATGAGAGGAGACAGACCCAGGAGAGAGAGAAAATCTGGGAGGCAGGTGTTGGTTTCCTTCTTTAAAATGTATCCAGGACAGGTCTTGTTTGCCAGGTCATACCAGCTTCTTTTTCATCTTGCCTGATTCTTCTCTGCTTGGCTTCATAGCTTGGCTCCTCCTCCCTCCCATCTCATCATTTCTGTCAGAGATCTGCTCTCTTCCTGTGTCCATCATCTTCCAGCTGGCTAAGTCAGAGGCCCAGAGGCAGTCCAGGACTTCTCCTTCTCCTTCGTGCTCTCACCTCAGTCCGTCGGCAAGTCCTGTTAAAAATCTCAAAACCAGCCTCTCCTTTCTCTTCACTAGTGAAATCTTAGTTAAGATTTGATACATTCTCTTCTGGATTACCTGGTTTCCTTGCTTCTTTTTCAAACTTCTCCAATCTACCCTCTGTTTTGCAGCAAGAGGGAACATTCTAAGACAACAGAGTTGTACCACTGCCCTGCTTAAACTCCTGCAGTGACTTCCACTATTGACAAAGGCTCTTTACCCTGAAGCTCTAGCTTTTCGTTTAGGGCATGTCTTTTGCTGCTGATTCCCTTATATGCTCTGATTCATCCCTCCCGAAAGATGCCCCTGCATCCTAGCCAGGCTGCCTTCTGCCAGGATACTTTTTCCATCTCCCCATTATTTACCTATTAAATAATACGCATCTTTTAAATATGCAGTTCAGTATCATCTGTCTAAGAATCCTTCCCTGATATCCTATTGCACCACCATTCTGGGCAGGAGAGCCCTCCAGGGAGCATTCTTTGCACTCTCTGATTCCCTCCAGTTGGGATATACTCTGCTGATGGTTCTTTTTCTCATGCTCCCTCTACACTACAAGGTCCTAAGCAATGCTGTTTTCCTCTTTGTCTTCCCTCTTACTTTAGCACAGTTTCTGGCCAGAGTAGTACTTAATGATGACTTAAGATAATATTTATTGAGTGCTTATTATTACCAGCCATCATTTCAACCCTTTGAGGCAGGTCTTACTATTATCCCCATTTAAAAAATAAAGACACTGAAGTACTCAAGTATAGCTTGTTTAAGCAGCTTTGAGTAAGATTACAAGACTCATGCTTTTACACTTATGCCAAGTCTCTTTAGCCTGAAAAATATTTTCTAAAAAATTGAGTTAATTGCCAATGTTTAAAAATCTTTAGATTTCTGAAGAAGCACACAGAAGTTAGTTGATATGGCAACAGTGAGCAGGCATCCCTATGTTTCTTTCCAGGCACTGTTTGGCTGCAGCTAGGTAGCAGC
This sequence comes from Bos taurus, assembly GCF_002263795.3. Taxonomy (NCBI): domain Eukaryota; kingdom Metazoa; phylum Chordata; class Mammalia; order Artiodactyla; family Bovidae; genus Bos; species Bos taurus. The sequence goes on from NC_037330.1 coordinate 70,319,997, forward strand.
TGTCCCCTTGAGTCAGAGCTTGTGATTTCCTGTCCATCACACTGGCCTGCATCAAGCTTTTACTTGCTTCCCCTGATCATGTGGGCATTTGATCGTGGGATGCTAGATGTGATGGCTTTTTCAGTTTTTTCTGAACCTGAGATTATAAGGTTAATTTGAATATATTTTGTGTAAAACAAACTCTAGCTTCAAATTCTTCTAAAGGCACACTCATCACTTGTATCACTTGTAGTCAGTGCTAATATTTGCATTCTATTTATATATTCCTCCCAGGAAGTAGGATTCTGTTAAATCCAGAAGGATGAGCCATGTGTAATGTTGCTGTTCCCATAATTGATAATGCTGTCCCACACTGTAGTCATGGATTTGTTCCTCATTGTAAATGGCTAATATGCAGCTTATATTGAATCTGATCCTTCACATAATTTATTGCTGAACATTTGCTAGACTGCCTAACCACTGCAATGATATTAACAGTCTCAGTTCTTGATGCATGGTAACTGTCTAACTTTAAAAAATTCAGCATCTATCATAAAGAAACTCTTCTTTCCAATAAAGTACTATATATTCTAATATATGAGATATTGGATTCAAGTTATCTTTGGTGAGACTTCTGTTTTATTATATAATATTTTCCCTCCAAAAACAGTAAATATTTCTGAGGGCCCATGAGAGAGGGAATCTTTATCTTTTTGAAATATTCATTTTATAATTAGCAAAGGGTAAAAGAGTAGAGAACATTGCAAAAATATATAAGTAAAATATGATAAATATGATAATAAATGACAACCTAGGGCATGGAAGAGACTGCACTTAACTGAATATTGAAGAATTCAGGAGGCTATTTTTGGAAGAAGTAATATTTAAACTAAAACCTAACAGTAAATTGGAGTTAGTATGATGAAAAGTGGGGAGGAGTGTGTCTGACAAACAACTCCCGTGTGCAGGGACATGGAAGTGAGGAAATGTGTCATGTTGGGAAAAGGAAACAGTTCATTGTGACCGAGCATAGAGAGGCTGCAAGTGGGAGGCATTGGGCCTGGAGAGGCAAGAAGAAGCCTAACCACAGGGGCTTTTAGATTGTTTTAAGAATTTTTTTTAATCTTAAGAACAAAGGAACATATTGAAGACTTTAAGTAAGGGGAGCTAGATGATCAAATTCGGGTGTCTAGAAAGCTATATCTAGGGCTTCCCTGAGGGTTCATCTGGTAAAGAACCCACCTGCAATGCAGGAGACCCTGGGTTGATTCCTGGGTTGGGAAGATCCACTGGAGAAGGGATAGGCTACCCAATCCAGTATTCTTGGGCTTCCCGGGTGGCTCAGCTGGTAAAGAATCTGCCTGCAATGTGAGAGACCTGGGTTTGATCCCTGGGTTGGAAACATCCCCTGGAGAAGGGAATGGCTACCCACTCCAGTATTCTAGCCTGGAGAATTCCATGGACTGTATAGTAAACTGTTACTGTGATGTTTTGCAGCAGTTACTTTACATTGTAATTTTTTCCTTTAGTCCATCAGGATGTACTTTTGGGGGGAAGAAACCCTGGAGCCTAAAGAAGAAAATATCATGGAAGCTAAGCACATTTGTCATTGCTCCCATAGGAATTGCTTTAATAGCTGGCATTGCTATCCCTGCCATGATCACTGGCACTCCTGTATACCAATAGATTGTTTTTAAAATGTTTTTTTTTTTTTAATCTTAAGAACAGAAGAACATATTGAAGACTAAATAAGGGGAGCTAGATGATCAAATTTGAGTGTTTAGAAAGCTATATCTAGTTATAGTATGGAAATTGGTGAAAAGAAGATGGTAAACAAAACTGGAGACATTTAAGACAGTTAAGATACTCTGCGAATTCTACCTGTGAAATAAGGAAGTAGCCATGGACAGGGAGGTAAGTGGATATATTTGAAAGATATTTAGAAAGAAGGATTGAAAAATAAGAAAACAAGTGAAAAACAAAAGTAAATAAGGAAGGAAGGAAAGAAGGATGGAAGGAAGGAAAAAGGAAAGAAAGAAGGAAAGAGAAAAGTCAAGGATGATTTTAAAGTTTTTATATGGTCTCCTGATGAATGATAATTCTACTTAAGCCCAGAATCATAGCAAGCCTTGACCCTGCATTACAATTTTCCCTTATCTTTTATCTTACAGTTGCAGAGAGATTTCAGTTTATAAAATTCAGTCATAGAATCATCTCATTTGATCCTCAGCGTAATCTCTGTGGAGTCATCGTTAATTGCATTTACTGAAGAAACTGAGCTTGTGAAAGATACTAGAGGCCAGATGAAATGCAACACATTCAAGAAAGCAAAAGAAGGTTTGAGTGGCTGGAGCACAGAAGTGAAATATTATGAGCAAGGTCAGAGGTCCTGAATCATATAGAGTGTTGCAGGACATATTAAGAATTTTTAGATTTATTCCAAAGAACAAGGGAAACCATAGGATGATTTTAAGCAATGGTAACATAGTCACGTTGACTCACTGGAAAAGACCCTGACTGGGGGCAGAGGGGAAGGGGACGACAGAGGCTGAGATGGTTGGATGGCATCACTGACTCGATGGACATCAGATCAGATCAGTCCCTCAGTCATGTCTGACTCTTTGCGACCCCATGAATCGCAGCACGCCAGGCCTCCCTGTCGATCACCGTCTCCCGGAGTTCACTCAGACTCATGTCCATCGAGTCAGTGATGCCATCCAGCCATCTCATCCTCTGTTGTCCCCTTCTCCTCCTGCCCCCAATCCCTCCTCTCCTCCTGCCCCCAATCCCTCCCAGCATCAGAGTCTTTTCCAATGAGTCAACTCTTTGCAAGAGGCGGCCAAAGTACTGGAGTTTCAGCTTCAGCATCGTTCCTTCCAAAGAAATCCCAGGGCTGATCTCCTTCAGAATGGACTGGTTGGATCTCCTTGCAGTCCAAAGGACTCTCAAGAGTCTTCTTCAACACCACAGTTCAAAAGCATCAATTCTTTGGCGCTCAGCCTTCTTCACAGTCCAACTCTCACATCCATACATGACCACAGGAAAAACCATAGCCTTGACTAGACGAACCTTTGTTGGCAAAGTAATGTCTCTGCTTTTGAATATGCTATCTAGGTTGGTCATAACCTTCCTTCCAAGGAGTAAGCGTCTTTTAATTTCATGGCTGCAGTCACCATCTGTAGTGATTTTGGAGCCCAGAAAAATAAAGTCTGACACTGTTTCCACTGTTTCCCCATCTATTTCCCATGAAGTGGTGGGACTTGATGCCATGATCTTTGTTTTCTGAATGTTGAGCTTTAAGCCAATTTTTTCACTCTCCACTTTCACTTTCATCAAGAGGCTTTTGAGTTCCTCTTCACTTTCTGCCATAAAGGTGGTGTCATCTGCATATCTGAGGTTATTGATAATTCTCCCGGCAATCTTGATTCCAGCTTGTGTTTCTTCCAGTCCAGCTTTTCTCATGATGTACTCTGCATATAAGTTAAATAAACAGGGTGACAATATACAGCCTTGACGAACTCCTTTTCCTATTTGGAACCAGTCTGTTGTTCCATGTCCAGTTCTAACTGTTGCTTCCTGACCTGCATACAAATTTCTCAAGAGGCAGATCAAGTTTTCTGGTATTCCCATCTCTTGAAGAATTTTCCACAGTATATTGTGATCCACACAGTCAAAGGCTTTGGCATAGTCAATAAAGCAGAAATAGATGTTATTCTGGAACTCTCTTGCTTTTTCCATGATCCAGCGGATGTTGGCAGTTTGATCTCTGGTTTCTCTGTCTTTTCTAAAACCAGCTTGAACATCAGGAAGTTCATGGTTCACATATTGCTGGAGCCTGGCTTGGAGAATTTTGAGCATTACTTTACTAGCATGTGAGATGAGTGCAATTGTGTGGTAGTTTGAGCATTCTTTGGCATTGCCTTTCTTTGGGATTGGAATGAAAACTGACCTTTTCCAGTCCTGTGGCCACTCCTGAGTTTTCCAAATTTGCTGGCATATTGAGTGCAGCACTTTCACAGCATCATCTTTCAGGATTTGGAATAGCTCAACTGGAATTCCATCACCTCCACTAGCTTTGTTCGTAGTGATGCTTTCTAAGGCCCACTTGACTTCACATTCCAGGATGTCTGGCTCTAGGTCAGTGATCACACCATCGTGATTATCTGGGTCGTGAAGATCTTTTTTGTACAGCTCCTCTGTGTATTCTTGCCATCTCTTCTTAATATCTTCTGCTTCTGTTCGGTCCATACCATTTCTGTTCTTTATTGAGCTCATCTTTGCATGAAATGTTCCTTTGGTATCTCTGATTTTCTTGAAGAGATCCCTAGTCTTTCCCATTCTGTTGTTTTCCTCTATTTCTTTGCATTGATCGCTGAAGAAGGCTTTTTTATCTCTTCTTGCTGTTCTTTGGAACTCTGCATTCAGATGTTTATATCTTTCCTTTTCTACTTTGCTTTTCGCTTCTCTTCTTTTCACAGCTATTTGTAAGGCCTCCCCAGACAGCCATTTTGCTTTTTTGCAATTCTTTTCTATGGGAAAGGTCTTGATCCCTGTCTCCTGTACAATGTCACGAACCTCATTCCATAGTTCATCAGGCACTCTATCTATCAGATCTAGGCCCTTAAATCTATTTCTCAGTTCCACTGTATAATCATAAGGGATTTGATTTAGGTCATACCTGAATGGTCTAGTGGTTTTCCCTACTTTCTTCTATTTAAGTCTGAATTTGGCAATAAGGAGTTCATGGTCTGAGCCACAGTCAGCTTCTGGTCTTGTTTTTGCTGACTGTATAGAGCTTCTCCATCTTTGGCTGATGAGTTTGGGTAAACTCCGGGAGTTGGTGATGGACAGGGAGGCCTGGCGTGCTGCAATTCATGGGGTCACAAAGAGTCGGACATGACTGAGCGACTGAACTGAAATGAACATAGTCACATTTATATTCTTAAAATATCATTGTAGTGGATGTGTAGAGATTGGGGAGGAAGAGAAGAACAAAGAGAGAATGGGCAAAGAGCTATTGCAATAAAGTGATAAAGATGGCACTTGGAACTAAGGTGGTGGTGGGTAAAACTTTAGATGAAGATAGGGTATATCTTCACTAATTCTATTCAGTATTGTACCAGAGACCCTTGCCTGTGTGAGAAAGCAAGAAAATATATGAAAAATACACATATTTGAAAGAAATAAGTAAAATATTCTTTATTCTGAGATGACATAATCATCTATGTTTAAAATCCCCAAAAATGTATAGGAAAGCTACTTGAACTGATAAGTAAACTTAGCAAATTTATAGGGCACTAGGTTGTTAAAAATTAATTATATCTCTATATTTACAAAAATCATTATTCATTGAAATTAATAAACCTTTAAAATAGCATCAAGAAACACAAAATACATAGAAATAATTCTAAAAAAATATGTGTAAGGTTTCTGTGATGAAAACTACAAACACACTGATGACAGAAATCAAAGACCTAAATGAAGGGAGAGATATACTGTTTATCAATTGGAAGATTCAATATGTGTAAGTTGTCAGTTCTTCCCGAATTGCTCTACAGATTCACTGCAATTCAATCAAAATACCAGCAACATTTTTTTGTAGAAATAGACAAGCTGGTTCTAAAATTTATATGGAAAAACAAAAACTTTACAATAGCAAAAGCAATTTTAACAAAGAAGAGCAAAGTTGGAGGATTCGCATTATGTGATTTCTAGATTCACTATAACTTATCAATATAGTGTGATATTGGCATAGGGAAGCCTTATATTGATGGAACAGAATAGAATCTATATGTGTGGTCAATTAATTTTTGATAACAGTACCAAAATAACTTAATAGATAAAGGAAGTGTTTTAAATAAATCATGCTAAAAAAATGGGTATCCATATTAAAAACAATTAATAAAGAATACAAATTCAACTCTTACCTTATACCATTAAAAAGTAATTCTAGTAGATCTTATAAATATAAAACCTAAACCTATAAGGTTCCTATAAGTAAACACAGGAGGAAATATTTGTGATCATGAGTGTAGCAAGAATATTTTAGATAGGATACATAAAAATATAAGTTTGATAAGGTAAATTTCACTGAAATTAAAAAAAAAAAACTTCTGCTGTTTGAAAGGCATTGGTTAGATTATGAAGAAGCAAGTCACAGACTATAGGAAACTATTTGCAAAATACATAGCAGATGAAAGAGTCTACCTAGAATCTAAATACTCTTATTAGTATATAAGATAATTTAAACAAATAATTTACCAAAGAAAGAGATATGAACAGCAGATAAACACACAAAATTATCAATATTATTAGTCATTAGAGAAATATAAAATAATACCACAACTATTTGCCATAATATACCTACTCAAATTGTTAATAATTTATTTTAAGTGGACAATAAAAAGAGTGCTGGCAAGGATGTGTATCAACTGAAATTCTCATACACTTCTCATACAAGATGCTTTGGAAAAAATCTTACTGTAATATCTAGTAATTATTATATATATTTGTCCAAGAGTAATTAAAACAAACACACAAAAACCTAAATGGTTTTGGTAATTACACTCATAATATCACCAAACTGAGAATAACTCAGATGATCATCAACTTGGGAATGGACAAATAAAACCAAAGTACATCAACACACCTCTTCATAGATCACAGTCTTGTGATGAAAGGGCTTGCATAATTCAATAAAGCTATGAGCCATGCCATGCAGGGCCACCTGAAATGGACGGGTCACAGTGGAGAGTTCTGACAAAGCATGGTCCACTGGAAGAGGGAATGGCAAGCCACTCCAGTATTCTTGCTGTGAGAACCCCATGAACATGAATGGTATGAAAAGGCATAAAACACGACCCTGGAAGATGAACCTTCCAGGTCAAAAGGTATCCAATATGCTACTGGGGAAGAATGAAGGGCAATTACTAATAGCTCCAGAAGGAATGAAGGCCTGCACCAAAGCAGAAAGGATGCTCAGTTGTGGATGTGTCTAGTGGTGAAAGTAAAATCTGATGCTATAAAGAACAATATTACATAGGAACGTGGAATGTTAGGTCCATGAATCAAAGTAAACTCGAGGTGTGAAGCAGGAGACGGCAAGAGTGAACAATGCACTGTAGCAATCAGAGAACTAAAATGGATGGGGATGGGTGAATTTAATTCAGATGACTATTATATCTACTACTGTAGGCAAGAATCCCTGAGAAGACATGAAGTAGCCCTCATAGTTAACAAGACATGCTGTATTTGGGTCCAATCACAAAACAGATTGATCTCGGTTCACTTCCAAGGCAAACCATTCAATACACAGTAATCCAAATCTGTGCATCAATCACTGATGTCAAAGAAGCTGAAGTTGACCAGTTCTATGAAGACTGACAAGACGTTCTAGAACTAACACCAAAAAAAAAAAAAAAGATGTCCTTTTCATCACAGGAGATTGGAATGAAAAAGTAGGAAGTCAAGAGATACCTCAAGTAACAGGCAAGTTTGGTCTTGGAGTACAAAATAAAGCAGGCCAAAGGCTAACAGAGTTTTGTCAAAAGAACACACCGATCATAGCAAACACATTTTTCAACAACACAAGAGACGACTTTACACATTGTTGTTGTTGTTCAGTCACTCAGTCGTGCCTGACTGAGCGACCCCATGGACTACAGCACACCAGGCTTCCCTGTCCTTCACTCTCTCCTGGAGTTTCTTCAGACTCATGTCCATTGAGTTGATGATGCCATCCAACCATCTCATCCTCTATACCTCCTTTTCCCCCTTGCCCTCAATCTTTCCCAGCATCAGGGTTTTTTCCAATGAGTCAGCTCTTTGCATTAGGGGGCCAAAGTAGTGAAGCTTCAGCTTCAGCATCAGTCCTTTCAATTAATATTCAGGGTTGATTTCCTTTAGGATTGACTGGTTTGATCTCCTTGCTGTCCAAGGGACTCTCAAGAGTCTTCTCCAGCACCACAGTCGAAAGCATTAATTCTTTGGTGCTCAGCTTTCTTTATGGTCCAACTCTCACATCTGTACATGACTACTGGAAAAACCATAGCTTTGACTATATGGACCTTTGTGGGCAAAGTGATATCTCTGCTTTTAAATATGCTGTCTCTATTTGTTATAACTTTTCTTCTCAGGAGAAAGCATCTTTTAATTTCATGGCTGCAATCACTGTCTACAGTGATTTTGCAGCCCAAGAAAACAGTCTGTTACTGTTTCCATTTTTTCCCCATCTATTTGCCATGAAGTGATGGGACCAGATGTCATGATCTTAGTTTTTTGAATGCTGAGTTTTAAGTCAGCTTATTCATTGTCCTCTTTCACCTTCAGCAAGAGGCTCTTCAGTCCCTCTTCACTTTCTACCATTAGGGTGGTATCATCTGTGTATCTGAAGTTATTGATACTCCTCCCAGCAATCTTGATTCCAGCTTGTTATTCATCCAGCTGGGCATTTCTCACCAAATGGTCCATACTGAAATCAGATTGATTATATTCTTTGCAGCTGAAGATGAAGAAGCTCTATACAGTCAGCAAAAACAAGACCTGCAGCTGAAACTGTGGCTCAGATCCTGAGCTCCTTATTACAAATTTGAAGAAAGTAGGGAAACCATTGTACCATTCAGGTATGACCTAAATCAAATCCCTTAAGATTACACAGTGGAAGTGTTAAATAGATTCAAGGGATTAGATCTGATAGACAGAGTGCCTGAACAACTATGGACAGAGATTCATAACATTGTATAGGAGTCAGTGACCAAAATCATCCCAAAGAGAAAGAAATTCAAGAAGGCAAAGTGGTTGTCTGAGGAGGCTCTCAAATAGCTGAGGAAAGAAAGAAGCGAAAAGCAAGGGAGAAAGGGAAAGATATACTCAACTGAATGCAGAGTTGCAGAGAATAGCAAGGAGAGATAAGAAGGCTTTTTTTTCAATGAAAAATGCAAAGAAGTAGGGAAAAACAATAGAATGGGAAAGACCAGAGATGTCTTCAAGAAAATTGGAGATATCAAGGGAAATTTTCATGTGAGGATGGGCTTGATAAAGGACAGAAACAGTAAGGACCTAACAGAAGTAGAAGACATTATGAAGAGGTGGCAAGAATACAGAGAAGAACTGTACAAAAAAGGGCTTAATGACCTAGATAACCACGATGGTGTGGTCACTCACCTAGAGCCAGACATCCTGGAGTGTGAAGTCAAGAGGGCCATAGGAAGCATTACTACAAACAAAGCTAGTAGAGGTGATAGAATTCCAGCTGAGTTATTTCAAATCCTAAAGGATGATGCTTTTAAAGTACTGCACTCAATATGCCAGCATATTTGGAAAATTCGGGAGTGATCACAGGGTCATTCCAATACCAAAGAATGGCAATGCAAAGAATGTTCAAACTACTGGGCAACTGCACTCATTTTGCATGCTAGTAAGGTAATGCTCAAAATCCTTCAAGCTAGGCTTCAATAGTACATGTACTGAAAATTTTCAGATGTATAAGCTGGGTTTAGAAAAGGTAGAGAAACCAGAGATCAAATTACCTACATTCGTTGCATCATAGAGAATGTAAGGGAATTCCAGAAAAAATATCTACTTCTGTTTCATTGACTGTTCTGAAGCCTGTGACTGTCTGGATCACACATACATACACACACATCAACACAATGGAATATTACACAGGAATGTGAAAGAATAAATAACTGATAAATGTACTAACATGACTCCATTTATTTGCCATCTGGAAAAGGCAAACTTACAGGGACATAATTCAGATCAGTGGTTGCTAGGGGCTGGAGGTATGAAAGGTGAATTGATTCCAAAGAGGCATGGGGGAACTTTTGAAGTATTGAAACTCCTGTTTATCATGATTGTCGTTGTGATTATATAGCTGTATATAGTTGTTAAAACTCCTTGAATTATTAGCCTAAAATGGTAACATTTACTATACTATAACTTATAGTATAAGTTGAGATATAAGTTATATCTCAATTTATACTATATAAATTAAACATAATTTTTTTAAATGACAATTGCAATAATTTAAATGATGAAGATGGTGGCTTGAGCTAGGATGGTGGAAGATGATGTAAAATGCACAGGAAGAAGTGAACTGATTGATACAGGAGATGAGAAGGGAGACATGTGAAGTGAAAGTTGCTCAGTTATGTCAGACTCTTTGCGACCCTATGAACTATATAGTCTATGGAATTCTCTAGGCCAGAATACTGGAGTAGGTAGGCTTTCTCTTCTCCAGGGGATCTTCCCAACCCCAAGATCAAACTCAGGTCTCCCACATTGCAGGCAGATACTTTACCAGTTGAGCCACAAGAGAAGCCCAAGAGAAGCACAAAGGAAGAACAAGGGAAGCTCTGATAAAAATACTACAATATGTCTAGAATTACAGTGGGTTTTTTAATATACTCATAAATCTTACCAGAAATCATATTCTAAGAGGTAGAGAGATGATAACAGATCAGAACAAGAAATAAACAGCAATTCTTGTCCAGTTCAAAATAGAGTCCTCTTATCCACACTATAATAAGGGCCCGATCCCATCATTTAAAACTCTGAAAGCATATAGAGAAAGGTTAGGACAATTATGTACAGAGCATATCATTTGTGAAAAGTTCTTGGTTAGACAGTATGCAGAGTGTAATTAAAGACCATATGGTTATTAGGAGGAAAATATCTTGAAGACAGTATGAGATATGGCTATTGCTCTGCACATGAGTACTAATAAATATTGTGATCCTGGTTAAGACTTTGAACTTCTGTGAATATCCACATTTGTAAGGTATGTCTTTCCCTAACATCCCTTTTGACTTGATCCTTCTGACGTATTTGTGCTTCCCTGGTGGCTCAGACAGTAAAGAATCTGCCTGCAATAAGGGAGACCTGGGTTTGATCCCTGGGTTGGGAAGATCCTCTGGGGGAGGGCATGGCAACCCACTCCAGTATTCTTGCCTGGAGAATCCCCATGGACAGAGGAGCCTGGCAGGCTGCAGTCCATGGGGTTGCAAAGAGTTTGGATGCAAGTGAGTAACTTTAATTTCACTTCTGATATATTCTGATAGGGTGACCACTTAAAGAGCTTACACTATAGTTCATTATAAAATTTATTTATGATTTAATTTGAAAACTACTTTTGAATCATGGTAAGTTTTGGGGATGCAAAGTCAAGGGGTTTTTAGACTCATGGTGAATACAAGTAAGTAAACAGTGTGACCAGACAAAAAGAGCAGAGCAAATAAAATGGAGAGAAATGCAAATCAAATTTACTTCAAATATTTGTACATTTTCCCCTGTGATTAGATTCCCTACTTCCATCTTCTGCAGTTACACAGAGTATAATGTATATTATCAAATATAATCAACAACAAAATTATAGGCTCACTCGCAAAGTCCCAGTTTTCAAATACATCTATATGTATTTAATACAAAATTAGAAAAAGCCATTCTCCTTTGTATAAGGTGAGAAGCTGAAAGCAGACCTGATAGATAATTTTTATGTGTTGCTAATTTCAGCTCACCCTTATATGAACACCAAAAAGGCACTTCTAAATCAAATCTCAAAAAGTAAATATGGCATTATTTACATGATTTGTACCCACATTCCACATGGCCTCGTCATCTGCTTGTTTTTATTAACAACAGATAAATCAAAACCTTAAACTTTAATTAAAAAACCCTACCCTTCTGTGTGTCTACGTCCAAAATCATATAGTTATGGGCCGTTAAGCCTTCTGGACTGGGCACGTACCTTGAGACCGTTTCTTTACTTCTCACCTTGCCAGTCCACCAAGAACTGTCATTTTGGGGGAACGATGTTTCTTGAATTTGTGAAAATGCAGAGAACTCTGGAAATCAGAGGAACTTTTCTTTTTTCCTGGCTGCACCCTGCAGCTTGTGGGATCTTAATTCTCCAAGTAGGGCCCTCGGCAGTGAAAGCATACAATCCTGACCGCTGGACCACCAGGGAATTCCCTCAGAGAAACCTTAACTGCAGCATGGCTTACCTGGCTTGAGATGAGCAAAGGGAATTTCTCCAGTGAGAAGCTCCCACAGACACAGAGCATAGCTGAAGACGTCGGCTTTGATCGTGTAGCGTGTACACTGTGTGAACACCTCAGGAGCCATCCAGCGGAGGTTCTGCAGGTCAAGAAACATCCACAAGTCACTGACCAAGTGTTTAGTTCTTCTACTGTAGGACAGTGTTCTTCTTAGCGAGGATTCGTTAAGTATTCTATGTTCTCAAAAATGTAAACATAAAATAACATCAATACTGCCCTCAATGTGTGCAATAATAAACTGGCTCCTTTACACAGAAATGGTGTTTACTGCTGCCTTTTAGTTTTTCAAAGGACGTTTTTTTAATCATTGGAAGATCATGAAATCCATAATTCTTCCAAATATACTGCAACAATATTAATTGCCAAGTAAAATGGTGAGCACAGCAGTGGTACTGTTTTGCTTATCTCTGAGTATCTTTCCCTTGGAAGCCTTGAAAACTTCTGAATACCCATCCATGGATTCATCCAAGAACTCTATGCCTCCCTGTGTGTGAACCATGCACTCTAGGGGGAAGCATCTCCCCTTTAGAGCTTCAGGTTGTAATTTAGGAAGTCACTAAATTAGACCAATAAACAGTGCCCTGATGACTGAGGAGAGAAAGGGTCTCAGGGGAGTGCCCAGAATATTCGTGTGAAGGAGGTGTCTCACTGGCAGGATCAGGTCTGTCATATCTCCTTTGTTTGCCCAGTGGTGTTATTTCTAAATGCTGTTTGTGCAATATTCCTGAAAGCAAGCCCATAAAGCATGACAAGTTTCTCCGTACAAAGTTCTACCCTCATGTTTTGATGGTATCATTTACATTCTTTTTATTTGCAATTGTATATTTTTTCATTTTTAAATATAAGTTTCCATTATGGGATGCAACTGCATAAATTTGATTTATGTGTGGTTTAGGAAAAAGAATACTAGAAGTAGGGAAGGAAAATTCTAGTCCTGGGCCTACTATCAACTATTTGGGTGGTTCTGAGAAAGTCTCCTATGCTTCTTGGACCTGAGATTCCTCAAGGGTAACACAGGACGCAGGTCCTTCTAGCTCTAAAATCTCGTGGCTTCATAATCATATCAATGAACTTCGCCAAATACCTTCTGTCTTTGTATTTCCCCTGAAAGAAACTAGTATTCTCTTATTACTCTTGGTGATATTCTGTGTGCAGTGCTGCCTGCTGATAATTCTTTTGAAGTGTCTACATTATTTTGAAGTCATGCATAATTGCAGCTTTCCAAGAATGTCTTTATTTTGATTATGGTGCTTATATGCAATCCTTCCACATGAGCTTTCACATTCCAAGTAGCCTCCAATTATATAGCAGATTATGAGTTTTGTCACAACATTGCATCAGCAGGAGTAAGCATACAATATGCCCATTTTTTTAACAGGGGGTAATAGAAATAATTAGCAAACTTATACAAGGCCACATAACTAATAAGAAATAAAATAGCCTTCAAAATAAATCTTGAGTAGGGCTGTGCTTAAAGACTCCACTCCTAGGATAGAAGAATGTTACTTGCTTTGCGGAAATTCAATTCAATTTCATTCAACAAGAATGAATATTTAACCAGAGTCTCCATTGGCTACATTTCAGAATCTCCTGGGGCAACTTTTAAAAGATACATGTACTCAAGATGAGCCCTAGGACAAGGAGATCAGAATTTCTGGGGGCTGGATTCAGGTTGAATGTTTTTACAAACGTTTCCAAAGTGATTTCAATGCGCACCCACGGTTGAGGTCCATCCATTGTGTTAGCTATCTCTATGTCAAAGATGCCAGATAAGATCTGTATTTCCTGTCAATAAAAGGACCCACTCTTCCACCTCTCTCATATCTTACCATACTTCTCCTTTCTTACTCCACTCCAGTCAATCTGGCCTTGAACACACAAAGGACTCTCCTGCTGCAGGACCTTTGCACTTACTGTTCCGTCTTCTACACTGCTCTTCTCCTCTTATGGATAACTCCCACATAGGTCTCTTATCAAAGGCTATCTTTCTATTTCACTCATCTAAATGACACCCCCTATCACTTTTCATTCATCTTCTCTGCTTTGTTTTTTTCTTCATAACACTTATCACCACCTGATATATGTTTTACTAATTTGTTCAATGTTTATCTTCTTCCATGAAAATATTAGCCCCATAAACACAAGAATTTTGCTTTGTTCATGGTAATAGTCCCAGGTCCTTGAAAATGTCTGACACTTAGTAGGTATTCCATAAATGTCTGTTGAATGAATGAAATTTAACTGGGGAAACCAGCATGCTTAATCCTTAATCCATGATGTGGTTCCTGCCTTCCTCTTTGACTTGTCTCTCACTTTGTCTTCTCACACAGTGCATGCCAGCAATGCCAAGCTATTGAAAGTCCCCAAGGAAAGCTGGTGTTTCTGCCTCCCCTGTGCCTTTGCATATGTGTTCATTCTGTTTGAATTGATTTATTCCTGTTCATTCTACCTGAGTTCCCATGAGGCTTTGCTACATCTCTATCATTGAATGTCCATACTGCCTTCACCCTTACTTGCATATGGTTTTTCCCACTACAAAATGAGCTACTTGAGATCAAAGACAAGCTTTTATTCACATTTTGTATTCTTGGCCATTTGTACAATGCCTGACGCATTGTCAGTTCAGTTCAGTTCAGTTCAGTCACTCAGTCCTGTCCGACTCTTTGCGACCCCATGAATCACAGCACGCCAGGCCTCCCTGTCCATCACCAACTCCCGGAGTTCACTCAGACTCACGTCCATCGAGTCAGTGATGCCATCCAGCCATCTCATCCTCTGTTGTCCCCTTCTCCTCCTGCCCTCAATCCCTCCCAGCATCAGAGTCTTTTCCAATGAGTCAACTCTTCGCATGAGGCGGCCAAAGTACTGGAGTTTCAGCTTTAGCATCATTCCTTCCAAAGAAATCCCAGGGCTGATCTCCTTCAGAATGGACTGGTTGGATCTCCTTGCAGTCCAAGGGACTCTCAAGAGTCTTCTCCAACACCACAGTTCAAAAGCATCAATTCTTCAGCGCTCAGCCTTCTTCACAGTCCAACTCTCACATCCATACATGACCACAGGAAAAACCATAGCCTTGACTAGACGAACCTTTGTTGGCAAAGTAATGTCTCTGCTTTTGAATATGCTATCTAGGTTGGACATAACTTTTCTTCCAAGGAGTAAGCGTCTTTTAATTTCATGGCTGCAATCACCATCTGCAGTGATTTTGGAGCCCCAAAAAATAAAGTCTGACACTGTTTCCCCATCTATTTCCCATGAAGTAATGGGACCAGATGCCATGCTCTTAGTTTTCTGAATGTTGAGCTTTAAGCCAACTTTTTCACTCTCCACTTTCACTTTCATCAAGAGGCTTTTGAGTTCCTCTTCACTTTCTGCCATAGGGTGGTGTCATCTGCATATCTGAGGTTATTGATATTTCTCCTGGCAATCTTGATTCCAGCTTGTGTTTCTTCCAGTCCAGCGTTTCTCATGATGTACTCTGCATAAGTTAAATAAGCAGGGTGACAATATACAGCCTTGACGTAGTCCTTTTCCTATTTGGAACCAGTCTGTTGTTCCATGTCCAGTTCTAACTGTTGCATCCTGACCTGCATACAGGTTTCTTAAGAGGCAGGTCAAGGGGTCTGGTATTCCCATCTCTTTCAGAATTTCCCACAGTTGATTGTGATCCACACACTCAAAGGCTCTTGCCTAGTCAATAAAGCACAAATAGATGTTTTTCTGGAACTCTCTTGCTTTTTCCATGATCCAGCGGATGTTGGCACATTGTAGACCCTTCATAAATGTTTTTCGAGTAAGAGTACTACCTAGCAGTGTGAAAAAAGTGCTACAAAAGCACAGACAGAAAAGTGTATGGGGAGGAGGTGGAAGGGGCAGTTTATAGGACGGAAGGTACTTAAAATGGATAAACTTTTCTTGGCCATGCAAGATAATTAGACTTTCTCGAGGTGGGATGTAATGAAAGGTTTTTTAGGCAGAGAATATGACCCTGGGAGAGTCATAAATCTGTGAAAGTGAATAAAATATTTGGGGAATAGCCAGATGGCTTGTATGTATGTTGCAGGAATCATTGGGGACTTTAGAAAATGTTTAGTGGAAAATGAAGTCACAGAAGAGTCTTGGGTTCAGACTGGGGGGAGAGTGTTGTAACATTTTAATGCTTCCCAGGTGGTGCTAGAGGTAAAGAATCTGCCTGCCAATGCAGGAGATGCAAGAGAAGTGGGTTTAATCCCTGGATCAGGAAGATTCCCTGGAGGAGGAAATGGCAACCCACTCCAATATTCTTGCCTGGAAAATTCCATGGACAGAAGAGCCTGTGGACTATAGTGGACCATAGTGACCATAGTCCATGTGGTCGCAGAGTCAGACAGGACTGAATGTGCACACACACACACACACAACATTTTAAGCATCATTGACGATTTACAGGAAGAAGTGAATTGTCAGAACACAACACTTGGCTGATGTTGCAAAGAATGAACTGGAGGAGAGGACTGGAATTAAAAGCCTAGAACAACGGTCCAGAAAAGAGATGGGGAAGACCTGAACTGAGGCAGTGGTAAATGAAAGTTTGGGATGCACTAAAAAAGAAAAGAAATAGAAACAAACATAAAAAGTGATTGAGCAGTGTGTAAGCAGAAGCAGGAAAAGGAAGGAACAGAAGTTAGCCCAAGCTTGGGTAATTAAATAACACAGCTAAGTCAGAAAGAGATGTACACTCCTTCATGGGGAGGTGAGAGGGAAAAGCAGATAATGAATCTAAATGCAGACATTTTGAGTACAATTTATGTTTGCTTCAGAAGTTATAATTTATATTTTTCTTAAACATTAATGCTTGACTGTATCACCTATCGCCTTACAATGTTAAAATGGAAAACTATAAATTGTTAATAGATGCAGGTAAACTATGGATTTTATGGTTACCTATTAAATTTTAACTCTACCACTTAATAAGGAGATCTAAACATGAAAGTCAATTATCCATGCCCGCCATGTACTTTTCAATTAGATTTGAAACAAATTCTGTTACTTTTTCTGTAACATTTTTCAAATATATATCTAATCAATTTCTCTAACAGAGCCTTGAAATAGTTCTTTTGGGGGCTTACTAAAAATAAAAACATAAAACATTATCCTGCCTCTGGGACAATGACATTTCTTCCAGTTAAAGCTGCTTTCATCTCCTTTTCTCTCATGCTGAGTTTACACATTCTAATTGTTTCATAATTATAGGGAACGTGAGCCGCAACAAACCCCAGGTTGTTTTGTCATGTTGTCTTCATCCAGAGACTGCAGAAATCTTGATTCTGGGGAAAAGAGAAAACAAATTCATGTCAAAGGAAATATTTTAAAACCAAGGTCAAAGATTATAGCCAAAAGTTTGAAACCCCAAGGAAACCTGTCTCATTTAAATTTTTACTTCCATTTTTTTAGCTGAGGATATAAAAGAGGAAAAACTGAAAAGAAATGACATACTTTTAAAATTAATTGAAAAATTTAAAAATTCATTTGTTTTTAATTGGAGGATAATTGCTTTACAATATTGTGTTGGTTTCTGCCATACAACGACATGAATCAGACACAGGCACACACATGTCACCTCCCTCTTGCTAATTGAAAACTTCCCAGTACCCCTCCATGACAACTTGAAATGTGAATAATTTAGAGAAATATAGCTGTCGGGGTGATAACCATTTTCAGGTTTATCATATAATATCTCCACCGATGAGGAAGGAAGAAAGAAACTGATGTCACTGAGGATGCATTATTCATTGAAATCTCACCTCCGAAATCTGCCACCACAGCATGCCCATCCTCATAGAGAAGAATATTGTGACTGTAAAAAAATAAAAAGTAGATTTTGAGTAACGTTTACTATTTTCAGTCTGAATGGTCTCTCAAGGAAGAGGATGACAATCATCATTTGTTTACCCCAGAAGTTAAACAACTCCCCAAAAGTTAACAGACATCTCAGGTTAGTGACTCTGATTTTTGTAGTTTACTAATCTGAAAGGAATGTTTATATAATGTGATCATCTTATCTTTGACTTTGAAAGTATTCAAAGTATTTTACTTTAGATATACCTTCTAAACTTGTCAAAGACCCATTAGCTGAAGATAAGTTTTTCAGCTCTTTGAAGTTCAGTTGCTAACAAAATTTGGTTACAGGCAGTAGTAAAAGGTATCTGTGAGCATATCAGAGTCAGAGCAAGGGAACAAGTTTGCCAGAACTCTAGGTACAAGGGCAGTTCAAGGGAGGACCTGACATGAATATAGGAAAAGGACTCTCTATGGAAAATGTCTTGGTCAATATGTTCTAGCTGGTATCCTAGAAAAAAAAGTGTTTTTAAGGCCTGTGAAATGAGGCCAGCTAAAGCACTTTTTAAGCTCTTGGAGAGGAAAACATAGAAAGGTCTTCAAAGTCTCCTTTCCAAACTAGAATTCAAGCTAGAACAAGGCTATCCTTTTCAAGGACAACTCTCTGTGACCTCCTGGACTGGACTGTAGCCTGCCAGGCTCCTCTATTCATGGGATTTTCTAGGCAAGAATATTGGAGTGGATTTTCTAGGCAAGAATATCTCCTTCTCCAGGGGATCTTCTTGACCCAGGGATAGAACCCATGTTTCCTGTGTTTCTTGCATTGGCAGACCGATTTTTTATCACTGTGCCACCTGGGAACAGAGAAGTAAGAGGATGTCAAAATGAAAAGCCCCCTGAAATGTTATCTTTAACTGTAAATTACCAATTAATACAGTCAGTGAGAATGACACTGTCATGATAAAAAACTCTCCAGTATCAGGAGCTCTCTGGAAGTTCAAGGACAAAAAGAAGAATGAATCAAAAATGCTGTACCACTAGATTACTTGAAGGATTTAGGTGTGTTATTATACCACAGTCCCTTAATCTATCAAAAGATAATGAGGGTCACAGTCCATAGATATCATTAAAACATGCTAAACATGAATTACCAATTGAATTAAATGATTATATGTATAGTATCCTATCCATTAATTTAATTTTAATTCAAATTAATAATGTAGAACTATGGTTATCAAAATAGTTAGCAGCATATTCTCAATACAAATAACAGATATATAAATGAAGTTGCCCTAGTTGAACACCAGAAAAGGCTGACAGAAACCCTACTTAATCTTCACCTGTTTCAAAATCACGGTCCTTGAGGCAACAGCTTAAAATTTTGGATGTTGTGTGTGCAGGCCTGTTAAGTCACTTCAGCTGTGTCAGACTCTGCAATCCTATGGATGGTAATCCACCAAGCTCCTCTGTCCATGAGAAGCCTTGGGCATATTTTGTTTATTCATTTGCGTGTTTAAATTTCTTCTAAATTATTTATGTTACTAAAAATAAGGATGATAATGCCAGGTAACTGGAATTGGGATAGTTTAGCATAATTTTACTCTTCAAGCAAAAGAAATGGCTTCCCTGATGGCTCAGTAGTAAAGAATCCATCTGCAATGCAGTATACACAGGTTCAATCCCTGGGTTGGGAAGATCCCCTGGAGAAGGAAATGCCTACCCATTCTAGTATTCTTGCCTGGAAAACCCCATAGACAGAGGAGCCTGATGGGGTACAGTCTATGGGGTTGCAAAGAATCAGACACAGCTGAAGTGACTAAACAACAGCAAAATAAACAATTTGATCACTGGGCTGCCCTGTTCCTCGTGGTATGAGGGGCAGGATGTCTGAGGATACAGGGATCATGCTGATAGTTGTAACTACAGCATTTTTAGCATGTGCTTATTTTGGGCACACTGCTTACACTCCTTATCACATTTGATTATACTCATAAACGTTTTTTAAACAAATAAACTTAAAATAAAAAGTCACAAGTTTGGTAGCGTAAAGATCACATTAGTTAATAAGCAAGTACTTATTGAATTGTGGTTGTTTAGACACTAAGTTGTGTCTGACTCTTTGTGACCTCATTACCTGCAGCACGCCAGGCTTCATTGACCTTCACTATTTCCTGGAGTTTGCTCAAACTCATGTCCACTGAGTTGGTGATGCCATCCAACCATCTCATCTGCTGTCTCCCCTCTCCCCCCTCCCCTCAATCTTTCTCAGCATCAGAGTCTTTTGTAATGGGTTGGTTCCTTGAATCAGGTGGCCAAAGTACTAGAGCTTCAGCTTCAGCATCAGACCTTCCAGTTAATATTCAGGGTTTCTTTGCTTTAGGATTGACGGGTTTGATCTCCTTGACGGCCACAGGCTTCTCAAGAGTCTTCTCCAGCACAATTCAAAAGCATCAATTCTTCCGTGCTCAGTCTTCTTCATGGTCCAACACTCATATCTATACATGGCTACTGGAAAAACCATAGCTTTGACTATACAGATCTTTGTTGACAAAGTTATGTCTCTGCTTTTTAGTATGCTGTCTAGGTTTGTCATAGGTTTTCTTCAAAGGAGCAAGCATCTTTCAATTTTGTGGCTACAATCACATCTGCAGTGATTTTGGAGCCTAAGAAAAGAAAATCTCTCATTGTTTCCACTTTTCCCCATCTATTTTCTATGAAATGCTGGAACAGGATGCCACAATCTTCATTTTTTGAATGTTGAGCTTCAAGTCAGCTTTTCCACTCTCCTCTTTAACCCTCATCGAGAGTTTCTTTGGTTCCTCTTCTTCTTCTTTTTTTTTTGCCATTAGAGTGGTAATGTCTAAATAACTGAGGTGGTTGATATTTCTCCCAGAAATCTTTATTCCAGCTTGTGAGTCTTCCAGCCCAGCATGTCCAATGAAATGATGCATATAAGTGAAATAAGCAGGGTGACAATATATAGCCTTGATGTACTCCTTTTAGGATTTTGAAATAGTCCACTGTTTCATGTCCAGTTCTAAGTGTTGCTTCTTATCCTGCATACAGATTTCTCAGGAGACAGGTAATGTGGTCTGGTATTCCCATCTATTTAAGACTTTTCCACAGATTGCTGTGATCCAAACAGTAAAAGGATTTAGTGTAATCAATGAAGCAGAGTAGATATTTTTCTGGAATTGTCTATTTTTCTATAATCCAACGGATGTTGGCAATTTGATCTCCATTTCCTCTGCCTTTTCTACACCCAGCTTGTACATCGGAAAGTTCCTGGTTCACATACTGCTGAAGCCTAACTTGAAGGATTTTGAGCATATTCTTACTAGCAGGTGAAACGAGCACAACTGTACGGTTGCTGTTCAGTCACGCAGATTGTCTCACTCTTTGTGACTCCATGGACTGCAGCATGCCTGGCTTCCCTGTCCTTCACCATCTCCTGGAGCTTGCTTAAACTCATGTCCATTGAGTCAGTGATGCCATCCAACCATCTCATCCTCTTTCATCCCCTTCTCCTTCTGCATTCAATCTTTCCCAGCATCAGGGTCTTTTCCAATGAGTCAGTTCTTCTCATCAGGTGGCCAAAGTATTGGAGTTTCAGCGTCAGCATCAGTGCTTCCAATGAATATTCAGGACTGATTTCCTTTAGGATGGGCTGATTGGATCTCCTTGCATTCCAAGGGACTCTCAGGAGTCTTCTCTAACACCACAGTTCAAAAGCAGCAATTCTTTGGTGCTCAGCCTTCTATATGGTTCAACTGTCACATTCATATATGATACTGGAAAAACCACAGCTTTGACCATATAGACCTTAGTTGGCAAAGTAATGTCTCTGCTTTTTAATATGCTGTCTAGGTTGCTCATAACTTTTCCTTTCAAGGAGCAAGTGTCTTTTAATTTCATGGTTGCAGTCACCATCTGCAGTGACTGTGGAACCCAAGAAAATAAAGTCTGCCACTGTTTCCACTGTTTCCCTATCTGTTTGCCATGAAGTGATGGGACCAGATGCCATGATCTTAGTTTTTTGAGTGTTGAGTTTTAAGCCAGCTTTTTCACTCTCCTCTTTCACCATACAAAAGGCTATTTAATTCCTCTTCACTTTCTGCCATAAGGGTGGTGTCATCTGCATATCTGAGGTTATTGATATTTCTCCCAGTGATCTTGATTCCAGCTTGTGCTTCATTCAGCCCAGAATTTTGTATGATGTAGTCTGCATATAAGTTAAATAAGCTGGGGGACAATAAACAGCCTTGACATACTTCATTTCCAATTTCAACCGGGCCTTTGTTCCATGTGCAGTTCTAACTGTTGCTTCTTGACATGCATATTTCTCAGGAGACAGGTAAGAGGGTCTGGTATTCCCATCTCTTTAAGAATTATCCACAGTTAGTTGTGATCCACATAGTCAAAGGCTTTGGTGTAGTCAATAAAGCAGAAGTAGATGTTTTTCTGTAACTCTCTTGCTTTTTCGATGATCCAACGGATGTTGGCAGTTTGATCTCTGATTCCACTGTCTTTTCTAAATACAGCTTGCACATCTGGAAGTTCTTGGTTTATGTATCATTGAAGCCTGGCTTGGAGCATTTTGAGCATTACTTTGCTAGCATGTTAAATGAGTGCAATCGTGCAGTAGTTTGAACATTCTTTGACATTTCCCTTCTTTGAGTTTGGAATGAAAACTGAGGTTTTCCAGTCCTGTGGCCACTGCTGAGTTTTCCATATTTGCTGGCAGTTGAGTACAGCATTTTAATAGTGTCATCTTTTAGGTCTTGAAACACCTCAGCTGGAATTCAATCAACTCCACTAGCTTTGTTTGTAGTGATGCTTCCTAAGGTCTATGTGAATTCACGTTCCAGGATGTCTGGCTTTAGGTGAGTGATCACACCATCGTGATTATCTGAGTCATGAAGATCTTTTTGTATAGTTCTTCCATGTATTCTTGCCACCTCATCTTAATATTTTCTGCTCCTGTTAGGTCCATACCATTTCTGTCCATTATTGTGCCCATCTTTGCATGAAATGTTCCTTTGGTATTTCTAATTTTCTTGAAGAGATCTCTAGTCTTTCCCATTCTATTGTTTTCCTCTATTTCTTTGCATTGATCACCGAGGAAGGCTTTCTTATTTCTCCTTGCTATTATTTGGAACTCTGCATTCATATAGGTATATCTTTTCTCTTTTGCTTCTCTTCTTTTTTCAGCTATTAGTACGGCATCCTCAGACAGCTTTTTTTTTTTTTTTTTTTTTTACTTTGGGGATGTTCTTCAGCACTGCCTCCTATACAATGTCATGAACCTCTGTCAAGTTTTTCAGGCATTCTGACTATCAGATCTAATCCCTTGAATCTATTTGTCACGTCCACTATATAATTGTAAGGGATTTGATTTAGATGATACTTAACTGCCTAGTGGTTCTCCCTACTTTCTTCAATTTAAGTCTGAATTTGGTAAAAGGAGTTCATGATCTGAGCCACAGTCAGCTCCGGGTCTTGTTTTTGCTGACATATAGAGCTTCTCCATCTTTAGCTGCAAAGAATATAATAAATCTGATTTCAGTATTGACCATCTGGTGATGTCCATTTGTAGAGCCATCTCTTGTGCTGTTGGAAGAGGGTATTTGCTATGACCAGTATAACTTGGCACAACTCTGTTAGCGTTTGCCCTGCTTCATTTTGTACTCCAAGGCCAAACTTGCCTGTTACTCCCAGTATATCTTGATTTCCTACTTTTGCATTCCAGTCTGCTATGATGAAAAGGACATCTTTTTTTTTTTATTAGTTCTAGAAGGTCTTGTAGGTCTTCAGAGAACTGTTCAATGCCAGGTTATGTAGCATTAGTGGTTGGGGCATAGACTTGAATTACTGTGATAATGAACGTTTTGCCTTGGAAACGAACAGAGATTACTCTGTCATTTTGAGACTGCACCCAACTACTGCATTTCAGACTCTTTTGTTGATTATAAGGGCTACCCCATTTCTTCTAAGGGATTCTTGCCCAAAGTAGTAGATATAATGTCATCTGAATTAAATTCACCCGTTCTGGTCCATTTTAGTTCACTGATTCCTAAAGTGTCTATGTTTATTCTCGCCATCTCCTGTTTGATCACTTCCAATTTGTCTTGATTCATGGATCTAACATTCCAGGTTCCTATGAAATATTGTTCTTTACAGCATCTAACTTTTTTTCACCACCAGACACATCCAAAATGGGGTCTTGTTTCCACTTTGTCTCAGCCTCTTCATCCTTCTGGAACTATTTCTCTGCTGACCTCCAGTAGCATATTGGGCACCTAGTGACTTGCGGAGTTAATCTTTCTGTGTCATAATCTTTTTGCCTTTTCATACTGTTCATGGGGTTCTCAAGGCAAGAATGCTGAAGTAGTTTACCATTTCCTTCTCCAGTGGACTATGTTTTGTGAGGTATTTTGATCTTATTGAATATCGGTCATCACCTTATAAATATTTAAATTTTATATACTTGTAAGATTGGAAGATAAACTAGAACTAACCTAGTTTAACCCTCTTAGCTTCAGAAGTGAAGCCCAAATCTCAGAGAGTCTAAGTATATCGACAGATGTTATATAAGTAGCTTGGGGCAGTGAGGATTCCCAGGTGGCACAGTGGTGAAGAATCCCCCTGTCAATGCAGGAGATGCGAGAGACATGGTTTGATCTCTAGGTTGAGAAGATTCCCTGGAGTAGGAAATGGCAACTCTCTCCAGTATTCTTGCCTGGAAAATTCCATGGACAGAGGAACCTGGTGGGCTACAGTCCATGGGGTTGCAAAGAGTCAGATGTGACTGAGCAACTGCACCACCACAGGGGCAGTGAAGATACTGAACCCAGTTCATTGAGGCCAGCATCTCAGTGAAGAACACTATAGAGGTTTCTTAAAAACCTAAAAATAGAGCCATCATATGATCCAGCAACCCCACTCCAAGGCATATATCCAGAGAAAACCATGCATGCACCAGAGAAAAGATACATGCACCCCAATGTTCATTGCAGCACTGTTTATAATAGCCAGGACATGGAAGCAATCTAGATGTCCATGAACAGCAGAATAGATAAAGATAATGTAAGTATATACAATGGAAAATATCACTCAGTTATAAAAAGAATGAAATAAAGCTGTTTGCAGCAACATGGATGGACCTAGAGATTGTCATACTGAGTGAAATGAGTCAGACATGGTAAGACAAATATTGTATGATATTGCTTATATGTGGAATCTAACAAAAGGTACAAATGAACTTATCTACAAAACAGAAATAGAGTTCAGTTCTGTTCAGTTCAGTCTCTCAGTCATGTCTGACTCTTTGTGATCCCAGGGACTGCAGTACACCAGGCTTCCCTGTCCATCACCCGGAGCTTACTCAAACACACTTATGGTTAACAGGGGTAAGGAGCAGGGAGGGACAAAAATGAGAGATTGGGGTTGACATATATACACTACTCTATTAAAATAGATAACTAATAAGAACCTACTGTATAGTACAGGGAACTCTATGCAGTAGTCTGCAATGGCTTATATGGGAAAAGAACCTAGGAGTGAATATATGTATACCAATAACTGAACCATTTTGCTGTATACCTGAAATTAACGCAACATTATAAATCAATTATACTCTAAAAAGTTTTTAAACATTTTCTGTTAAGTTTGCAGGACATTCCCAAGAGGGGTTTTTCCTATATCTATATTTTAAGTCAAAATCTTATATAACTAATTTAATTTTAGGGTAACACAAATTCAATAGCAAAGTTATATGAACGCTGCTAACTTGACTTTGCCTTAGAAACCTCAGCCTTTTAAGCACCACGTTTTTGATGACCTGAACTTTAAGAGAAGAATAATGACAAAACATAAAAAGAAGAATAAC
This sequence comes from Bos taurus, assembly GCF_002263795.3. Taxonomy (NCBI): domain Eukaryota; kingdom Metazoa; phylum Chordata; class Mammalia; order Artiodactyla; family Bovidae; genus Bos; species Bos taurus. The sequence continues at coordinate 70,345,737 of NC_037330.1, forward strand.
TCAAGGTTATTAAGATTTAGTTCTTCTTTTCTTATTTCTCCAGTGGCTTTCAAGTAATAATGGTTGCATTTGCTTGGGTTTTTCAGCAAAGAGAGATCAAACCATATAAATATATGCAAACATTGGACTGATTTAGCAGTCATACAGCAAAGTGATGATGGAGACAAAAAAGCAAAGTAAACCATTCAGAAGCCAATGACTGTCACAACTTCTGGAAGTGGAAAGAAGCCAGGAAATCAATCTCTCTACTAGAGGCTGCAGAAGGTACTGTCTCTGATGATTTTTTGAGGTTAGCCCAGTAAAACTGATTTTGATCCTCTGACTTCCACAAATGTAAAATAATAAGTATATATTGTTTTTAAAAAAGGACACTATGAGAGATGCTAAGTGATGCACATTATAGATTCCATCTTCAAGGACTTTATAATTGATTGATGAAAGCTTAGATGAGTGTTGGTATATAAGAACTTAAAGAAAATAGTGTAATTATAAAAGAAATTAGTTTTTAAGTGAGCCTTGAGGGGCATTGAAAGTCTATAAATATTGACTGAGATCTGATGATGTGCTAGAAAATTTCCTGTACCCTTGGAATAGTGGAGACCAAAACAGGCAAAGACCTCATGAGCTTACAGTGAAGTGAGGAGAAAATGAGGCAGAGACAAAGTGGGAAAGAAGCGTAGGTCAGGGGAAATCTTGGTAAATGCCAAGGATTGGGAATGTGTGTAGTCTTTAAGGGGAATAGAAGTAGAATGTACTTACTAAATTGGAGACCACATGCTAAAGAATAATGAGGGGAAGGGGGGAACTGACTGGTGGTGGTGTTAGATTACAACAGAATTTGAAAGTCAGAGAGGGAGTTCCAGACTTGATACAAAAAGCTAGCAGGTTTTTATGTAGAGGGTGCAATACTCTGAAAGCAAGGGACTAGTGTTCAAAAATAATTTGAGGGTTTTGGTACTGAAAGACAAAAGCAATAAGGTAAAGCGGAAAAACAAAAAACAAAATTGTATGAATCCATCAACATATTTGAAAGAGTCTAGGTCTTGGGACAGCATAGCCATAGAGAACAAAAGGGAACAAAAAACTTAGGATAAGCTTCAAGTTTTCTAGTTTGGAATTCTTAAGCAGAAAGCGATAACATATCCAACTAGAAATGGCTGTCTTACTAAATATCCCATGACTTTTTTAATGAAAAAGATAGTGAATGACTTTGGACGCTGTGGAACTTGACTAAAGTGATTTCTGCACTTGGCAATATTGGACTTACCAGATAAACAGCTATCGTTTTTATTAAACTGAAAAATATTCAAAGTGAACTCTTGTGTCCTTAACAATAGCAAATTAAACAAAACAAAGAGGCAGTGACAATTTAGGAACCTAAAGACAATGTGTGTTCATAGCAGCAAATGGGGCCAAATGTGAAAAAGAATGCTATGGAAATGCCATTGCAGAATGAGAGCACTTTGGGAAGTGCTGGAATATAATGAAATGATTTTTCCACCTCAAGATAGTCTTTTGGATTTGTCCATTTCTTCTTTAAATGCTCAGTAACAGAGAAAATAGAACTACCTTTCAGTCCAGTTGCTCAGTCATGTCTGGCTCTTTGCAACCCCAACGACTGCAGCACACCAGACTGCCCTGTCCAACAACTCACAGAGTTTACTCAAACTCATGTCCATTAGTCGGTGATGCCATCCAACCATCTCATCCTCTGTCATCCCCTTTTCCTCCTGCCTTCAAGCTTTCTCAGCATCAGTGTCTTTTCCAATGAGTCAGTTCTTCACATCAGGTGGCCAAAGTATTGGAGTTTCAGCTTCAACATCAGTCCTTCCAATGAATATTCAGGACTGATTTCCTTTAGGATGGACTGATTGGATCTCCTTGCAGTCCAAGGTACTCTCAAGAGCCTTCTCCAACACCACAGTTCAAAAGCATCAATTCTTTGGTGCTCAGCTTTCTTTATAGTCCAACTCTCACATCCGTACATGACTACTGGAAAAACCATAGCCTTGACTAGACAGACCTTTGCTGGCAAAGTAATGTCTCTGTTTTTTAATATGCTGTCTAGGTTGGTCATAGCTTTTCTTCCAAGGAGCAAGTGTCTTTTAATTTCATGGCTGCAGTCACCATCTGCAGTGATTTTGGAGCCCCCCAAAATAAAGTCTGTCACTGTTTCCATTGTTTTCCCATCTATTTGCCATGAAGTGATGGGACCAGGTGCAATGATCTTAGTTTTCTGAATGTTGAGTTTTAACCCACTTTTCACTCTCCTCTTTCACTTTCATCAAGAGGCTCTTTAGTTTTTCATTTTCTGCCATAATGGTGGTGTCATCTGCATATCTGAGGTTATTGATATTTCTCCCAGCGATCTGATTCCTGCTGTGCTTCTTCCAGCCCAGCGTTTTCATGATGTACTCTGCATATAAGTTAAATAAGCAAGGTGACAATGTACAGCCTTGACATACTCCCTTTCCTATTTGGAACCAGTCTGTTGTTCCATGTCCAGTTCCAACTGTTGCTTCCTGACCTGCATACAGATTTCTCAAGAGGTAGGTCAGGTGGTCTGGTATTCCCTTCTCTTTCAGAATTTTCCACAGTTTGCTGAGATCCATGCAGTCAAAGGCTTTGACATAGTCAATAAAGCAGAAGTACATGTTCTTCTGGAACTCTCCTGCTTTTTTGATGATTCAATGGATGTTGGCAATTTGATCTCTGGTTCCTCTGCCTTTTCTAAAAACAGCTTGAACATCTGGAAGTTCACGGTTCACGTACTGTTGAAGCCTGGCTTGGAGAATTTTAAGCATTACTTTGCTAGCATGTGAGATGAGTCCAATTTTGCAGTAGTTTGAGCATTCTTTGGCATTGCCTTTCTTTGGGATTGGAATGAAAACTGACCTTTTTCAGTCCTGTGGCCACTGCTGAGCTTTCCAAATTTGCTGGCCTATTGAGTGTAGCACTTTCACAGCATCAGCTTTTAGGATTTGAAATAGCTCAACTGGAATTGAATCAACTCCACTAGCTTTGCTCATAGCGATGCTTTCTAAGGCCCACTTTATTTCGAATTCCAGGATGTCTGGCTCTTAGTGAGTGATCACACTATCATGATTATCTGAGTTGTGAAGATCTTTTTTGTATAGTTCTTCTGTGTATTCTTGCCACCTCTTCTTAATATCTTCTGCTTCTGTTATGTCTATACCATTTCTGTCCTTTTTTGTGCCCATTTGTGAATTAAATGTTCCCTTAGTATCTCTAATTTTCTTAAAGAGATCTCTAGGCTTTCCCATTCTATTGTTTTCCTCTATTTCTTTGCCCTGATCACTAAGGAAGGCTTTCTTATTTCTCCTTGCTATTCTTTGGAACTCTGCATTCAAATGGGTATATCTTTCCTTTTCTCCTTTGCTTTTTGCTTCTCTTTTCACAGCTATTTGTAAAGCCTCCTCAGACACCATTTTGTCTTTTTGCATTTCTTTTCCTTAGGGATAGTCTTGATCACTGCTTCCTGTACACAAACCTCCATCCATAGTTTTTCAGGCACTCTGTCTATCAGATCTAATTCCTTGAATCTGTTTGTCACTTACACTGTAAGGGATTTGATTTAGGTCATACTTGAATGGTTAGTGGTTTTCCCTACTTTCAATTTAAATCTGAATTTTGCAATAAGGAGTTCTCAATATGAGCCACAGTCAGCTCCAGGTCTTTTTTTTGCTGACTGTATGGAGCTTCCCCATCTTTGGCTGCAAAGGATATAATCAGTCTGATTTCAGTATTGACCATCTGGTGATGTCCATGTGTAGAGTCTTCTCTTGTGTTGTTGGAAGAGGGTGTTTGCTATGACCAGTGCATTCTCTTGGCAAAACTCTATTAGCCTTTGCCCTGCTTCATTCTGTACTCCAAGGCCAAACTTGCTTGTTACTTCAGTTGTTTCTTGACTTCCTATTTTTGCATTCCAGTCCCCTATAATGAAAATAACATCTTTTTTTGGGGGTGATAGTACTAGAAGGTCTTGTAGGTCTTCATAGAACCATTCTACTTCAGCTTCATCAGCATTACTGGTGAGGACATAGACTTGGATTACTGTGATATTAAACGGTTTTCCTTGGAAATGAACAAAGTTCATTTTGTCCTTTTTGAGTCTGCATCCGAGTGCTGCATTCCAGACTCTTCTGTTGACTATGATGGCTACTCCATTTCTTCTAAAAGATTCTTGCCCACAGTAGTTGATATAATGGTCATCTGAGTTAAATTAACCCATTCCAGTCCATTTTAGTTTGCTGATTCCTAAAATGCCAATGTTCACTCTTGCCATCTCCTGTTCGACCACTTCCAGTTTGTTTGATTCGTGGATCTAATATTCTAGGTTTCTATGCAATATTGCTTTTTACAGTATCAGATTTTACTTCCATCACCAGTCACATCCACAACTGGGTGTTGTTTTTGGTTTGGCTTCATCTCTTCATTCTTTCTGGAGTTGTTTCTCCACTGGTCTCCAGTAACATATTGGGCACCACTCACCTGGGGAGTTCATCTTTCTTTCTTTTTTTTTGGTGGGGGGAGTTCATCTTTCATTGTCCTATGTTTTTACCTTTTCATACTTTTCATGGGGTTCTCAAGGCAAGAATACTGAAGTGGTTTGCCATTCCCTTCTCCGGTATACCACATTTTGTCAGAACTCTCCACCATGACCTGTCCATCTCGGTTGGCCCTACATGGCATGGCTCATAGTTTCATTGAGTTAGATAAGGCTGTTGTCCACGTGATCACATTGGTTAGTTTTCTGTGATGTGGTTTTCAGTCTGTCTGCCCTCTGACGGAGAAGGATAAGAGGTTTTTGAAAGCTTCTTGATGGCAGAGACTGACTGAGGGGGAATCTGGGTCTTTTTCTGATGGGCAGGGTCATGATCAGTAAATCTTTAGTCCAATTTTCTGTTGATGGGTGGAGATGTGTTCCCTCCCTGTTATTTACCTGGGGCCAAACTATGGTGGAGGTAATGAAAATAATGGCTATCTCCTTCAAAAGGTCCCATGAATGCACTGCTACACTCAGTGCCCCCAACCCTGCAGCAGGCCACTGCTGATCTACACCTCTGCCAGAGACTGCTGGGCACTCATGGGTAAGTCTGGGTCAGTCTCTTGTGGGGTCACTGCTCCTTTCTCCTGGGTTCTCATGCACACAAGGTTCTGTTTGTGCCCTCCAAGAGTCTGTTTCCCCAGTCCTGTGTAAGTTCTGGCGGCTCTATGGTGGGGGTAATGGCAACTTCCTCCAGGAGGGCTTATGCCACACCCAGGTCTGCTGCATCCAGAGCCCCTGCCCCTGTGCAGTCCCCTGCTGACCCGTACCTCCACAGGGGACTCTTAAACACAGTTCTGTCTCAGTCTCCGTGGGCTCTGGGTCCTGGTGCAAACAAGGTTTGTTTGAGCCCTCTGAGCATTCTTGTGGGTACGGGGTTTGATTCTAAATGCAATTTCGCCCCTCCTACCATCTTTCTGGGGCTTCGCCTTTGCTCTTGGATGTGAGGTATCTTCTCAAAGTTGCTCCAGAGCCACGCAGCTGCTGCTCCAGTGCCTACTGTCTTGCTGGGGCTGCTCCTTTTAGATTCATCTATTTTTTAGTTAGTTATTACTAAGTCATACTTCCTATTTGGAGTGAAATAAATGGAGGGGCAGGTAGGATGAAATTGATGGGATCTGTGCTAATCAGTCACAGCTCCAAGGCCTCCTGGTAGGTGTTATGTCAGTGAGGTCATCTGATGGGTCACCAGCATCAGAGTGGAGGGTTCCTAGGGAGAGGGAAGACCTTGGAGTGACACAGCTGCTATAATAGAAGTTGTATGATAATTATTAGTGATGAACTCAAGGTTTATCCTGAATTTTCTAGGAGAAAACTTTCAGGAGAAATTTTCTAGGGTAAACTTTCTAGGAGAAGCTGATCCTTGCATTGAGATGGACCCTGAGGAGCCAAAAATTGCTATGTCCAGATGTCTGGACAGAAATTCCAGAAATTTTGTTTATAGGTAAAGAACCTGCCTGCCAATGCCTGAGATGCAAGAGACTTGGGTTTGATCCCTGGGTCAGGAAGATCCCCTGGAGTAGGAAATGACAACTTACTCCAGTATTCTTGCTGGGAAAATTCCATGGACAGAGGAGCCTTATGGACTACAGTCCACGGCGTTGTAAAGAGTCAGACACAACTGAGCGACTAAATACACACACACACACACACACACACACACACACAGGTCTATGAGGACTTCCCTTGTGGTCCAGTGTTTAAGACACCATGTTTCCACTGCAGGGGGTTGCAGGTTCCATCCCTGGTTGGGGAACTAAGATCCCATATGCCATATGTTATGTAGTATGGCCAGGAAAAAAAAAAGAGAGAGAGAGAGAGAGAGAGAGGTCTACTAACTAGTGTCCAAAATACTTGTGCTTGATGTATGACTGTAAGGTAATGAGACTAAAGTCAACAAGCTACATGGAATGTAATCTAATATACCTCTGTACCAAGACACAGCAGGCAAAGACTAACCTTCCTCCTTTTCAGAGTATGATTGATGGCCATATGTAGGAATGAAGCACAGTCACTGTGAACCGAGCCTTGCAATCTGACCTGGGGAGGAAGCTAGACACGGGAAGAATGCCAGTACCTTGGATACTGTCATCAGAATCAGAAGAGAGAAACAAAACAACAGTGATGGGAATCCTGAGACTTCCTCTCCCCTAGAAGACCATTTGGGAGGTTCATCTTATCTCTTTGCTTTTGCCGAAGGTTCTGGGGAGAGGCAGTCTGTGGTTAAGTTGATGCTTTACAGAGCACCTTCACCACATGGTAACATCTGGTGGAAACAGTCCTGTGAGTCAGACCCTTTTGATTCGAACTTGATAGATAAACAAACCAGTCAGTAACTGCTGGCGCTAGCACCTTAGCTCAAATCCTTCCTCCTGGGAAAGTAATCCAGGCCAGGTAAGGGGCACATGAGATAGGATACTCTGAGAGGAAGGAGGAAATGGAGAAGAGCCACTGTAATATACCAATCTGTACACACGATAGCACCCATGTCTACCAATAGACATGCTTGTCTCCTAAATTCTCAAGACATGTGGTTTAGGGTGAAGTGCCACCAAAGAACACTCTCTAAATAGTGGTGATTTTGGCAAACCATTAAAGCAAGTAGATAAAGGTCCATGTTAAGTCGTTTCAGTCATGTCTGACTCTTTGTGACCCCAAGGACTATAGCAAACCAGGTTCCTCTGTCCATGGGATTCTCTAGGCAATAATACTGGAATGTGTTTCCATACCCTCCTCCAGGGAATCTTCCTGACCCAGGGATCGAACCGGCATCTCTTACATCTCCTGCATTGGCAGATGGGTTCTTTGCCACTGGTGCCACCTGGGAAACCTCAGATAGAGGTCCACAAGTCCTCAATTCTTACAGTAATTTTTGGCAGTTCTGGATTTATCATTTTGATTTAATCTAAGTGAGTACAATTTTAAAAGTCCATGTTATTTGCTAACTTTTGATTTTGTTGTGACAAGCAAGGCTGAAGCTCAGAAGCAAGCTGCTTGCCTGACCACCGGGTCACCCTGGCAGTGTCAGCAGCTCAGAACGCTTCCTCACCACCATGGATCATCTTGCGTTGTAGGAGAAATGATAAGCTGTAATGATGGTCACCCCTGTGAGCGCAGCTCAGCTTCACTCTTTCTGCTCTAAAGGCTTAGTTTTTTGTGCTAGAAACTGCAGTCTCTGCCTTCAAAGAGAAGGCAGTCTGATTGGAAATGCAATGCAGACTCAAAGAGATAAACTTTATCACCACAAGCTAGAATTTAAAGCAGTTTTCATTGTGAAAGACCCAGAGAAGAATACAGTAACTGTAAGAATTAATTCTGAAAAGATCATTAACAAAGGAGAAGAAAGGAACTTAGGAATAGGAGGGGTAAGAGGCAGTATGTAGGACAAGGGCCCACATTCAGGATGCCTGGTTTTGCTGTTTCCAGTCCTATGAGTAAATTATAATACATAACATCAAAGTTAATAATACTTAAACTTTTTGAGTCTTCCTTTCCTATCTTTAAAAATTGTGAGGTGAATGAGGAAATTAAAAAGAGATAACACATGGGATTTTGTCAACTGTAAACTTCTAAATAGGTATTGTTTATTATTAATAAACCTAAGACCTAGCTTACAGAGTATTTGTATGACTTAAATGCAAATGTGCTGTACAAGCACTACACAGCCATATAGGAGTCCTGAATCAAAACCATAATAGAAACTGACTTATGAAATATTTCAACTCACTCTTAGCCTTCTCCTTCCGTTCTCATTGTCTAAGTCTACAAGACTATCACTTCTTGATTGAACGACTGCATTTCAAATAAAGGCATCTTTGTTCCCCTGACTATGTTGATACTGCAGTATTTGGACTTGGCTCTAGCTTTGTCTTTCATCAGAAAGCAAATGATTTGGGTCAATTGTTTATGTAACAGAACTGAGTATTTAAATCTTTGAAGTTCTATCCCTTACAGATCACTCCACAATAATGTTCTTTTAACCTTAACAATGCATGCACTTAGCAGAATACAGAATATAACTGAGGGCAAGATTTACTTCATACAAATAAGTGATGTGAATACAACTGATGCTCCGACCTTCACTTCTGTCTTCTACAGTAACACAGTTCACTTTTAGAAAAGAATAAGCTGTTTTCAACGTGATATGTGTGTGCCTGAGTCTATGTGTTTATATCGTTTGAGTGTTTTCTTCAATTTTCTTTTTAACACAAACAAATGGAAGTTAAATTTTGCTGGTTCCTTGCAACAAAAGAAAATTTTCTCTAACTTCATAACTGAATTAATTTAATGAAGTCATTATGTAAGCATCATGAGTCTTTTCATTTTAATTGCCTGTATTGAAAATTTACCTAAAGTGCTCAAATGATTCATAATCAGTTGGTTATGCACTATAGTCCAATACTAATTGTCACTATTAATCAGACTGGCCTGATTATTAGACCACTTTCCAATTCTGACTTTCTTCCAGAGCCAGACTGAGGTTCATAGTGGCTTTAGAAGGATCAAGGTGACTTGCAGCTCTCACTTCACTGCCATTAAGAGTTTTTTTAAGTCACTTTTAAAAATCGCATAAATATTAATTCATTTTTTTCTGAATTATAGAACCATGTAATTGCCTATGTCAGTTGCTACTAACAAATACTAGTTTAAGGGCACCATGACCAACCTCTCAGTGTCCTTATTTGAAGAGATGATAGCCCCAGAACTGTAAATCTAATAACAGAACAGAAATGCATCCCAGACTTCCTAGAAGCCACTGTTTTCTGTTCTATGCCTGAAGGTGATTAACTTACATGATTAAAGACACATGGCTATCGGCATGCCTGGAAGCATTCCAAGGGTTAAATCAGTGGAAGCAATTAGGCTTCATTTTCAATCTCATCACACTGTGAAAGTCATTAGTTTACAAACACATCTGTTTGACAAGCAATCACTCAGACCTGATGCTGAGGAGTCCTGGAACTGCCTGCTGTCACATTTTGCCAGTGGCACGGTGGTACTACATGATGGCCCAGGACTCTCTTCCTGCTAAAGACTGCTCTCTGGGGAGCATTGCCCTCTTGATCTCCAGCACAGGCAACCACATTATTACTCTCTCCTCACCAGCCATCCTTGAACCTTTACCACTGCCAAACTCAGTGTGGCTCCTTTACCTCTGAATATGTGACCTCCATACTTTGAACTGCTTCCAATTCGTTTCAAGTGTAATCCAAGGTACTAACTAGACTCTTGAAATGCAGTGCAACTCACATTTACTTGCTTTGGAGCTTGTACCCTTTCCTAAAAATATACTTCTGAGTCATTTAAATTAGCTTCTTGTAGTCTAGACATATTCTCATAGTCACCCTTTTTGGGGGAATATCTTTCTACCTCTACTTCTTACTTCATTAGATAACTACAACTAATCAAAAACTCACTATTTTCATGAGTGATAACTGCTGGAAGTCTTGGGTTTGAGCCCCAGATAATGGGGAGAGCACATTTGGGTTCAGAGAAATTACTGATAGTCACTTAGTATGTATGTTATGTGGTAAGAGGACCCTCATCAACCACCTGAGAGTCCCACGATTTAGGCTTCATGTAGAAACCTGGTAACAATCATACAATAACATCAGAAATCACATACTCGGCTTCATATCCAAATAAAGTCTCTACATATATTTGTTATGCTTCCTTTGTACTCTGGGGCTCAATAGAAACTATTCTGAGATGCCAACCACAACCATGAAATTCTGTTGTCAATCTTCTTCAAGAAGTATGAAGCCTCTGAAACCCAATTTTTAAGATTTTATTTCATCAGGGTACCCTCCTTGCCAAAGGCCAGAGAAGTCTAAGCCTATATTTCTCTATTAATCTCTCTGAAGGTAGTTCTTCACTAAAAATAAGAACTGTAATTTTATTTTTTCATGCTGCCAAAAAGTGACCCTGGTTTGACGTTATACAAACTGACTTGTATCTACCCTTGATCCTTTGGAAAAGGCATGTAGGGAAGAACCATGTTGACAGAACAACAGCCCCTCAAGCTAATTCACGAATAGCAACATGCTGATCTTGAACATAATCAAGGTAAGTAAGAAGGACTTCACTAAAGTCCCATATCATGAACTTCCAAACACTGAAAGCCTAATTTCAGTGAACTCTTGGAAACCATGGAAACAGAAAACTCCAATAAACGCAGAGGACTGCAGAACCTTGACTTTTCTTAAAACAAGCTCCAGTCTGTCAGTAGAAGTATATTTGAAGGCTTACTTCTAAAGCTACTGGATTTGTCCCATTGCCAGTGGGATTGAAGAGGTGGATTATAAGATTTGTATTGTAGTTAAACCCATTTATTGAGGGTAATGTGAAAAAAAACTCCATACTTTTCACTCACTGTTTGCTCAGCACCATGAAAAACAAGTGGAGCAGTGAGAATGACTGAATAAATCTAACCACACGGACACAGACACACACACACACACACACACACACACACACACACAGACACACACACACACACAGACCCACACACACACTCACACATACATACACACACACTATTGATGTGACGTTTCTGCAAGCTAGTGCCCTAGAATAACAATGAAGTATGATTTACATTTCTATGTATGGCTAACCATACTGCTTATCAGCTTCTTAACAGGGCATAATCTTATGAGGAATCTGAAGTATGCAAACTGGAAAATGGAACCTTTTTAAATGAGAAAGTGACAATCAATATCACAGGCATCAACAGCTGTGTGTTCATTATATATCATTTGTTTTATTTTAATTCAAAATTGAGAAAGGGAAAATTGGAAAACATCATATTGACTACATTTTCTCCACAGAGTCTAACATTTTCCTAATACACTGGGACCATGGATGAGCAGAAGGTTTTGCCTTCCGACAGTTGGTTGTGAAACCTATGGTTGTTTTTTTTTTTTTGGGAGGGGGGGTCACAGGACAGTGGGGGGCATTTTCTCCCACAAAGCACATGGTCAAAATTTTGAGGAAGGATAAAAATTCAAAGATGTATGCTATCAAAGAGTTAATTATTACTTAACAAAGAGTTAGACAAGTAATAGTTAACTAACCTGATTATCAAAATAAAACCAGAAAACCAAAAGCATTGAAAAATTTCCAGCTTTTGCTACTTCCACTATCATTTAAATGCTGCTTCCCAGTCACTTTTCTGAACACACTGATTTTTTTTTTAACTTTATTTTATATTGAGTATCGCGGATTAACAATGCTGTGATAATTTCAGATGGAAAGTAAAGGGACTCAGCCACTCAAACATACATTTACATGGAGGCATACTCCCCCAAACTCCCCTCCCATTCAAGCTGCTATGTAACACTGAGTAGAGTTCCCTGTGCTATACAGTAGGAACGTATTGGTTATCCACTTTGAACACTCTGATTGTTAAAGTTTATTTATTTTTAATTGAGGGATACTTGCTTCACAATGTTGTGCTGGCCTCTGCCATACATCAACATTAGTCGGCCATAGTGATACATATGTCCCCTCCCTCTCGAGCCTCCCTCCACCCTCTCATCCCTTTCTACCCCTCCACGTTGCTATGGAAGTGCAGTTTGAGTTCCCTGAGTCACACAGCAAATTCCCACTGGTTATCTGTCATGCATATGGTCGTGTATATGCTTCCATGATACTCTTTGCATTCGTCCTGCCCTCTCCTTCCTCCTGCCATGTCTGTAAGCCTATTCTCTATGTCTGTGTCTCTATTGCTGCCCTGCAAATAGTGAACACTCTGGTATTTAATAATACCCTAAACTTATAAGTCCATATGCAAATCCTACTTTGTATGAAAACTCTGAAATGCACTGGACATTTATTTATCTGTGAGGAGAGAACATGAGTCTGTCAAAACAAAACATAGCCTATAATATGGAAACAAGAACTAGGGGTACTTAGGACAAGCAAGAGATATAGCAAGCAGTATTTTAGAATTTGAAAGGATATGAGAAATTATTAAATGATATATTCATAAAGGAAGAATTTGAAGTGTTGTTTTCTGTCAAAGTCACTATTGGATCTCCTGACTAATAACTATTCATATTCTTGCCTCACTTACTTCATTTTTCCTGATCTCTAAGGATCCAAGCAAGTCTCCAGTTCATGTTAAATTCAGAGATGTAGACCAATTACAGGTAACCCAGACTCACTTGTACCCAAAATGTTACAGGACTCTTCTCACCCACGTTTAAGAGAGCAGTGAAAGTCAAAGTGTTAGTTGCTCAGCCATGTCCTACTCTTTGCCAGCTGGTGAGTCTCCTCTGTCCTTGGAATTTTCCAGGTGAGAATACTGGAATGAATTGCCATGCCCTCCTCTGGGGGATCAGTGCCAACTCTTTGAGAGTGTTGGGCCTTTTGAGCATCTATTCAACACTCAGACACAAAAGATCTGTGAAAACCCTCTATCTCTGCATGTTAAAATTAGATCCTAGACACTGATGGGGGAGAAAGAAAAGGCCAGAGAGAGGGCAGAATAAGAATGGAAATATATGAAAAAGTAAGAGAAGAAAAATCTCTGACTTTGGCATGCACACACCATCGATTATGTGCCGAGTTTCCTGTTAAAATACCCCGAAGTAGGTGTACACGTGTTGAGCAGAGGAGAGCTGAGCTTAAAAATAACAGCTGAGAGGAGAGCTGGGCTTTATCAACAAATAAGGCTCCTTGAGAGCAGGCGAAGAGGCTCTATCTCTGACAAACAGAGGTGCGCTCCTGCGGAGCTCGACCTCTGAGTGTCTCTTTCTAACTCTCAGAATGAGCCACAGATGAGTATTTAAACAAGTGTGGCTCCAGGGGAACTTGTTTGTCGTCCTCCAGGAAGCAGGGATTTGTAGCTAAGTCAGGAAAGGAAACCTTTGACCTGCCGGACTAATCGGATGCTATGGGTTTTACTATGGTATCTTCATCCCTCTCCGTGAGGACAGGGAGACTAAATATCCACAAAAGGGCAGGTTAAAAATGTACTTAATCCTGTGTGCCTTCCTTCAAGGACACTTTGAAAATTCAAAAGAAATGAACGAGTCTATTTTTATTTTTTTTTAAAACTTTCTGAATCGTTCTGCTCCTCTTCCCTTGCTGAGAAGAGGAGCTGTTAGTTTTTTTCAAGACACTAGATGGTCTATCCCCGTGGGTTAGAGTATTAGTCACAGATACGAAACTCATCAGCCGTGAAGGTTTGGGGCTATTTTAGTTCTAACCCTTTGTCAATGCTGAGTGGCTGTCCCCACATACCCCTTGGCCCTTCCTCCCGCTCTCCTTCACTTTGTTCCTGTTGTCTCTTTCAAGTTTGAATTCACTTCTAACTTTTCCTCTAAATAAATAGCTCCATTTTCCAGCATCCAGTCCAGTGATTTTTTTTCTCATCCTGGTTTTCCTAGCATCTGACCCCAGTATGACTATAAACTCTACAGGCACAAGATCCATGAACCAGGGAAATTATTAGTGATCAGTAAACTCTCATTGAATTACATTTTCTTTTTGATACAAGAGAACTAATGGTAAAGAAAGAATTACAATGATTGGAGATTTTATGGGGTGGTTATATTCAGCAGTGACTTTTCCTAATTTTCATAGAATTGATTCTGTAGGTACTCTGACCATATTGTCGTTGTATATTTTCCATAATAGATCCAGATTTGTGACTCAGAATAAGTTCTCTGAGACTTAAGACCTTGATTTCACTTTTTAGCCTTATTCCAGGAAAATTCGTATTTGTCAGTTTCCTATAAAATCTGCATTTACCAAATATTTGGTCAATATTTATTTGGTATCTACTATACTGCTAAACACAGACAAAGCTTTAGAACAACCCACCTTTCTGTTAAAGATAAGGAGATGAGCTGAACAAACACGTCTCACTTTATCCCTCTGACTGCTCTGCCTGACACATTCTTCACCCGGTTGACCCTTTCTCCAGGCCCCTGATTTATTAGCTGCTTCAAGAACAAGCTTGCCCAAATATTCTAGCCCACATCAGTGACTCTGACACTGAATGCCTATAACACTATTGTTCAGTTCCATATATCTGGCATTTAGTATTTGCTCTTTTCTTATTTCTTCTATATCTTATTTCCCTAAGATATATTAAAACTATTCTTAAGCCATGTTATTATACTTTGCTCTCTAGGACTTGACAAATTATAGCAGTTCAAGAAATATGGTTGGGAATAATCAATATAAACACTAATGCAACATCCTGATTTTTTCAAAGTAACCCTCTAGACAAGATTCTATTTCTCTCCTCCCTTTCATGGTACATATTCTTAAAGGGTTTTCTTAAATTTACTGCTGCTGCTTTTTTAATGACTATGCTCTTTTCAATCCACTAGTCTGACTTTTACTCTGCCACTCTAATAAACCTTCTTTCCACTGTAAACTTCTCTTCTGCTAAATGCCACGGGCTGTTAGTCTTGTATCATATGCTATCTTAAGCTTTCCTTGGCCAAACCTGCTTCTTTTCTCTTAGTGAAAGATATCACCATGAATTGAGCTACCCAACTAAAAACCAGGGAACCAACCTTGATTGCTTCCTGTCCTTCAGTCCCCTCATAAAAGTCAGTCATCATGTCCTATCAATTCTACCTTTCTAATATGTTCCCTATCTGCCCAGTTATGCCTTTTACACTGGAGCACCTATTCCCTTTGGACAAGTCAATAATATTTACTAGCGTCCCATTTGTAGAAAAGAACAATTTATAGGAGATCTTTCAATGTTAGACATGGTGTCAGGCATTAGGTAATAACAGTAAGTAACACTTAAATATAACTGTGCACTAGGCATAGTTCTAAGTAATATTTGTTAACCTATCTAATAGTTACATAACCCACTGAGGTCGGTATAATAATTATACCATTTTAAACATGAAGAAATTGAATCATAGAAAGGTTAGGTAACTCCCTTAAGGTAACACAGCTAGGAGCTCTGAATTCCTCATTTCATTATGTTTCTGTAGTAGCCTTACATGGTGGTATTAACATTTCAATTTATAGCTGAGGAATTAATGCTGAGAAACTTAAAATAATTTTCCTTAAGGCTATATATTTGGTAAAAGTGTCAGAATTATGATTGGAATCCACATCTAGTTGCTTTGCAAATTCGTTTACTGTCTTCCACACATACTTTAACAAGGTCACAGGGAAGAGTTCAAGAAACATTAAAAGGTACAGACTAATTCCTAATCTGTCATATTTATTTAGGAACATTTATCCCTGGTGGCTCAGAGGTTAAAGCCTGCAATGAGGGAGACCTGGGTTTGATTCCTGGGTTGGGAAGATTCCCTGGAGAAGGAAATGGCAACCCATTCCAGTATTCTTGCCTGGAGAATCCCATGGACAGAGAAGCCTGGTGGGCTACAGTCCACGGGGTCACAAAAGAGTCAGACACGACTGAGCAACTTCACTTTCATTTTCATTTTGAATATTGTTCTAATGAAAGCAAAGAGGATGAGCATCAAAATATTGAAGTTTATAAATTAAAGAAAGTAAGTGCAATAAAGTACAGAAAATAATGACTAAAGGGAAAAGACGACATGGAAAGAGGAGGAAAGCAGAGGAGTGAAGCAGAGAGGTGAGGTAGGAGTGTGGAAGAGTGGAGGAGTGGGGCAGCAGGAGCTAAGCTGGATCATGAGAGGATGAACTGCCTTGATAGTGTTTAAAAAATCTAATGAGAATGTGTTAATAGAAAATGTGACATGTGACTAAATAGTTCAACGACATGCATATTTCATGATTCTGGCTTTATGTGACTGGGTTACTCATGAATCTACCAGCTGAAACAAAGCCAAAAGTTACCCAGTGATTTTATGCAAGTTTAACGTCTACCCGGTCTTTGCATGCAGCGTGGAAGTGACACATGATTGGTATTCTAAAAACAACGTCTACAAGCTATCCAGCATATTGTGGATACTTTGTATTCTGTACTTACGCAGCACTGCAGAACATTTTGTTCCTAAAGTATTTAGTGGTTTTTTGTTTTGTTTGTTGCTTTTGGCTTTGGTTTTGATTTGTGTTTAGCCCTTCTATTTAACTTGATGATGGAAACAACAATCCTATAAATGTTACCCATAAACCCTGTGTAGTCAGGGAAACAAATGCAAACATCTATTTGAATGTCTGGTTTCCAGAGGATGTGATGATTTGAAGTGAACCTCTATTTAGGCCCTTGAAGTTCGGGTAGAGGACATTTATGGAACATGGGAAGAGGAAGGCACTGGGAATTAGAGCAATTGGGTCCAAATATCAGCTCTGCCATTTAGTCAACTGAGTGACTTGAGTGAAGAAGTTAATTTACTGACCTTCAAGTTTCTCTTCTTTAGGATTGCTTCTTGAAAACAAAGATTAAATGAAATAATACTTGTAAAAACTTCATGTAACATAAACCTGACACAAAGATGACAATGCAAACAAATAAATGATACATTCTGAGACATTGGGGGACCTGGGACCCCTTGCTGCAGTGCTGCAATGCTTGAACCTGCATAAACTTGTCCTCCAGTAAGAAAATACAAACCTGTCCTCCAGAATGAAAAAAAAAAAACAAAAAAACAAAAAACAAAAAACCGTGCATGCGCAATTGGGGCAAATTCTGGACAAAAGATACAAAAAAGACCCAAAATCCCAATTGCCACTTCTGAAGAGCCTGGAGCAAAAATAGGGTACTTTGTTTTGTCCCAAGCAAAGCAGGGTACAGAGTTTGCTCCTTGCACTCAACACCAGCGGAGGGGTGGGCAAACCACCAAAGCCACCCTCTGGCCCAATTCCTGGACACACTCCTACCCTTACCCCATTTAAGGTATAAGCTTGCTCCCCTTCAAGAAGTGAGCAAGCAAGGAAAACTGTTGTTTGTTCTCACCCCCCTGCCACTTTAGCACGGGCCCCAATAAAGCCTTGCCTGAATTTCTTGTTTGACCACTAATCAATTTCTATTTATTGGAGAAGACCAAGAACCCTGGTTGATATCAATTCCTCATAGAATCCCCATGTGAATGGGGATGTATGATCACTTTTAAATTGTGAGCAAAAGAACAAATAACCTTGAAATCACTTAAGACATTAAGTGGCCCCAAAGATTACAAGTCATTGCATATCTCAGAAGGGTTGATTTAACCCCCAGATTTAGAAAACTCATTCTTAGGAGGAGTAGCTCCTAAAAAGAAGCTGCTGCTGCTGCTGCTGCTGCTGCTGCTGCTGCTGCGTCGCTTCAGTCGTGTCCGACTCTGTGCGACCCCATAGACGGCAGCCCACCAGGCCCCACTGTCCCTGGGATTCTCCAGGCAAGAACACTGGAGTGGGTTGCCATTTCCTTCTCCAATGCATGAAAGTGAAAAGTGAAAGTGAAGTCGCCCAGTCGTGTCTGACTCTTAGCGACCCCATGGACTGCAGCCTACCAGGCTCCTCCATCTATGGGATTTTCCAGGCAAGAGTACTGGAGTGGGTTGCCATTGCCTTCTCCATAAAAAGAAGCTATTGCACTGAATAAATTAAAAAGCATAACAATCTAGGTCTCTTGTTTTTTCCTTGACTCTCATGTTGCTCTTGGTTTTTCAGATTTTGCTCATCTGGGGAAGACTCTTTCAGAAGGTTGCTAAATAGAGAGTTTGGTGGTCAGGAGTGCATTCCATACAGGAATGCTGATTGTGGTAATCTGCAGAGTGGGCCCAGTGAGCACCCACCTCTATGACATGACTCATGTCTACTCCTGCCAGCTTTTAGGTGATGTTAGTATTCTTATCCTTAGCAGTTAGACCTCTCCTGTGAAGTCCCTACAAATTTCTTCTTCCTATAATCATCTTTGTTCCTAGTTTAAACTCTTACAGCTATAGCATTAATAGAAAGAACAGTAGATTTAGAGAAACAAGACTTCGACTTTAATACAAGTTTCCCAATAAGGAAGCTTTTTTGAAAAAAAATGATTCAAATTATTTATGTTACCTGAAATTCTCTTATCTTTAAGAGCTATTAATATCTTTTCAGGTTATGGTAAAGATAAAAAAAAACAAGTTTGTATGACTTTAGTAATATGCAAAACACTATAAAATGTAACCATTCATCACATAGGTGTATTTCTGCATCCTTCATGAGCACTTTACCAACATGAGCCCTCTTTTTTATGTATTTGAATCTTCAGGGATTAGAACTTGGTGAAGTTTTTGTTCTTGTTTTCTGCATGCAGGGTACTCTGTAGATATCCATGCTGGCAGTGTTGTAGGAATTGTCAAATAGCAGGAAAAACCTTTAAACTTCATAGGAACTCTTAAGAAAGTTCTAGTAATTTCTCTCCTGTCTAGAAGCTAATAGGTAATTGATAATGACTATAGATAGACATAAAATATGTTCAAAATAAGAAAAAGAGGAAAACTCATTAAAATTACAGACAGTACAAGTAAGAACAAACTATCTTTCCCACTTTTAAGGTAGCACGTAAACTTGAAGTCAAACAATTATTTTCAAAGATGGATAAAAGTCACATTGCTAACTTGAAAGAGCTACCATGAGATAATGTTTCCTCTGACACTTATTACAGCTATTGCTTAAACTGGCATCTGTGGAACATTATGTCTTAATGCCAACATTGCTTTGTTATAGCTTGAGAGGAAGCATTGCAGCTTGGCTGCAGCTGCTTAATGACATGAAAAAGAATTTTGAAAGTTGAGATGCTGTTTGCTGTGTCTTTTCCTGATAAAGTAATAGTGTTGGAGATGTATGTTGATGTTTGATAATTTTGAAAGCTTTGAGAAAGCTACAACAGCTTGGCGAAACATGGATGGCCAGAAAACTCTGAAGTATTTCTGGAGTCCTATGCCTAACCTCAACGTTACTGGTTGCGGCATAGACTTGGATTACTGTGATATTGAATGGTTTGCCTTGGAAATGAACAGAGATCATTCTATCGTTTTTGAGATTGCATCCAAGTACTGGATTCCGGACTCTTTTGTTGACCATGATGGCTACTCCATTTCTTCTAAGGGATTCCTGCCTGAAGTAGTAGATATAATGGTCATCTGAGTTAAATTCACCCATTCCAGTCCATTTTAGTTTGCTGATTCCTAGAATGTCGACGTTCACTCTTGCCATCTCCTGTTTGACCACTTCCAATTTGCCTTGATTCATGGACCTGACATTCCAGGTTCCTATGCAATATTGCTCTTTACAGCACTGGACCTTGCTTCTCTCATAAGTCACATCCACAACTGGGTATTGTTTTTGCTTTGGCTCCATCTCTTCATTCTTTCTGGAGTTATTTCTCCACTGATCTCCAGTAGCATATTGGACACCTACTGATCTGGGGAGTTCCTCTTTCAGTATCTTATCATTTTGCCTTTTCATACCATTCACGGGGTTCTCAAGGCAAGAATACTGAAGTGGTTTGCCATTCCCTTCTCCAGTGGGCCACATTCTTTCAGACCTCTCCACCATGCCTGCCCGTCTTGGGTGGCCCCACAGGGCATGGCTTATTTTCATTGAGTTAGACAAGGCTGTGGTCCTAGTGCGATTAGATTGACTAGTTTTCTGTGAGTATGGTTTCAGTGTGTCACCTCTTGAGAAACCTATATGCAGGTCAGGAAGCAACAGTTAGAAATGGACATGGAACAACAGACTGGTTCCAAATAGGAAAAGGAGTACATCAAGGCTGTATATTGTCACCCTGCTTATTTAACTTATATGCAGAGTACATCATGAGAAATGCTGGGCTGGAAGAAGCAAAAGCTGGAATCAAGATTGCTGGGAGAAATATCAATAACCTCAGATATGCAGATGACACCACCATTATGGCAGAAAGTGAAGAGGAACTCAAAAGCCTCTTGATGAAAGTGAAAGAGGAGAGTGAAAAAGTTGGCTTAAAGCTCAACAGTCAGAAAACTAAGATCATGGCATCCGGTCCCATCACTTCATGGGAAATAGATGGGGAAACAGTAGAAACAGTGTCAGACTTTATTTTTTCGGGCTCGAAAATCACTGCAGATGGTGATTGCAGCCATGAAATTAAAAGACGCTTACTCCTTGGAAGAAAAGTTATGACCAACCTAGATAGCATATTCAAAAGCAGAGACATTACTTTGCCAACAAAGGTCCATCTAGTCAAGGCTATGGTTTTTCCTGTAGTCATGTATGGATGTGACAGTTGGACTGTGAAGAAAGCTGAGTGCATAAGAATTGATGCTTTTGAACTGTGGTGTTGGAGAAAACTCTTGAGAGTCCCTTGGACTGCAAGAAGATCCAACCAGTTCATTCTGAAGGAGATCAGCCCTGGGATTTCTTTGGAAGGAATGATGCTAAAGCTGAAACTCCAGTACTTTGGCTGCCTCATGCGAAGAGTTGACTCATTAGAAAAGACCCTGATGCTGGGAGGGATTGGGGGCAGGAAGAGAAGGGGACGACAGAGGATGAAATGGCTGGATGGCATCACTGACTCGATGGATGTGAGTCTGAGTGAACTCCGGGTGTTGGTGATGGACAGGGAGGCCTGGCGTGCTGCGATTCATGGGGTCACAAAGAGTCGGACATGACTGAATGACTGAACTGGACTGAACTGATGCCTAACCTCAAAGGCAAAGTGAAAGTCAAGAAAGGCACTTCACGGAAGCAAATTCCAGCACCTGCCTCTGGCAGCCTTGCTAGAATCCTTTCTTTTTCTTTTCTTCCTCTTCTTTGAGCAATTAGATGCATAGAATGGAATATATGAGATCTAAAATGTTTATTTTCGAACAGCAGCTTTTAAATCCATAAATTTTAAACATAGAAAACATCCAGCAACTGTTTATTTGCAGTTTTACATTAGAATTTCTTCCATATAATTTCTGCTTTACACTTACACAGATTTCTACATCTCTGGTAGTTATAGATGCATAAAATGCATGCTAATCTACTTATTCAATCATTTCATACATATGTGGTAAAAGAACAAAACGCACATCTCAAAACCAAATGCTGAAGCAACAGGAACTCTCATTCATTGCCAGTGTGAGTGCAAAACAATACAGCCATTTTGGAAGACAGTTTGTCAGATTCTTACAAAATCAAACATAACTCTTACCAAAAGATCCAGCAATTGCATTCCTTAGTATGTACCCAAATGACGTGAAAGCTTATGTCCACACAAAAAACATGTACATGGATGTGTATCACAATTTCTAGAACATTATTCACAGTTTTTAAAACTTGAAAGTTGATGCATGGATAAATAACTGTGGTTCATCCTGGCAATGGGATACTTTCAGTGCTAAAATGAAATGAACTATCGAGCCATAAAAAGACACGGAGGAGACTGAAGTGCATAGTACTAAGGGAAAGAAGTCAATCTGAAAAGACTGCACATTCTATGATGCTCTGTATGTCCAAGTATATGACATAAACTATATGAAAAGGCAAAACTATGGATACAGTAAAAAGATTAGTTGCCTCAGTTAGTGGAGAGGGAGGGATGAATAAGCAGAGCACAGGGGATTTTTAGGGTAGTACAACTACTCTCTATGATACTATAATAGTGGGTGCATGTCATTATAAATTGGGCCAAACCTACAGAATGCAAACCCCAAGAGTGAACCCTAATGTAACTAACAGATTATATGTGATAATGATGACGTATAACATAGATTCATCAACTGTAACCAAGGTACCCCTCTGCTAGGGGATGTTGACAATGTGGGACGTCAATGCACCTGTGGGGAGAGGAAGTCTCTGTGACTTCCTCTCAACTTTTCTGTGATCCTAAAATTGCTCTAAAAATAGTCTATTTTTTTCTAATGCACCTCTTTCCTAAAATGTTTGTCTTTTGTCTGTCCCTGACTCCCATGCCACTTGATTTCTTCTTGGATACTTATTATTTTCTCTTTTGATATATAGACATTTATATTATATCATACTCTTCTAAGATATTGTGGAGTCTTTGTTAACTTCCTGTATACATTGTGCTTGGTATCTAGTAGCCATTTAGGAAATGTGTATTGAATGAACAAATAAAATAATACTTAGCTTTTGCCATCAGTTTCCATCTATTATGCTACTTTGATAATATTCTATGTAGGTTATCAAGAATTTCTACCTTTTGGAAGAAAACTGGGGTGAAACTTTTGCCTGAAAAACTACCATGTCATTTAATTAGGTCCTGATTACCTAACTTGTATACACTTGTTACTGGGTAGCCCTGAGCTTCATTATGGAATAAAGATACACACACATACACACACACACACATTCCACAACAGCACTATGATATACACATAATACACAATGACTCAAATCAGTGATTTGCTTATCTTTTGAAAGAAATCCCCTTAACTGTAGAATGGATAGTGTTGAATGGTGTGTTGAATGGTGGTCTCAAAGAGATATGTCCATCTTCTAATCCCCAGACCCTGTGAATAATACCTTATTGGTAATCTTATATTGTCATCATCTTATTTGGATCTGGGTGGGTCCTAAATCCAATAAGTGTCTTTGTCAGAGACAGAAAAGGAGACGTAAATACACAGAGGGGAAAGTGATTTAAAGACAGGCAGAGATTGAATGATGTGGCTAAGAACCACCAGAAGCTAGAGGAGGCAATGTAGGGAATTTTCCCTAGATCCTCAGGAGAGAATGAAACTGATTTTGGACTTTTAGCCTTGATTTTGGAATTCCAGTCTCCAGAATTGTGAGGTAATCAATTTGTGCTACGAAGCCACTGAAAGTGTGACAATTTGTTACGGCAGCCATAGGAACCTACCATAGGTGGGACTGGATAGAAACTGATTCCCTGCTAAATCAAGCACAGAATTTTCACAGAGGACCACCAGAAACAAGGGAGGAACTAGGAGAAGGCATCCACCTTCTCCTTAATGATCATCACCTGTCTATTATGTAGGCCCATTCAGATATTGATACATCTAAATGTATCCTGATAAATGATTAAAAATTTGATCATTGACAATACCCTATAAGCATCCAAGAAAGAAACTGAGTTAAGAAAAAGGGATAAAAATCATATCTACTTTAGGTTTTTTTCTTGACAACCTGTAGGCCATAAGGTAATAGAATACTGTTCTGTAGTGTTCTGGGATAATAGGATTTTAACCAAATAGTTCTATCCCCACCCATTTACTAAAAATTATTTTTTGAGACTCTGCTATGTGCTAAACACATAAACACATTAGAGTCACTGACAGAAAATCAGTTAGAGAACAGAGATCTTAAGTGACATAATAGGTTGGTTATCTTCAATAAGTAGTGCTTGAAAAACTGGACAGCTACCTGTAAGAAAAAATCAGATTAGAATATTTCCTCACACTATATACACAATAAACTCAAAATGAATCAAATGTCTAAATGTGCAACCTAAACACATAAAACTAGAAAAGAACATAAAACATATGTCAAAGAACATACTTTGACATGAATCATAGCAATATTCTATTAGATCTCTCTCCTAAGGCTAAAGAAATAAAAGCAAAAATAAACAAATGGGACCTGAGTAAACTTAAAAGATTATACCCAGCAAAGGAAACCACAGACAAAATGAGAAACCCACTGAATGGAAGAAAGTATTTGCTAATTATATAACCAAAAAGGGGTTCATATGCAAAAATATATGAACAGCTCACACAACTCAATATCAAAAAACAAACAATCTGTATAAAAAATGTGCAGAACTGAATAGACATTTTTCCAAAGAGGATATACAGATGGCCAATAGGCATATGAAAAAGTTCCATATACACATATACACACACACATATATATACATGTATACACACATACATATATACATGTGTGTGTGTGTGTATGTATATATATATGTATATATATATATATATATATATAATGGAGTATTACTCATCATAAGAAAAAATGAAATTCTGCCACAGATAGACCTAGAGAACAATATGCCTACTGAAATAAATCAGACAGAGAAAAACAAATTCTTTTTTACTTATATGTGGAATCTAAAAACAAATTCTTTTTTACTTATATGTGGAATCTAAAAAATAAAACAAATAAATGTAAATAAAACAAACAAAAATAGATTAATGAGAACAGACTAGTGAGAGAACAGGCTACCACCGGGAAGAGGAAAGGGGAAAGGGGCACAGTGAGGGTGAGGTAGTGAGAGATACAAACTGCTATGCATAAAATAAATAAGCAACAAGGATACAGCACATGGAAGTAAAGCCATTATTCTATAATGAATTTAAATAGAGTATAATCTATAAAAATATTGACTCACTATGCTATTTACCTGAAACTACAATAATATTGAAACTATACTTCAGTGGAAAAAAGTACAGAGTTTTAGAAGGTGTACTTAAGGATCTAGAAGAATGGACTAAGAAGAATGTTGATTTGGGAGTGGGGATGGAAATCAAATCTTCACCTTTGAGTTCTATGTTAATTTAAATTAGCTGTCTAAAGAAACTCAATAACAAATAAGTTCTTTAACTAGATAGGAGTTAGTTTCCCTCTCTTGTTAAAGAATCCTGGAAGTAGAAAGTCTAGGGCTCCCATGCTAACTGCAGACATTAGGAATCCAGACTCCTTTCTTTTCTGCTATGCTCTTTCTGATGTGTTGTGTCATGGTTTAAGAACACTGCTTGGAGGTGGAATCACAAAAACGGCAACTAGAGCAGTAAACTATGCTCCTACAATAGAAGATTTGAGCAGCACATTTTCATCATTGCTGTAACATCTAATAGTTCATTATGTTCCTAAGAACTGAAATATTCTCCTACCATTGTCAGTATTAGGCCCTTGAAATTTCCATGCTGACACAGTTATCTAATATATTCTGAGATATCTTTTAAATGTTCAAGTGGAGATGACCAGTGGACAGTTAACTACTATAAGCTTCTGGAGTTCAGTGCAGAGTTAAAAGGTAGAGGCAACCTAGCAAAAGTTTTATTAATATCTCAAAGTACTAGGAGGGGATTATCAGATATTCAAAGGTTCAAATTATACACACATCAGTCTTTTACACAGATATACTCTAGAAGAAATGAACAGAAAAAAAAAAAAGATAGAAATGGAGAAATTGTGGCACATCAGAACTCCAGAAAACATTGCTACCAGCAAAAATAGGTACGGTTCTCCAAGTGAGAGTGGGGAATACAACAAAATTAAATTGCAAGAGCTAAAATTATTCTTCAAAGATAAGATATTTAATAAAAGTAGAAAGATGTATTAATAAAAATAAGTGTATCTAATTTCAAATAATTTTAGAAAATACTAAGAAGTGGAAAAACAAAAGCATATTAGAGTCCTCATTTTCAAATAGGGGAGTCCAAAGTTATAATACGGTTCTTCACTTTATATAAGCTCTCTTTCCACAACCCCACCTACTAAGATGTCTATCTCCTAGAAAAATTTAGTCTCATAATTTCTAGGGTGCTGAGAACTATGTCATGTGTGCTAACAAATTCTTCTTTTCAGTTGCGCCATGCCTGTTCAACAGGCCCTGCTGCTTCAGCTCTGCCTGTTATGCTTTGTCATCAGCGCAGCTCTTCCAGGGCACCACACCATGGTACCTTTAGGTAGGACCCACTGTGACGTCCTAGGCAATTATCACCAGAGGCTGCTGCAGATCATCCACTGAAAAACTGACTCAGCTCTTTGAATTCTTCTGGCCTTTGAATTCTAATCTATGCTGTTTCATATCAAAGCAGGAAAAATTCCCTCTCCCAATTATGTGCCATATCGGACATCTGAGATCCAGACACGCTGCTATGAAAATAGTAACTGTTACTCTAGTGTAGAGCCCCTTAAAGATTTCAGAACTGAGACTCAGAGGAGTCTGGGACCAGATTGAGCTTGATCTATGCTAGTTCTCCCCTTTCCACACAGACGCTTCTTTGTGCTCTTTTGTACACAGAATTCCTTAAGCAAACCATCTAAAATACAATCTTGCCTGAAAGGAAAACCAGAAATGGCTACACATCAGTAGTAGTGACACTTGGCCAAAAGCGAGGGCTCCCACCTCCCTATAAAAACAGGGAGAAAAAGTTCAACAGTGGTTTGTAAAAAAGTAAAGATGACTACAACCTGCAAACAAGAACAGGGTGTATATTGTTCAAATCACTGGGGAAAAGAAATACAAAGAAATCTTATTCTATATACAAAAGACATACTGATATAGCAAGGAAACATTACAAAAATTCAATAAAGCAGCCAAAGTATAGAAACCAGGAAGCACTGGGTTGGCCAAAAAGTTCTTTCAGGTTTTTCCATAACATCTTACAAAATCTGAATGAACTTTTAGGCCAACCCAATTAGTAAAGTCTAACTGTGTGGATCACAATAAACTGTGGAATATTCTGAAAGAGATGGGAATACCAGAACACCTGACCTGCCTCTTGAGAAACCTATATGCAGGTCAGGAAGCAACAGTTAGAACTGGACATGGAACAACAGACTGGTTCCAAATAGGAAAAGAACTATGTCAAGGCTGTATATTGTCACCCTGCTTATTTAACTTATATGCAGAGTACATCATGAGAAACGCTGGGCTGGAAGAAGCACAAGCTGGAATCAAGATTGCCGGGACAAATATCAGTCACCTCAGATATGCAGATGATACCACCCTTATGGCAGAAAGTGAAGAGGAACTAAAAAGCCTCTTGATGAAAGTGAAAGTGGAGATTGAAAAAGTTGTCTTAAAACTCAACATTCAGAAAACTAAGATCATGGCATCTGGTCCCATCACTTCATGGCAAATAGATGGGGAAATAGTGGAAACAGTGTCAGACTTTATTTTTGGGGGCTCCAAAATCACTGCAGATGGTGATTGCAGCCATGAAATTAAAAGATGCCTACTCCTTGGAATAAAAGTTATGACCAACCTAGATAGCATATTCAAAAGCAGAGACATTACTTTGCCAACAAAGGTCCATCTAGTCAAGGCTATGGTTTTTCCATTGGTCAGGTATGGATGTGAGAGTTGGACTGTGAAGAAAGCTGAGCACTGAAGAATTGATGCTTTTGAACTGTGGTGTTGGAGAAGACTCTTGAGAGTCCCTTGGACTGCAAGGAGATCCAACCAGTTCATTCTGAAGGAGATCAGCCCTGGGATTTCTTTGGAAGGAATGATGCTAAAGCTGAAACTCCAGTACTTTGGCCACCTCATGCGAAGAGTTGACTCATTGGAAAAGACTCTGATGCTGGGAGGGATTGGGGGCAGGAGGAGAAGGGGACAACAGAGGATGATATGGCTGGATGGCATCACCGACTCAATGGATGTGAGTTTGAGTGAACTCCGGGTGTTGGTGATGGACAGGGAGGCCTGGCGTGCTGCAATTCATGGGGTCGCAAAGAGTCGGACACGACTGAGCGACTGAACTGAACTGAAAAGAGATTATGATAATAAATGTGATTGTACTTAAGGCCAGTACTAAAAGACAAACATTTTTACAAAAAAGACTTTTTTAAAGTAAGGGAAGATTTATCCTATAAATAAATCCAGCAAAAACAGTCAAAGAACGTGTGGATCCCTATACCAAGGTCACAGGTGCCAAGCCTTGTACCAAGACCACACACACCAAGGTCATCTCCAGAACTGACTGAGTCCCATAGCAACCATTGCCATGAGCCCCCAGGTCTAAACTGGCCAGCTCCCTGACCCTGTACTAGGTAAAAATACCTACCCTATTACTCACCCAATAGCCCCTTAACCAATCACCTCATGTCACCTTTTCAGCTGGAATTCTCTTTGTCTTGAGGCTCTAAAAATTGACTAGTAACCCCTGCTTGGGATCTGCTCTCCCACGAGCCAGACTACTGTTCAAATAGCATCTCCTGCACTAATAAACTCTATTTTCTTCTCATTCTGCCTCATATCTGGAAATTCTTTTCCAATCTGTGCACAGGTCATGACAGAAGGGATAGTAAAAGTTAAAAAAAATATATACTGTATCAAGAAATAATCTGTTGTTGTTATTTTTCAGTCACTAAGTTGTATCCAACTCTTTGTGACCCACAGACTGCAGCACACCAGGTTCCTCAGTCCTCTGTTATCTCCCAGAGTTTGCTCAAACTCATGTCCATTGAGTTGATGGTGCTATCTAAGTGTAAAAAACATATAAGTTCCTACACTCATGAATTTATGTACAGTGGGATAAGTAAATTAACATTTAGCAAACCACTGATTTAAATAAATGAAAGTATGAGAAGGGATGTGTAGGAAAACCCAGCAGAATAAGGAAAGCAGGAAAAGTGGGGGAAGAAGGTTTTGGGCAGATGGAGCAGAATGTGTAAAGTTCTGAGGTTGAGTTTGGAGTGTTTAAGGAACAGTAAAGGAGTAAACCAGGGGGAAAGTACTAGTGTTCACATCAGAGCATTAGCTGGGACCAGAAGATGTAGGATCTCTTAGGTAACTGCATTTTGACTTTTATTGCAAGTGACCGGGGGAGTTACTGTAACATTCTGAGGGTAGGATTGACATGATCTGGCTTTTTTTTTTTTTTTTAAATGCCTTATTTGCTTTGTTGAAATAGAATGAAGAGTTGAAGGGATCAAGAATGGAAAGGAACATAAATTCTAGATTTACTATGATAGTCCAGGTGAGAGATGAGAGAGGTTGGGATAAGATAGTAGTGGTGAGCAGAGTGAGAAATGGTCTAATCTGGACATGTGTTCAAGAAAGAGTTGACAGAATTTTCAGATTGGTTAGATGCCTTTTGTAGCTCTTGATTTGCTTGTTTGTCTTCCTTACAAGAATTTAAGTTTCACAATGACAGAATAAATGTATTATTTAGCTTATAACCTTTGCACTAACATAGTATTTGTCCTATAATAAGCAATCGGTATTTTTTAACTTAATTTAATTTTTATATACAGATCGTTTAAAATGAGCACTGTCAGATGATATTAGAAGCAGCAAAACATAAAATGTACTCAATGTCACCCAGGAATTATGAGCCCATTACTCAATGTAAATCACGAGAATAACAATCTACCGTAGAACTAAAAGAAAGGCTGAGATTCATTCGCTGGACCAAATGGTCATACGTTTCATTCATTGACATAATTTTTCATGCAAAACTCCATGCATATTTTATTCTTTAAAATGAACTGCTATTAGAATCTTACAGCATAATGTCAAAACATAAATTTTAGAGGAAAAGCACAATACATTTAGCACTATATAATCAAAGTAAAATAACCAGCATAGATGGTTATGTACAGTTGGAACATTTTCAAGTCAAAACTTCAAAAGACTTTTAATAAGTGGTTAATTCAGATGCTACAAGTACAGTAATAATAAACACAACAGCCCGATTATAAAATCATTAACTCTCAGAGCACTCAATGAGCTATTAATTCAAAATTTTTACAGTAGGCTTTGATGGGACTAAAACTAGCAGAGTGTTCCTATTCTACCACCATGTAGCAAACAGTCACTGAAAATGAAGGGCTCGTCGTTATGTTATCCAATAGATAGTATACATCTTAAAGCGGTCTAAGTGCGAAATAAATACACCCACTTTAAATCCTTTGCCATCATGCAGCTGAAAAAACTGATTACAACTGATTTCACTATAATCTATATATTGTTCTAACTTTACAGATTCTTTTCTATTCTCTTTTAAAAACATCTTGAGCATATTTAGGAATAACACTAAAAAATAAAGTAATCTGGATGCACACTGAAAAACCAAGTACATTATCCCACTATAAACACATTTTTGGTACTTCCTTGCATTCAAATTAGGCAGAACTCTCAATATTCTTCATATAGAACATAAAGGGCCTCCAATTAATTTCCATTAAAGCTGGATCTTCAAAATTACGTTAAATGCAATGACTCATACAATTTGCATTAAAGACATTTCATCAGAGAAGCTCAGTTAATTTCTTGAACATTATCAAATCAGATTTTATAATACTCCTGAAATTTAGGAAGAATATGTGTCTCTCCTGTGACCACTCCTTTAAAACTGATTACCACTATGTTAGACACTGAGCTTCCCAGGTGGCTCAGTGGCAAAGAACCTGCCTGCAAAATGCAGGAGAGGTGGGGTCAATGTCTGGGTTGGGAAGATCATTTGAAGAAGGAAATGGCAACCCACTCCAGAATTCTTGCCTGGGAAATCCCATGGACAGTGGAGCCTGGCGGGCTACAGTCCATGGGGTTGCAAAAAGTCAAAAGTGCAAAAGAATCAGATGTGACTTAGTGCCTAAGCAATGACAACATGTTAGAAACTACTATAGCTCAGAATTGTTTAGGATGAAGTATGAAATACACTTTCTACAGTGAAATGTATTGTGTTGGTATATTGGGAAGAGGCTAGAAAAGTTTAACAAAGTACATCTTCTAGACCCTGATGCTGGGAAAGATTTTGGACAGGAGGAAAAGGGGGCGACAGAGGATGAGATGGTTGGATGGCATCACCGGCTTAATGTACATTAATTTGAGCAAACTCCTGGAAATAGTGAAAGACAGGGAAGCCTGGCATGCTGCAGTCCAGGGGTGGCAAAGAGTCGGACACAACTTAGCGACGAACAACAAAGTGACTACCTAATACTAACTAGGACTGTCCTCTAGGTCCAACAAACACACTTATGAATGTAACCAGTATTCCTATCTTGTTGTTATACAGTTGCTATCTACTTGTTATTTAGTGCTTTGTAGAAGGAAATGGCAACCCACTCCAGTATTCTTGCCTGGAGAATCCCAGGGACAGAGGAGCCTAGTGGGCTGCCGTCTATGGGGTCGCATAGAGTTGGACACGACTGAAGTGACTTAGCAGCAGCAGCAGCAGAAGAGCCTCTCTTATGCCTTTCTCTGCTCCTACAATGCCTGACACATGGTAAATATTTAATAAATGTTTAAATAGACAGTTATACAAGTAAAATAAACAGATGAATGAATTAGTTAACTGACCAACTGATTAAACAAGGCATTGTTAATTGGACATCACTGATATAATCCTTGCATTGGATTGCTTTTCTAGCCATAATGAGTATCTTCTCCTGAGTTACCTACATTTGCTTTTCTGACTCACTTAGAATGCATGGCCTATGTTTAAGGAACAGGGAATTAAGATTGAGTGTGACCAAGAAACTGTACAAAATCACGTGACTTTTATTATTGAGACAAGGTAAGACAATGTTTAGAAGGAACCTTGAATATCCTAAATATTAAAAAACAACAACAATAAAACACTGGCTGCTTCCACTTTCCCCTCCCATGTTCAAGCTGCATCCAGCTTCTTCTCCCTGTTCTTAGCATGGGTTTCTCTACATGGTTACAGCAGTGTTCCCAAGGGCAAGTCTCAACAAACAAGCACTTATCAAACCTCTGCGTGTGTCATGTTTCCTGATTTCCCTTTGGTCAAATTTAATCACTTGTCCATGCCTCAAACTGGGGTAAGAACAGACCTCACAGGGAAATGGATACACAGGAGGCATGATTTATTGGGGTGGGTGGGCTTAATATCACAACATACCAAAGCATAATATAGTTCATTATATATTCTGGAACAGCACCCCAGACACAAAGTAGAGGACAGATAAATGTGAGGAAGATGAAATTTGGGAGGGCCTGTTCAGAGCCTATTTCAGCCACTAAGCGAGAGATATTAGTAGCCCAAATTGAGAGGGTGGCATGGGGACACAGAATAGCAAGTAAATTTGAAAGCTATTTATGAGTTAAAAATCAAAGGACTTGGTAGGATTGGATACGGCAATGAGAAAAAGGGAATTATACAGGATGACTCTAAAACTTTTGGTATGTGTACTTGGGTAAATGGCAGAAAAGAAACATTGGATAAGAACACTGCTGTGATCACGTTTGTTGCTGGATATCTTGAGTTTGAGATTCCTTTCAGTTATCCAAGTGAGAAGGCCAAGTACATAGTTGGATATTTAGATCTTAAGCATAGAAGAGAAGTTGGCGCCAAAGAAAAAAGTGAGATCATAACTAAAGTCACAATTAAAGTCATGGCTTTGAATATTGCAATGGGATAATCAAGGTAGAATTTCAGATTAATGAGTATACAGTAGGTAATGGGAGAAGTAATAGTGATAGCCTGGTGTTTCTAACTTTCATTAGAAGCTTGCTTGTGATGGGGGGAGAACCTATGGAGATAACTGAAGGGAAAAGTGAAGTAACAAACTTTTTTTTTTTCCACTAATTCTCTAAAGACAGGGAAAAGATGAAGGCATGAGCCCTTCTTGACTCATATCCTTGTTTTATTGTTGAATCTAGTATAAATAAATCTTAAGAATCACCTGCTATTAATTGATAAGAATACGTTCAAGAGGTGTTTGGACATTAATAGGAAACAGTTTCCTAATTTATCTAATTCTCTCAACCTGGAAAGCCAGTTCTCCATGTTTCTATGTGCCCAAATCCTGATCATCCCTTAAGGTCAGATTCAAGCACACATTCTCTATTAATTCTTCCCTCATGCCCACTCCTCCAACAGTTAGATATTAGTATTTCCCTACTTTACCTGTATCTCTTATGTTCTTCTTTCTTTTGAATGTTTTTTCTTTACCTAGCCTACTATCTTCCTGTGAGTAGTGATTTTTCTATTCCCTCAGTGCAAGACACATAATAGGCAATCGAGAATGATTTAGTGAATAGGTGTGTTGGCAGAATTTCAGGCAGCAGTCAGAGTTCTTTAAAGCCATTATTTCTGGACAAGAGGACTGCACATGTGTACGTGCAGTGAGGGGGAATTTTTTTCAATGCACACCATAGTGTTTGTTACCTATTTGACATACTCATTAGACCCCTTTATGCTGCATTTTTACCAAGAGAATTTCTAATTGAGGGTTGTCTCAGGTTGATATGTACAAGAGCCAGTGAGTTTTACCCATGGTTATTATCCTCTCTTTTAGATAAAAAGTTTTTATCTCAGGGTATCCACACTTAGTTGCATCGCAAATGGTTTATAATGATGATAATTAGCATTTAAATAGAACCTTACCTGTTCAGGGGCCTTACGGTCATGCTTATTATTTAATGGAACGGTCACACTATTATCCTTCATTGAGAAGTCTTCAAATATAAAAACCTACAGTATATAGATATCATAAAAGCCTAGCAGCTGATAGAGTTAGTGATGCTATGCATTTTGCCAGAAACTTCAATTTTATGGTATAAAATTGAAACGCAGAAGACCATTAGAACTCTTCCAGCCTTGAAACTTAGCATGCAATGTATGCTCTAAGGTACAACTACATAAAGACAAAAAAAAAAAAAAAAAAAACCAATTCCACAATGACCCACCATTTGTCAAGGAGAGAAACCTTTTCTTTATAACAATCTCTTAATCACCACAGGACATGCGTGAGCACTGAAAGAAATCAGTCTGTTTGAAACTCGTGGTGGGATCATTCAAAGCCAGTCTCAGGCTGTGATCACTCATAAGATACTACTGATTTTGAGAGCACCCTAAGAGGATAGTTAGGCCTTCAAAGAAAAAATCTCGATTCAAGAAATCTATTGGCATTTGACGGTTATCTCATCATCTTGGCTATTATATTATTATATCTTGGAAGGAATACTAGGTTTTTTTTCCCATTCTCCTCCTATGTCAAATTTATATCTGGTCTTTCATGGCTTAATTTTACAGCTGGTAAGCTCTTAAGAAAATACAGGACAAGGTCTAAAACCCAGTTGATGAAAGAACTGTAGTATAACTTGAGGTTAAGGGTGAAATGCAGATAAAAATAGAAATTTCTTTTTCTGCTAGAAATTAAGTATACCTTTCTATTTCTTAAGAGATACAACATTTATACTGTCATAAAATTTGGGAAATTCAAATATTGACAGAGACTAAAGTAGTGGAAGGAGAAAATAGGATTAACAGTCAGACTTGAGGCACAGTTCTAATTTCTATTTATATTAATTTGTTGGGTGATTGGGTAGGGGGATTAAAGCAACCTCTCTAGGAAGTATTAATTTATGTGTGTGTGTGTGTGTGTGTGTGTGTGTGTGTACTCAGTTATGTCTGACTGTACTCAGTTATCTCTGTCCATGGAATTTTCCAGGCAAGAATACTGGAGCCAGTTGCCATTTCTTACTCCAGGGCATCTTCCTGGAAGCTGCATCTCCTGCTTTGGCAGGTGGATACTTTACCACTGCTCCACCTGGGAAGCCAAGATAGTCATAATGGGACTTTGCTGGTGGGGAAGTGAATAAGAATTGACCTGCTAATAAGTAATTGGAAGTTAATTGTTACTCTAATTGTATATTTTGAGGTGAGAGTCTATAGATGGAAATATATGATTAAAAAGTAGAAATTGCCTTTACTGATGTGATTAGGAGCTTGGGTCCTCTAATATCTATCCAGAATTAACTCATCATACAGAATCCCATTATCATATTCATCAGTCAAGAATTATTTTAAAACAAAATTGTTTTCATATGTGCTTTAAATTACTTCTACTAAGACAACTTTATGCTCAGGCATCTTTAGCAGAAGCCAGTTGTTGAGGTATTTCTGAAGAACCTGTGTTTTTCAGAGTATCTAGGAATAACCACTGAATCAGTTAGAATACTCTTTCAGATTTACTCACTGACTTTCATAGTAAAGTTACTATACTATCCAAGTGCCAATAATACTAAAATATTATTCTCAAAAGTTCTACATAAATTTTTGAGATATACACAAATATAATCAGAAATATGAAATAAACTATTTATATGCTATAGAATACATAGTTCAAAGCATTATGCATGGGACCTTGAGAAAAACCAAAGCAATAAAGAACCCATTCATCATATTTCAAAATAATGACAAAAAATGGACAAAACAAATTAGAGCAACCTAACCTCTCAGAAAAGGAAAGATATAAGCATCTGAACGCACAGTTTCAAAGAATAGCAAGGAGAGATAAGAAAGCCTTCCTCAGCGATCAATGCAAAGAAATAGAGGAAAACAACAGAATGAGAAGGACTAGAGATCTCTTGAAGAAAATTAGAGATACCAAGGGAACATTTCATGCAAAGATGGGCTCGATAAAGGACAGAAATGGTATGGACCTAACAGAAACAGAAGATATTAAGAAGAGGTGGCAAGAATACACAGAAGAACTCTACAAAAAGATCTTCACGACCAATATAATCATGATGGTGTGATCACTGACCTAGAGCCAGACATCCTGGAATGTGAAGTCAAGTGGGCCTTAGAAAGCATCACTATGAACAAAGCTAGTGGAGCTGATGGAATTCCAGTTGATCTATTTCAAATCCTGAAAGATGATGCTGTGAAAGTGCTGCACTCAATATGCCAGCAAATTTGGAAAACTCAGCAGTGGCCACAGGACTGGAAAAGGTCAGTTTTCATTCCAATCCCAAAGAAAGGCAATGCCAAAGAATTCTCAAACTACCACACAATTGCACTCATCTCACACACTAATAAAGTAATGCTCAAAATTCTCCAAGCAATATGTGAACCGTGAACTTCCTGATGTTCAAGCTGGTTTTAGAAAAGGCAGAGGAACCAGAGATCAAATTGCCAACATCCGCTGGATCATTGAAAAAGCAAGAGTTCCAGAAAAACCTCTATTTCTGCTTTATTGACTACGCCAAAGCCTTTGACTGTGTGGATCACAATATACTGTGGAAAATTCTGAAAGAGAAGGGAATACCAGACCCCTGACCTGCCTCTTGAGAAACCTCTATGCAGGTCAGGAAGCAACAGTTAGGACTGGATATGGAACAACAGACTGGTTCCAAGTAGGAAAAGGACTACGTCAAGGCTGTATATTGTCACCCTGTTTATTTAACCTATATACAGAGTACATCATGAGAAATGCTGGGCTGGAAGAAGCACAAGCTGGAAACAAGATTGCCGGGAGAAATATCAATCACCTCAGATATGCAGATGACACCACCCTTATGGCAGAAAGTGAAGAGGAACTCAAAAGCCTCTTGATGAAAGTGAAAGTGGAGAGTGAAAAAGTTGGCTTAAAGCTCAACATTCAGAAAACGAAGATCATGGCATCTGGTCCCATCACTTCATGGCAAATAGATGGGGAAACAGTGGAAACAGTGTCAGACTTTATTTTTTGGGGCTCCAAAATCACTGCAGATGGTGATTGCAGCCATGAAATTAAAAGACGCTTACTCCTTGGAAGGAAAGTTATGACCAACCTAGATAGCATATTAAAAAGCAGAGGCATTACTTTGCCAACAAAGGTCCATCTAGTCAAGGCTATGGTTTTTCCTGTGGTCATGTATGGATGTGAGAGTTGGACTGTGAAGAAAGCTGAGTGCATAAGAATTGATGCTTTTGAACTGTGGTGTTGGAGAAGACTCTTGAGAGTTCCTTGGACTGCAAGGAGATCCAACCAGTCCATTCTAAAGGAGATCAGTCCTGGGTATTCATTGGAAGGACTGATGCCAAAGCTGAAACTCCACTACTTTGGCCACGTCATGCGAAGAGTTGACTCGTTGGGAAAGACTGATGCTGGGAGGAATTGGGGGCACGAGGAGAAGGGGACGACAGAGGATGAGATGCCTGGATGGCATCACCGACTCAATGGACATGGGTTTGGGTGAACTCTGGGAGTTGGTGATGGACAGGGAGGGCTGGCGTGCTGCAATTCATGGGGTCGCAAAGAGTTGGACATGAGTGAGTGACTGAACTGAACTGAACTGAACGTCCCTAGCCTCAATTTCCTCAGGTGTAAATTGGTGATAAATGTGTCTTTCCTGACTATTTTACAAGTTGTTGAGAAGATCAAATGAGTAATGGATGGAAAGGTATTTATAGATTTCAAAGTGCTGTGCCAATGTTATTTTATTTAATGGAGCAGTAGCTAAACTTGGCACTAAGCAGAGCCTTTGTTCTTCTGGCTATGTAGAGGCATTAGATCAGTGTCAACTTTCTTGAAGCCTTCTATATTAACATATAATGAAGAGAAAGATTTTTCTAATTAATGGGTATGTATGATGAGTTAAAATAAGTGTTCTACAAAAACGTACAACACCACAAAATAACTTACACAGATTTGGGTTATGAAATTGTCAAATTGAACATCAAACTGCAGCCTTAGCCTGAAGGACTGCAAAATTTAACACTATGCTGTATTTGGATTTGAAGCAGGGACTTTTGATTTGTTTATCAAGACACAC
Source organism: Bos taurus (assembly GCF_002263795.3). Taxonomy (NCBI): domain Eukaryota; kingdom Metazoa; phylum Chordata; class Mammalia; order Artiodactyla; family Bovidae; genus Bos; species Bos taurus. Next base: position 70,383,374 of record NC_037330.1, read on the forward strand.
CAAATAGAGAAGGATTTAACATTCTAGGCCTATGACCTGAGACTAACTTGAGTTTACTTGATTAATAAGGAACACAAAATTAGGGGTCTTATTTTCTAAATTTGATTTGTGGGAGGATAAAATATGAAGGGTAGATGTATAACTGCATAGACAGAATGAATGATTGGAAAAATAAGAATGCATACTTGACAAAAGTAAGAAAGAGAGAACTGAGGAAAGGAGACATATTTGTTATATATCTGTTACATGCTTGGCAGTGTGAAAGGTATCTTAGAAACATATCCTCAATCAGTCTTCACTGAAACAGGAATGCTGGGCAAATGGCAATACTAATTTCAATTTTTATAGAAGAAGAAAGTGGGAGTGAATAAAATGGAATACTTGATATTGCCCACAAACACTAAGTGGCAGAGATAAAAGCATTTTGGTGATAGCTAATGGCCAGGAAATTAAAAGACGCTTGCTCCTTGGAAGAAAAGCCACGACAAACCTAGAGAGTGTATTAAAAAGCAGAGACATCACTTTGCCAACGAAGGTCCATGTAGTCGAAGCTATGGTTTTTCCAGTAGTCATGTATGGATGTGAGAGTTGGACCATAAAGAGGGCTGAGTACCAAGGAGTTGATGCTTTCCAGCTGTGGTGCTGGAAAACTCTTGAGAGTCCCTTGGACAGCAAGGAGATCAAATCAGTCAGTCCTAAAGGAAATCAGTCCTGAATATTCATTGAAAGGACTGATACTGAAGCTCCAATACTTTGGCCACCTGATGCAAAGAGCTGACTCACTGGAAAAGGCCTTGATGCTGGGAAAGATTGAGAGCAGAAGGAAAAGGGGATGATAGAGGATGAAATGACTGGATGGCATCACTGACTCAAAGGACATGAGTTTGAACAAACTCTGCAAGATGGTGAAGGACAGGGAAGCCTGGCGTGCTACAGTCCATAGGGTTGCAAAGAGTCAGACATGACTGAGTGAACAAAAAAAGGGCCTTTCTAAAGTCAGTACATCATAAGACAAGTCATACTGAAAAATTGTCATCAGCTTTGTACTCAGAATCCCACCCACATACCCATAGAACTTTTTGGTAGGAAGCAAGTTTGACTGGTTACTATGAAGTCTAAGGCTCTCATGTCTAGCCATTACATGTGCGGCGGGTAGAGAGAAAATCACCTTGTTATTCAAGTGGTAAAAGGGGTTTTTAGGAATCTAGGGATTTCTTGGAGACAAATGGTTATAATATTGGCCATGGCGGGTGGTAGGGGTACAAGCGGAGATAGGCAGAGAGTAAAGTAGCTCACATTTGTGAACAAGATCTATGAGGATGAGTGACATCATGGAACAGAGACAAGAACTTGGTACTAACCATGGGCACACCCAACAGGGTCTGCACAATAAGTAGGTGGCTACCCAAATGCCAGAGTTCCATCTTTCTCCTTATTTAGGAATCATAAGCGGTGTCTCCTTATATTAGCCTCTAGTAGATCTAGAGAAGCCAAAAGCTCCAACATCTTCTCTCACTGGGACCTAAGAAGAGGTTCTATTTTGTACCATCCTGTACAATTCTTAATACAGAAAGGGAGTGAAGGTTAGAGACCAGAGAGAATTGTCAGGTATCAGAAGGCATCGTCTTTTCTTGGATTGTAACAGTCTCTATACTTAGAGCACACTGGTTTTTTATGTTGGAGATAGTACTTTTCATCTCCCTGGCCTGCTAAATATTTCTCTCAATCTCTAACGCTAAAGGATTTAGGTTTACAGAAAATAAATTTCTTCTCTTCTAGAGATTTAAAAATGAGAACCAGAAATATGCTGGCAAAGATGGGAGAAATATTCTGATAATCATTTGTCTTGCTGAATTCTTCCAAATCACCAAGGAATGTGGCTTGAGCTCCCTTGTTTTCTGTAACACTGAAAGAAAACAATGAAAATTCAAGTATTTCAAAGTGAAGACAGGGCATGAGTCTGGAGAAGATATAGGATCCAGCTAAACTCTACTCCAATATGTATTTTCAGAAAAAACAAAATAACAATAAAACCTGTGATTGTACCAAATGCAAAGTTGCAAATCTTTAATCATAAGACCTTGAAAATGTTAATCACTCAGTCAAGCCCAACTCTTCATAACCTGGAGGAGGACATGGCAACCCAGTCCAGTATTCTTGCCTGGAGAATCCTATGGCTGGAGAAGCCTGGTGGGCTATAGTCCATGGGGTCACAAAGAGCTGGGCATGACTGAAGCAACTTAGCACACAATCATAAGACCTAAAAAAATGGTTCCTTCAACAAAGTTTTATAATTATATAATAATTTATAAAATTTAGAAATTTATACAGTTATAAAATTATAATTTTATAATTGTAAAACAATATAATACTAATTTAATTTCCTATTGATTCCTGCCATCACATTTCCTTTTCACATTAGGTACCAGAATTACATTTCTGTGTATCTGATATGGCAGAAATCCCTGCTGGAAGACAAAGCAACATAATAACAGCAATAAAGGATATTATACAATTACATCTTCCAAGGAGTTCTGAGTTAATAGCATATTTAGAAGCCCCTGGTAGACTTTCTAGTGTAGATTAACTGCATCATCAATAGTTGAATTATTTGTCATGCAATATTGACTTTCAGTGGAGAGGGGGTGGCAAAAATGTGAGCAAATAATCTTCACTGATTCTCTCATTAACTTTGGTTTTCATCGAATACCATGCCTTCAAATATACATACTAATCTTGTGTGTTCATGAGCTTAAAAAGAGCTCAAATCAACAACTGATTTATTGTTTTCAGAAAATGCATTTGACAGAAATGCATTTTCACTGATACTAAAGATGCTAACTTTGACAAATGGAGTGACAAAAGTGGAGAAGAAAGAAAGAAGAAAAAAGGTAATTATAAAGCAGTTAGTCTGATGCAGCCTATTTATGGAAACTCTTTGTGTCAAGAGGAGAGAAGCAGAGAAATTCTGCACTGACAGTGGTAAATGGCACAAGCCATTCATACTGGACTGCAATTTATGTTTACCTTAGTAAATGGAAAGGCAGAATAGGCTGCCCAAGATGTCCACACTCTCATCCCCTTAATTGTGACTATGTTCATTATTATATATGTGACAAAAAGGGCTCTGCAGATGTAATTAAGATTACAGACATTAAAATAGAGATATTATCCTGGACTGACTGCTGCTGCTGCTAAGTCATTTTAGTCGTGTCCGACTCTGTGCGACCCCATAGATGGCAGCCCACCAGGCTCCCCCGTCCCTGGGATTCTCCAGGCAAGAATACTGGAGTGGGTTGCCATTTTCTTCTCCATCCTGGACTGACTGGAAGAGCTCAATGTAGCCACCAGTTTAAAGTCCAGAAATTTCTCTGGAAGCAGAGAAGCTGGAAGCAGAAGAGATATGGCAGAAGTCAGAGAGCTCCCAGGTCATGAGAAGGATTTGATGTGCCTTGTTGCCTCTGAAATGTAGTGGTTAACATATTAGGACTAGAGAGAGGTCTCTAGGAGCTACAGGAAGCTTCTGACTGACAGCCAGCAAGTAAGCAGGCACTTTAGTCCTACGACCACAAGGACTGGGTCTGAATGACTCTGGAAATGGTTCTTCCCAGAGCCTCCCAATAAAAGCCTAATTGACTGGCACCCTTTTGTATTTTTTTTTTCTTTTTCCAAAAATAAAAAGCTCAGCCAAGCCAACCCAAATTTTCTCCCATAGAACTGTGAAGTAATAAGTTTATATTCTTTTAAGTTAATAAATTTGTGGTTATTTGTTATAGCAGCAACTAATTAGCAGAAACTAATTAATGAATAGAAGTAAATGTGAAGATGTCAATGTATAGTAGAAACCAACACAATATTGTAAAGCAATTATTCTTCAATTAAAAAAATTCATTAAAAAAGAAAAACGTCAACATCAGATGTAAAAAATCCAAATTAGCACTCAGTTTACTTTTTCAAAATCATAAGGGAATAATACTACATTAGTTGGCTCATTCTAATATTACTCAAATCTTTATAGGGAACTTAACAGTTGATCACAAGAAAATCATGTTTATTTTCACTTAAAAAAATATTTTGTAACCTTATGACTATACAGTGGAAGTGAGAAATAGATTTAAGGGACTAGATCTGATAGAGTGCCTGATGTACTATGGACAGAGGTTTGTGTCATTGTACAGGAGACAGGAATCAAGACCATCCCCAAGAGAAAGAAATGCAAAGAAGCAAAATGGCTGTCTGAGGAGGCCTTACAAAATCTGTGAAAAGAAGGGAAGTGAAAAGCAAAGGAGAAAAGGAAAGATATATCCGTTTGAATGCAGAGTTCCAAAGAATAGCAAGGAGAGATAAGAAAGCCTTCCTCAGCAATCAGTGCAAAGAAATAGAGGAAAACAATAGAATGGGAAAGGCTAGAGATTTCTTCAAGAAAATTAGAGATACCAAGGGAACATTTCATGCAAAGATGGGCTCAATAAAGGACAGAAGTGGTAGGGACCTAACAGAAGCAGAAGATATTAAGAAGAGGTGGCAAGAATACACAGAACTGTACAAAAAAAGATCTCATGACCCAGATAATCACGATGGTGTGATCACTGACCTAGAGCAAGACATCCTGAAATGTGAAGTCAAGTGGGCCTTAGGAAGCATCACTACAAACAAAGCTAATGGAGTTGATGGAATTCCAGTTGAGCTATTTCAAATCCTGAAAGATGATGCTGTGAAAGTGCTGTACTCAATACGCTAGCAAATTTGGAAAACTCAGCAGTGACCACAGGACTGGAAAAGGTCAGTTTTCATTCTAATCCCAAAGAAAGGCAATGCCAAAGAATGCTCAAACTACTGCAAAATTTCACACATCTCACACGCTAGTAAAGTAATGCTCAAATTCTCCAAGCCAGGCTTCAGCAATACATGAACTGTGAACTTCCAGATGTTCAAGCTGGTTTTAGAAAAGGCAGAGGAACCAGAGATCAAATTGCCAACATCCGATAGATCATCAAAAAACCAAGAGAGTTCCAAAAAAATATCTGCTGCTGCTTTATTGACTATGCCAAAGCCTTGATTGTGTGGATCACAATATACTGTGGGAAATTCTGAAAGAGAAGGTAATACCAGACCACCTGACCTGCCTCTTGAGAAACCTATATGCAGGTCAGGAAGCAACAGTTTGAACTGGACATGGAACAACAGGCTGGTTTCAACTAGGAAAAGAAGTACGTCAAGGCTGGATATTGTCACCCTGTTTATTTAACTTATATGCAGGGTACATCATGATAAATGCTGGGCTGGAGGAAGCACAAGCTGGAATCAAGATTGCTGGGAGAAATATCAATAACCTCAGATATGCAGATGACACCACCATTATGGCAGAAAGTGAAGAGGAACTCAAAAGCCTCTTGATGAAAGTGAAAGTGGAGAGTGAAAAAGTTGGCTTAAAGCTCAACATTCAGAAAACGAAGATCATGGCATCTGGTCCCATCACTTCATAGCAAATAGATGGGGAAACAGTGGAAACAGTGGCTGACTTTATTTTTCTGGGCTCCAAAATCTGCAGATGGCAATTGCAGCCGTGAAATTAAAAGACGCTTACTCCTTGGAAGGAAAGTTGTGACCAACCTAGACAGCATATTCAAAAGCAGAGACATTACTTTGCCAACAAAGGTCTGTCTAGTCAAGGCTATGGTTTTTCCAGTAGTCATGTATAGATGTGAGAGTTACTATAAAGAAAGCTGAGCACTGAAGTATTGATGCTTTTGAACTGTGGTGTTGGAGAAGACTCTTGAGAGTCCCTTGGACTGCAAGGAGATCCAACCAGTCCATCCTAAAGGAGATCAGTCCTGGGTGTTCATTGGAAGGACTGATGTTGAAGCTGAAACTCCAATTCTTTGGCCACCTGATGCGAAGAGCTGACTCATTTGAAAAGACCCTGATGCTGGGAAAGATTGTAGGCAGGAGGAGAAGGGGATCACAGAGGATGAGATGGTTTGATGGTATCACTGACTCAATGGACATGGGTTTGGGTGGACTCTGGGAGTTGGTGACAGACTTGGAGGCCTGGAGTGCTGAGATTCATGGGGTCGCAAAGTGTCGGACACGACTGAGTGACTCAACTAAAATGAACCATCATTCCTTTATCTAACTAGCCTGTTCAATTTTTCCTCCTGGTGTATCTATTGGTTCTGCCATAGATAGTGAAATAGTCCTTGAGAGTTTTCTTTTTTGTATATGAGATATTTCATTAACAGTTTTTAAAAATCTCTTTAATTTGTTGAATATCAGTTTTCACTATTTTGGTTTATTTGCTCACTATTATTCACTTAGATCTTTGCTTATTTCCCTAAGAGTAGTACTTTTCACTACTTTCTAATTCTAAATAGGTTTTGAGGATCAGATCATCTACCTGATTAAAATCCAATGACTCTACAGATCCATACTCCCTGGCTTGACCTCAGCAACCTCGTATATTTTAGCACATGCTTAATTCTTTAGCCTCATGTTCTTTTTAGACTCATATCTAATACTCTTTGATTAATCACACTGAGATTATTAAGTTTTTCACAGTTATTTGTAGATGTTCCACCCTCTCTGTGTGTCTTGACTTTATCCATCAACTGGATAACTCCACCTGGTACCTCAGGGCACAACTAAGGCACCTTTTTTATCTAGAAGTCTCTTCTGCTCCTGTATAGTCAGAGTTAGATTTCTCATTTATGTGTTTTTGTAGAACTTGAGCTTAACATTATCATAAAATTTACTGTATTGTATTGGCATCAGCTTTTTAATGATCTCTCCCTCTTAAACTATAACATTCTTTATAGTAAAGCAAGCATTTTCTCATTTGCATAGACAATGACTGTAACATACTAGGCATGAAATAATATGTGATGATTATGGAATGAATTAACAATATGAATAATGAATTAAGTTAACAGAGCTCTGGTTGTTCTTCAGGTCTAAGAAAACCAAAGCCAACCAACCAACCAAACACACAGATCAAGAGTTAGAATTGGGAGTTTAGTTAGCAGGCATACAGTGGGCTGTAAATACACATAAGAATTAGAGCCCAAAACATAAGTGATTCATATAAGGGATGACCTATAGGGAACTGAACTTAGAATGAGTCAAAGTTTAGGGGATTGGCATAGGCCAGTGGTTCTCAAAGTGTGGTTAATAAACTAGCAGCATCAGTCTCACCTGGGAACTTGTTAGAAATGCAGTTTTGGCTCTAACCCAGACTTACTGTACTGGAAGCTCTGAGAATGGAGTCTAGAAACAGTACTTTAATAAGTCCTCAAGATAGTAGTCTGAGAACCACTGGCATAGGCCAAGATAATAAGATGGGGCACTTGGAGCTTAGCAAGCAGTGTCAAATATCTAAAGGATCAAAATTGCTGGGAAGAAAGGTTGGAGTTAAGAGACACTAGATATAAAAAGTTAAGCTATCAATCCTGATGGAATTGAACAGATATAGAGAGACAGAGAAATAATTACAGGGGGAAAGAAAGTAAATAAGACTGCAATATTGAGCCAATATTTCCTAAGGTGGTAAGTCTCAATAGGTTAGTGGCAATGGTAGGTATGGATTCTGATACACCCTTGGGGGTGATGAAATAGACAGAAGTAAGAACTCATATTTAATAAGATCTTTCTAGGTGACTCAGATATGTATTACCATTTGTTCCTCGGTGAGAGGCATTAGCTTCTTATAATCCTTATCTAAACATCCTGACTTGGAGCACAACTAAAGCATAAGCATGGGTAGGAAGCAGTGGATCTAGTTCATATAGTAGGATATTGGGGGTAGGAACCAGCTTTTTGACTGACATACATCCTTAAATAGATTAAACATAAATAAGACCAAACAATTTTCAATTCCTTACTCAAATGAAGGTAATGAGAATAGGATGTAGGCAAAATGAAGCACAACACTTGAAAACAAATACTCAGCTTGTTTTCCATCATTCATAGTAATGTAATTAGCATGGACTTTAGCCAAGTCTTTCAACTATGCTTTTCATTAACTATGCCCAAGAATTCTTAACAAGAACAACAGTTTCCATGTGGCTGTGTATGTGATGCCAAAGATTCACATAAGAAAGAAAACCCAGCAGATGATTTAGAAATTTCCCCAAATCTAAATGTCTGGTGTTGTATAAACAAAGCCACTGATCTATTTTCACTTGTTAGCAGGTGTTCTGATAGCTATGGCCAGTACAATGTTTTTTGTTTTTTACTCCCTTTGGTAACTTGCTATTGTTTTGAGTCTATTGATCAAATGTCTATTGAATCCAAATACATGTTCATCAATGCTTAAATAAATTAGCAATGAGATATCCAAAGTTTGGCAGTAATACAGGAGAGAAGAGAAACAAATGTTATTTCAGAACCAAGAAAATTCAGAACAAAATACAATCCTATCTGCTATATGGAATTGAACATGAAACTTGTTGTTAACAAATTAAAAATCAGTTAAAAGAGGCTGTGCCTTTAGAGTTCCATTTCTGGTGATAGCACCTCAAACTTCATTCTGATAGGATCTATGCTGTTTAGTGTCTCCGTTTTGGCCAACTCTTTGCAACCCTATGGACTATAGCCAGCCAGACTCCTCTGTCCATAGGATGTCCCAGGCAAGATTATTTGGATGGATTGCCATTTCCTTCTCCAGGGAATCTTCCTGACCCAGAGGTTGAATCAGTGTCTACTGCTTGGCAGGCAGATTCTTTACCACTGAGCCACCAGGGAAGCCTGAGAGGAGCACTACAAAGCATTTAAAAAAATCTATTTGAAGACATAAAATGGTTAAAAATCAGTGTAGAATTAAGGGGATAAGATAAGGAGGAGAAGGAAACACAGAGTTGTGACACTAGAATTGAAGGGTCAATTTCCTGCTTTGAGAATTTCCCTGTTGTATTCCCAAATAAATAATCAACAGAAGTACATGCATATGACCATCAAAAGCCATGTAAAGAATGTTCAGCACAGCATATTCTTATGCTATGGAAATAGCCCAGATACCCATCAACACGAAAATGGAAAAATAAGTATATTTGTAGAATAGAATACTAATGTTTTAAATGGATGAATTCATAAAAAGACTGGAACAAAGGAAGCCAGATATTTTCAGAGTGTCTATAATCTAATATACAATGCTAAGAACCAGGCAAGATTAATTTATGGTGTTACATATCGGGAGCAGGGAAGGAGTGACACTTAGCCATTCAAGCTTGGATCTGATACTCCATTGTTTAAGACTTCAGAGTATATCTTAGAATGGGGGAAATGAGTTTTCCATATGGTTCACAGCAGAAACAAGTTTTTCAGTAGGTTTTTGGAGCCAAATTCTGAGCTAACAATTCCTTACTATTCCTTCCTTTGTCACAATTCTCTGTACTAAAACTTCCTCAGGGACTTCTAAAGGAAGAGCAGTATAATCACCATTAAGGCAGGCTGTAGGCTTACTGGATTGCCCACTGAAATTTCATCTTAATACTGCTCCATTCCTTTACTTCCAAGAGTCACACAAATTACTGTCAAGAGTTGATATAAAAAGTCTGGTCACTTGATCCAGTGCTATTTTGATTTATATACATTTGGATAACTATGATGGAATAAAAGTTAGTTATTAAAATACAAAGAAATAAACTAAAAATGTGAAGGATGCAGCTACTCAGATTATTCCATTGTGAGTTTATCATCCAGGGTTCAATATATACCAATATAAATTTTGTATCATCTTTATGAATATCATTTAGGATGGCAATAATAGGGATAGATCCAAAATTGCATTCTTTCCTCTTAAATAATGAGCTCCCCTCAAAATGCAAATAGTAATGGATGATCCAAAGTCCAAATGTACTAGAAAACCATTGCTTGAAGAGTTTAATATTGAAAAATAAAATAAGCAAAGTTTTAAAATAATTACACAGCCATCTTATTGTTTGAATTTATATGGCAAAGACAGATCTGATTATATTTGACATCTTATTTCTTTTGTTATCTCCTTCTGTGTTTAGCTGTTATTATCTCTCTTAACTCCCTATTGGGAGAATTATATTTGAGCAATTGCCTCTCCAGCAACATTTATGAAAATGAGTGTAGTACTCTGAAAATACCTCCCTCCATAGCTCATTAAATGCTCTTTTCTAACTTGTTCACATGGAGTGTGGATTATTTAGCTTTCCCATAACTGAGCAGTAGAATTTACCAAACAATATCAAGCTATTTATATATTTTTCCTTTTTGTTACAAAATGCACACAGGTACATACATTTTCATTGATAGTGTTATTAAAGATTCAATACAACTTGTGAATTACAAAGGGCTGGATTATATAGTTAAGTATTAAAACTGATAAAAAAGTTTTTAGAAAATCTTTTTCCTACTGTGAATGCATTAAAAAAATCTTTAGCTCATCACAAAAAAAATGTACAAAGTACCAGAATTGCTATGACCTGAAAAAAATCAACAAATATGGGCATTTAGTGTATCCTATATATGTGTGCAATGGATTTGAATATGTTATAGAAGGAAACATATGTTTGTCTCTCACATAGCTATATCTGCATGGAAGTAAAAAAACCCTTTGCTGGTCCAGAACAGCTACTTAAAAACTTACTTTTAGTACAAGGCTCATAATCAACCTTGAAAAGAAAGTGAATCTTGAATTTAAGACTTTAAAACTTTTCAATATTCCCGACATCCTATCTCTAAGTGCTACTGAGGTCAGCTCTATCTTAGATTGTAAAAATCACACAAAACTTTTCTGATATTTTCTTATTTCCTCATAAGATGAGAATTGAAATGGTTCAGTACTCTGCTCCCAAAGACATTGCTGCAATAATCGGAATCTCTTCCTATTCCTCTATTTCTCACCAAGAGGCACTGGTAAACTCTCTTTATTTCTCCCTTTTTAAATTGACTTCTCTATTGCTTAACGGGGCTTCCCTCGTGGCTCAGGGGTAAAAGAATCTGCCTGCAATGCAGGAGACATGGTTAGAGCCATGGGTTCAATTCCTGGGTTGGGAAGATCCCCTGGAGGAGGAAATGGCAATCCACTACAGTGTCCTTGCCTGAAAAGTCCCATGGACGGAGTAGCCTGGTGGGCTACAGTCCATGGGGTCACAAAGAGTCGGACATGACTTAGTGAATAAACACACATACACACAACACTGCTAAATAGCTCTTGAGAAAAGCTGTCTTATCAAGTAGTGGTCTGAGATGTTGTACAGGGTTTTTCTATAAATGCTCGTGATGTTTTAAACTGCTCCCAACCTTCCTTATCTCCTTGGTGTTTGTGTTTGTGGTATGTGTGAATACTCAGTTTTCCTTCCTGACCTTCATGTACCTATTCTCTCAACTCATAGAGCAGTAAGAGTTTAGAAATCCCTCTTAAGCATCAAATTACCCTGGCTTATTTTAGTCATTGCTGTTTTACTTTTTGTTTTGGCATACAATTCTTAGTCTGTTAAGTCCTACCTCAAATATCATTGTGCCTGTGAGCTCTTTCATATTCTCTGTATAGAGTTGGTTATACTTTCCTTTGTACTTTCCTAACAATTGGTTGATTGCTCATCAATTTTGTCAAGGCCTAGAGCTCCTTGAAATGGAAATTACATCTCAGTTAAATCTGAATCTCTTGGTATTAAAACATAATACACAATAGACTCTCAATTAATTCTTCCTGGATAAAGGAGTAAGCTGGGGCTTCCCTGGTGGCTTAGAGGTAAAGATTCCACCTGTAGTTCCGGAGACATAGGACACGTGGGTTTGATCCCTGGGTTGGGAAGATTCCCTGGAGGAGGGCATGACAACCCACTACAGTATTCTGGCCTGGAAAATCCCATGGACAGAGGAGTCTGGTTGGCTACAATCTACAGATTTGCAAAGATTCAGACACAGCTGAAGCGATTAACCCCAGCAAATGAATAAGCCAATTACCTGTAAGAACAAGGCAAGCCTATACAAATATCTTTCACTGTATAATCTTTATAGGAGTGATGTCAAACACATATGCCATCGTCCCTAGTGGCAATGAAGTTATCTCATAGGGATTACATTGTTGGAAAACTGTTATTTTTGTTTGTTTAGCATGCATTCACACGTCTTCATTTTCCTTTAGGAATTTCTCTCCCTCTTCAGTTTTAGTTCATGAGGTTCATGTACATCTAGGATTCTAGGAGTGGTTTATGAATTATCTGGCCAATTAGAACATTACATTCTCCTGTCTATAGAGATTGGCTTGGGAATAAGCATGAGGCCACAGCAAGGCCAGTCAGAGCCAATGATACACAATTCTAGGACATGTGTTGGTGATGTGGAACCAGAGGATTAATTTGCTCTGCAGCAGGGCCACCAGGTGAAGATTAAGAATAAAGCCAAGAATGAGTAAGTCAATACGGAAAAAAGCCTAGACGTGGGGAAAAACAGGTCTGATGACATAATTTGAAATCCTTGGTCTAGCCATGGTTAAATCATATCTATTTGCGGACTTTTCAGTTATGTAAGCAAAAATCATTTCCTGTTTTGCTTAAGCCAGTCTGAGGCTGGGTTTTCTGCAATTTGTAACTTTAAAAGGCTAACCTTGTTGTTTAGTTGCCCAGTCATGTCCTACTCTTTGCCACCCCATGGTCTACAGCACACCAGTTCCTCACCATCTCCTGAAGTTTGCCCAAGTTCATGTCCATTGCATTGGTGATGCCATACAAGCATCTCATCCTCTGTCCCCCTCTTCTCCGTCTGCCCTCAATCTTTCCTAGCATCAGGGACTTTTCCAATGAGTCAGCTGTTTGCATCAGATGACCAAAATATTGGAGCTTCAGCATCAGTCCTTTCAATGTGTATTCAGGGTTGATTTCCCTTAAGATTGATTGGTTTTATTTCCTTGCTGTCCAAGGGATTTTCAGGAGTCTTCTCCAGCATCATAGTTCGAAGGTATCAATTCTGTGGTGTTCTGCCTTCTTTACGATCTAGCTCTCACAACCATATGTTACCACTGGGAAGACCATAGCCTTGTCTATATGGACCCTTGTCAGCAGAGCAATGTGTCTGCTTTTCAACACACTGTCTAGGTTTTTCATAACTTTCCTGCCAAAAAAAATTGTTTTCTGATTTCATGTCTGCAGTCACCATCCGCAGTGACTTTAGGGCCCAAGAAGAAGACATCTGTCACTACTTCTACCTTTTCCTGGTCTATCTGCCATGAAGCAATGGGGGCAGATGCCATGATCTTAGTTTTTTTTTTTTTTTAATATTTAGTCTGAAGCTGCTTTTTCACTCTCCTCCTTCACCCTCATCAAGAAGCTCTTTAGTTCCTCTTTGCTTTCTGCCATTAGAGTGGTATCATCTGCATATCTGAGGTATGGTCAGTCACCCAGAGCCAGACATTCTGGAGTGTGAAGTCAAGTGAGCCTTCCTTAGGAAGCACTGTGGCTAACAAAGCTAGTAGATGCAATGGAATTCCAGTAGAACTATTCAATACCCTAAAGGATGATGCCACCAAGGTTTTGCATTGATTATGTCAGCAAATCTGGAAGACCCAACAGTGGACACAGGACTGGAAAAGGTCCATCCTCATCCCAATTCCCAAGAAGGGTAGTACTAAAGAATGTGCTAACCATCAGACCATTGCACTTATCTCCCATGCTAGTAAGGTCATGCTTAAAATATTGCAAGCTAGGCTTCAGCATTATGTGAACCAAGAACTTCCAGACATCCAAGCTAGGTTTAGAAAAGGAAGAACCAGAGATTAAATTGCAAGATTTGCTGGATCATAGATAAAGCAAGGGAATTCCAGAGAAATATCTACCTCTGTTTCATTGACTATGCTAAAGCCTTTAACTTGTAGACCATAACAAACTGTCGAAAGCTCTTAAAGAGATGGGAATACCAGACCATCAGACCTGTCTGCTGAGAAACCTGCATGCGGGTCAAGAAGTGAACAGTTGGAACCCTGTATGGTACAACTGATAAAGATTCAAGATTGAGAAAAGAGTACAACAGAACTGTCTGCTGTCACTCTGTTTGTTTAACCTATATGCTGAGCACATCACGAGAAATGCCAGGCTGGATGAGTTACAAACTGGAATCAAGATGGATGTGAGAAACATCAACAACCTCAGATATGTGGATGATACCACTCTAATGGCAAAAAAAGGCTAACACAGCCTATCAATCCAAATTTGCACTAAGCCTTGTCTAGTGATTAAATATGTAAATGTACATGTTCCACACATATACATATATGTTTGTATACATATTATTTGCATATGTGTATATGTATGCTATTATTTTTCAAATATATACAGCATTACTGTAATAAATAAAAATTGTTTATAAGTGTTACTGATATTGTGCCAACTTGGTTGTGCATTTTCTCACTTGATGGACTCTAAAGGTAGAACAGCATCCCTGAGGTCTGTCCAACTTTTAACACTCAAAGAGATTATCATACTCAAAATCATTGTTACCACTGATTTGGAACATTTGGGGAGGTTCTAAATCTGTACTCCATGTTCAGCAAATATATATTGATTGACTTCAGTTATAAAAGACATTTTCACTATTAAAGATAGTATTACCTTGAATCATATGATATTGTCAGTTTGCAACCACTCTGACAGAAAAAAAATATTTCATATGGTTCAACCTAATAAAAGCCCAATAAGTATCTATTGAATGAATGCATCGATCATTTTTACTATTTTTATCCTGTAGCTATAGAATACTATTTCAAAAGAAGCAGAAAAAAAATCAATATTGTGAGTACTTGCTACTTGACTCACCTTCAGTTCTGTTCTGTTCTGTTCAGTTCAGTTCAGTCTCTCAGTCATGTCCAACTCCTTGTGACCCCATGAACCACAGCACGCCAGGCCTCCTGTCAATCACCAACTCCTGGAGTTTACCCAAACTCATGTCCATTGAGTCCATGATGCCATCCAACCATCTTATCATCTGTTGTCCCCTTCTCCTTTTGCACTCAATCTTTCCCAGCATCAGGGTCTTTTCAAACGAGTCAGCTCTTCGCATCAGGTGGCTAAAGGAGTTTCAGCTTCAAGATCAGTCCTTTAAATGAACACCCAGGACTGATCTCCTTCAGAATGGACTGGTTGGATCTCCTTGCTGTCCAAGGGACTCTCAAGAGTCTTCTCCAACACCACAGTTTAAAAGCATCAATTCTTCAGTGCTCAGCTTTCTTTACAGTCCAACTCTCACATCCACACATGACCACTGGAAAAACCATAGCCTTGACTAGATGGACCTTTGTTGACAAAGTAATGTCTCTGCTTTTTAATATGCTGTCTATGTTGGTCATAACTTTGCTTCCAAGGAGTAAGCATCTTTTAATTTCATGGCTGCAATCACCATCTGCAGTGATTTTGGAGCCCCTAAAAATAAAGTCAGCCACTGTTTCCACTGTTCGCCCATCTATTTGCCATGAAGTATTGGGACCAGTTGCCATGATCTTGGTTTTCTGAATGTTGGGCTTTAAGCCAACTTTTTCACTCTCCTCTTTCTCTTTCATCAAGAGGCTCTTTAGTTCCTCTTCACTTTCTGCCATAAGGGTGGTGTCATCTGCATATCTGAGGTTATTGATACTATTTTTATTCAAACAGGTGTCTGTGTTTAGACTTTGTCTAAGAGACTGAAATTTCCTGGGAAATTTTCATTTGCATTTCTTCGTCTGAAATAGCCATTTTAGGGGCTGGAACACCAGTAGCTCTTTCTCCATCACTATTTAAAGGAAACTCACTCCCCCCCCCCTCTTCATTCTTGATGGGTGAGCCACACCTCTGTGTGTATGTCTATTTTTCCTTTTTTTCATTAAAAAATAATTACGTGGCATGCTGATCCAGCAAAGTGCTTATAAATAACTTTTAAATTAAGATTTTGAAACTTCTCTGTGCTCAAAATTTCCCCAGAAGTCTTTACTATCCTATTTGTATGTCCATCTGATTCACTGTTCCTTTCTCTCCTCACTGTTTGAAATACCTGAGAGATCATCTAGAATGAAACTGAAGAAAACTGCCTTGCAATTATGAGAATAGAAGAAATGTAAAACCAGTGCCCATTCCTGTTCACCTCCACCTCTCCCCCATTTTCTGTTTTCTACTATTTGTCACAATCACAACTGTGCATTTTGCTTGCCACCTCTATGAGGACTACATGTTGTGTTTCTTCTGCCAGGCACTTGTGTCTCAAAGAAGAGTGGCCCTAAGAGGTCTGTATTTAAGTAGAAAATGTTCTTAAAGTTCTAGATACAAAATAGTTTATTTTGTATTCCCGAAGACAGTTAGGTACTGCCTGAACCTGAGTTATGCCTCTCAACACCCACAAAATTAAAGCCTCAAATTAAACATCTCTTTGGTATAGCCCCTTTATAATTCATCTATTTGTTTCAGAAATGATAAAGGAGCAAATGATGCATTTTAGGAGGTACTTGGTCACAACACAAACTCACATTTATTTGGAAGTCTCAGAAAATAGAAACCGGAAAGCCTGTTGAGGGAAGAGTGTGGAATATAGGAAGTCAGCCAAGTGAGTAAACATTAAATGGAGGATTATCCTTATTGGTAGAGAATCCATTACAACAAGAAATTGAAACAGGGTATTCTGCATCTCAGAGAAGGCAATGGCACCCCACTCCAGTACTCTTGCCTGAAAAATCCCATGGACGGAGGAGCCTGGTAGGCTGCAGTCCATGGGGTTGCTAAGAGTCGGACACGACTGAGCGACTTCACTTTCACTTTTCACTTTCATGCATTGGAGAAGGAAATGGCAACCCGCTCCAGTGTTCTTGCCTGGAGAATCCCAGGGACGGTGGAGCCTGATGGGCTGCCGTCTATGGGGTCGAGCGGAGTCGGATACGACTGAAGCGACTTAGCAGCAGCAGCAGCAGCAGCATTCTGCATCTAAAACAGTGAGACTACTGACAATTTCCAAATGACCTATACTGTATTTCTCACAATTTTACATAAAGTATTGATGATTATTTCATTGGTATTTCAAACATACATGGTTGAAACTGTTTTCAACACACTTGCATCTTAATGTACAAATCATCATCTCCCCAGTTACCCACAGTATTTTGATATCTTTCAATTTTTTCCCCTCTTGATCCTCACTTCAGATCAGTTACCAAATCCAATTTTATCTCCACCATAGATCTTTAATCCTTTTATTCCTTTATTTCTCCACTGCCATTGCCTCAATTCAGACCCTTATTACTTCTGGCATGAGCTATTTAAACTCACTAGTAACCTATGCTTGATTCATGGATCTAACATTCCAGGTTCCTATGCAATATTGTCCTTTACAGCATTGGATCTTGCTTCTATCACCAGTCACATCCATAACTGGGTACTGTTTTTGCTTTGGCTCCATCCCTTCATTCTTTCTGGAGTTATTTCTCCACTGATCCCAGTAGCATATTGGGTGCCTACTGACCTGGGGAGTTCCTCTTTCAGTATCCTATCATTTTGCCTTTTCTTACTGTTCATGGGGTTCTCAAGGCAAGAATACTGAAGTGGTTTGCCATTCCATTCTCTAGTGGACCACATTCTGTCAGACTTCTCCACCATGACCCGCCCATCTTGGGTGGCCTGACACGGCATGGATTAGTTTCATTGAGTTAGACAAGGCTGTGGTCCGTGAGATTAGAATGACTAGTTTTCTGTGATTGTGGTTTCAGTGTGTCTGCCCTCTGATGCCCTCTCACAACACCTACCATCTTACTTGGGTTTCTCTTACCTTGGACATGGGCTATTGGAAGTGGTCAAACTGGAGATAGCAAGAGTGAACATCGACATTCTAGGAATCAGCGAACTAAAATGGATTGAAATGGGTGAATTTAACTCAGATGACCATTATATCTACTACTGTAGGCAGGAATCCCTTAGAAGAAATGGAGTAGCCATTGTGGTCAACAAAAGAGTCCGAAATTGCAGATTGGATGCAATCTCAAATGCGACAGAATGATCTCTGTTCATTTCCAAGGCAAAGCATTCAATATCACAGTAATCCAAGTCTATTCCCCAACCAGTAACATGGAAGAAGCTGAAGTTGAATGGTTCTATGAAGACCTACAAGACCTTCTAGAACTAACACCCCTAAAAGATGTCCTTTTCATTATAGGGGACTGGAATGCAAAAGTAGGAAGTCAAGAAACACCTGGGGTAACAGACAAATTTGGCCTTGGAATATGGAATGAAGAAGGGTAAAGGCTAATAGTGTTTTGCCAAGAGAATGCTCTGGTCATAGCAAACACCTTCTTCCAACATCACAAGAGAAGATGCTACACATGGACATCACCAGATGGTCAACACCAAAATCAGATTGACTATATTCTTTGCAGCCAAAGATGGAGAAGCTCTATATAGTCAGTAAAAACAAGACCAGGAGCTGAATGTGGCTCAGACCATGAACTCCTTATTGCCAAATTCAGACTTAAATTGAGGAAAGTAGGGAAAACCACTAGACCATTCAGGTATGACCTAAATCATATCCCTTATGATTATACAGTGGAAGTGAGAAATAGATTTAAGTGACTAGATCTGATAGATAGAGTGCCTGATGAACTATGGATGGAGGTTTGTGACATTGTACAGGAGACAGGGATCAAGACCATCCCCATGGAAAAGAAATGCAAAGAAGCAAAATGGCTGCCTGGGGAGGCCTTACAAGTAGCTGTGAAAAGAAGAGAAGTGAAAAGCAAAGGAGAAAAGGAAAGATATAAGTATCTGAATGCAGAGTTTCAAAGAACAGCAAGGAGAGATAAGAAAGCCTTCCTCAGTGATCAATGCAAAGAAATAGAGGAAAACAACAGAATGGGAAAGACTAGAGATCTCTTCAAGAAAATTAGGGATACCAAGGGAACACTTCATGCAAAGATGGGCTCAATAAAGGACAGAAATGGTATGGACCTAACAGAAGCAGAAGATATTAAGAAGTGGCAAGAATACACAGATGAACCTAAAAAAAAAATCTTCATGACCAAGATAATCTCAGTGGTGTGATCTCTCACCTAGAGCCAGACATCCTGGAATGTGAAGTAAAGTGGGCCTTAGGAAGCATCACTACAAACAAAGCTAGTGGAGGAGATGGAATTCCAGATGAGCTATTTCAAATCCTGAAAGATGATGCTGTGAAAGTGCTGCACTCAACATGCCAGAAAATTTGGAAAACTCAGCAGTGGCCACAGGACTGGAAAATGTCGGTTTTCATTCCAATCCCAAAGAAACACAATGCCAAAGAATGCTCAAACTACCACAAATTTGCACTCATCTTACACGCTAGTAAAGTAAGGCTCAAAATTCTCCAAGCCAGGTTTCAGCAATACATGAACCGTGAACTTCCAGATGTTCAAGCTGGTTTTAGAAAAGGCAGAGGAACCAGAGATCAAATTGCCAACATCCGCTGGATCATGGAAAAAGCAAGAGAGTTCCAGAAAAACCTCTATTTCTGCTTTATTGACTATGCCAAAGCCTTTGACTGTGTGGATCACAATAAACTGTGGAAAATTCTTCAAGAGATGAGAATACCAGACCACCTGACCTGCCTCTTGAGAAACCTATATGCAGGTCAGGAAGCAACAGTTAGAACTGGACATGGAACAACAGACTGGTTCCAAATAGGAAAAGGAGTACATCAAGGCTGTATATTGTCACCCTGCTTATTTCACTTATATGCAGAGTACATCATGAGAAATGCTGGGCTGGAAGAAGCACAAGCTGGAAACAAGATTGCCGGGAGAAATATCAATCACCTCAGACATGCAGATGACACCATCATTATGGCAGAAAGTGAAGAGGAACTAAAAAGCCTCTTGATGAAAGTGAAAGAGGAGAGTGAAAAAATTGGCTTAAAACTCAACATTCAGAAAATGAAGATCATGGCATCCGGTCCCATCACTTCATGGGAAATAGATGGGGAAACAGTGGAAACAGTGTCAGACTTTATTTTTTTGGGCTCCAAAATCACTGCAGATGGTGATTGCAGCCATGAAATTAAAAGATGCTTACTCCTTGGAAGGAAAGTTATGACAAACCTAGATAGCATATTAAAAAGCGGAGACATTACTTTGCCAACAAAGGTCCGGCTAGTCAAAGCTATGGTTTTTCCAGTGGTCATGTATGGATGTGAGAGTTGGACTGTGAAGAAAGCTGAGCGCCGAAGAATTGATGCTTTTGAACTGTGGTGTTGGAGAAGACTCTTGAGAGTCCCTTGGAATGCAAGAGATCCAACCTGCCCATTCTAAAGCATATCTGTCTTGGGCGTTGTTTGGAAGGACTGATGCTAAAGCTGAAACTCCAATACTTTGGCCACCTGATGCGAAGAGTTGATTTATTGGAAAAGACTCTGATGCTGGGAGGGATTGGGGGCAGAGGAGAAGGGGACGACAGAGGATGAAATGGCTGGATGGCATCACCGACTCAATGGACATGAGTTTGAGTAAACTCCGGGAGATGGTGATGGATAGGGAGGCCTGGCGTGCTGCACTTGATGGGGTCACAAAGAGTCGGACACGACTGAGTGACTGAACTGAACTGAAGTGAACCTATCCTTCCATACTAAGCCACCCTCTATAACACTGCCAGAGGTATGTTTGAAAATTTATCTTATGGTGTCCTGAATCTGTGGTCTGTCTTCTTGCCCATTAAGCTAGCAATGAGATGGGTTATGCTGTCTGTTCTCAACAATTTTCTTACAGTGGTATGGGTGCTTTGAAGATGGCTAAACTTTTGTATTAGTTGCCTGCAGCAGGCAGCATGCAAATGTTACAGACAGGGGAACAAGGATTCCTAGTAAGAATGGCAGCTTCTGCACTGTCTTGGACTTACCAGCTCTTGTCTCATTTCAAAGCCTAAAGGAGCGAGATCCCTGAGATATGTTTGGGCAGTGTGAAAGTTTTAAATGGGATCCTGTGCCTATGATTTCATGGCACAAAATACAATAGTAAAAAGGCCTGAAAATGTCTAAATATGACAACCATTTACTTTGTTCTTTTTTTCCTCAGATAAGCCAAAAGATGTAAGCTATGATTAAACAAAAAAGTAGGGTAATGTTAATTCTCAATTATCCATCTATGAATTACTTATGGTGAGCCAATGTTTCCTTTTTACCTATTGACATCTCAGGAGTTTTATTAAGGTAAGATTTGACACTACAGAAGAGAGGAGAAAGAGACTGACTCTTTATGGTTTGACTTTTAGAAGGTATGTTTTTAATAATGAGCTTTAGGCTATCAGTTCTTTTTGCTCTTGCCTCTGCACATTTTCTTCACTGTCATTTATTTTTGATATGGACCATTTCAAAGTTGTTACTGGATTTGTTACAATATTGCTTCTGTTTAATGTTTCAGTTCTTTGGCTGTGAGACATGTGGAATTTTAGCTCCCTGACCAGGGATAGAACCTACACCACCTGCATTGGAAGACTAAGTCCCAACGACTGGACCACCAGGGAAGTCCCTTCATTGTCATTGTTGTCATCCTCCTCTTTTCTTCCTCTTCTTTCTATGCCTCCCCTTCCCCTCCTTTTTTATTCTCTCTCCCTCTCCACACTCACCCTCCTCTAATTATTAAACAGTTAAGAACACCAGGAATTTTGGTTGAGTGAGAGAGTAAGAAGTCAGAGAAATAGTTACTAAGTTTTTTTCCTTGAGAAATATTCTTTGCAATTCTTATTTGTAGCAAATATATGAGTTGGAACTTGAATAAACATCCAGGCAAATAAATTACATGTGAAACCATTTTAGGAGAAAGGAACAAGTTGTGCCAAGACCTGGCTATAAGGTAGATACCTTGCCTATTTTATAAATGAAGAGAAAGATGCTTAGAAATAATTTATTAGGGAATGGCAGATTAAGCCTTGATATTTCTGACGAAAATACACAGTCTTTCTGCCATATCTGGAATATATGTTCTCTTTGATACTAAACTGCTCTTAAAACTGCTACTTTAATTTTTAATTTCTGTATTGCTGGCCCAAGCCTACAGTAACTTTCTTTTTGTATAAGAAATGATATTGTAAGCTAGTGTGGGCAAACTAATCCCAGCTTTTGAGAGAAGAGCTTTAATTTTAGAAGACTTAAAGGTTTTCTTGTTGCAACAAATCACACTTCTGAGTGCTGGCCCTCAGAGCAGAAACTTCTTGTGTATAAATTCTGTAAACTTACTGGTTATAACAGCACTTCATTGATTAAATGTTCAAAATATAAATTTTAATTAAATTTATGACTTGGTTTCTTTGGGGGGTGTACTTTCACCAAGAGTATATTCTCTTTGTTCTTGCTACAGTAGAAGCTTTTTTTTTATTTACCAAAAAACCCCAAAGACAAAAAACATACTTTCCTTTAAAACATTCTGAAAAATACAAAGTAAAAAAAATATATAATACATATATAAATAATAAGATACTTGCAATATCCATTTATTGAGACATTTGACCAAAAG
Organism: Bos taurus; assembly: GCF_002263795.3. Taxonomy (NCBI): domain Eukaryota; kingdom Metazoa; phylum Chordata; class Mammalia; order Artiodactyla; family Bovidae; genus Bos; species Bos taurus. The sequence continues at coordinate 70,405,818 of NC_037330.1, forward strand.
AGGTCTAAACTTTTAAACTAGACAATCTAAGTTTCCTTCAGTAATTCAGTAATTGTTTTTGTAGCAAAAACTATTTGTTAAATGTATTCTCTAAATTAGAATAATACATATAGTTGATACATTACCATGTAGCTTATATATAGAAATTTTAACATTTAAAGTAAGCAAATGGCTAGCTGAAGTGACTAAACATGCCTTGAAGGCAATGGCACCCCACTCCAGTACTCCTGCCTGGAAAATCCCATAGACGGAGGAGTCTAGTAGGCTGCTGTCCATGGGGTCGCTGAGGGTTGGACACGACTGAGGGACTTCACTTTTCACTTTCATGCATTGGAGAAGGAAATGGCAACCCACTCCGGTGTTCTTGCCTGGAGAATCCCAGGGACGGGGGAGCCTGGTAGGCTGCCCTCTATGGGGTCGCACAGAGTCGGACACGACTGAAGTGACTTAGCAGCAGCAGCAGCCCTCATAACAAGTAGAATAGCTTAGTATCCTGCTAAATTTAGCAAAATAAATGAACTACTGCTCAACTGAGAACCATCCAAACTGTACATTTCTGAGCCATTTACAGTCATAAAGAGAAGATTCTGTTTATCACACCTTCATTGTGTTTATTGTTGAAGGGTAAACATTCACATTGATCATGTAATGCCCTTGTCCCAACTAATTTTCAATTTTCTGACCCAATGTTCTGAATTTGGGCTATACTGACCTCAGATCAGAGTGCAAATGGGAACACTTTTCACAAAGCAGGTATTTGGCATGTGCTTTTTCATTTATTGACACTTGTATAAAAGTGTTTAACAATTCTAATTTTGAAGAAATCTGATTTTATATTTCTTGCACATGTGTTATTTTGTTTATCCAACCTCACTTCCATAATCTTGATTGTAAATTAATTCTTTCATTGTATCTTTCCTGAATCACAACATCAATTTTCATTAGACACCTTAGATGTCTTCTCTCATAAATGACATTTTTAAAACTGAAAAAGCCAGTTGGCTGCATCACCATGATCCACAGTTTCATGCTGCAGATCTAGGAGCACATTGCTTTTAATCAACTTAGTGATATCAGGGTAGATTTTTTCTTTCCAGATATTGTATCTGCCAGTTTGCAATTTTTGAGACCTAAAGTCTTCATTCCATCAGTTCTTTTTTATGATATATAAATACTTAGGGCCTTTTCTTTGCCATTCAACGTATGCACTTTCACATTTGGCTGAGGAGTAAATTCTGGTACTGAATATCATTTGCATCAGACCAGAACCTACAAGAATAAATAGAGGGTAAGTGCACAGTCTCAAAGACATTCTCTCATCTTCCTTCCTGTCAATGTCTACAGTCCTCTGACTGAACGCTAACATTTGCAGACAGCTAACTTGACCTCAGTGTGATACAGATTTGTATTCAGTGATGGCATCTGGGTAAACCTTTTTTCTTCCAATTCAGTTATGTTGATTCTTCTTCTCCAGCCAGAATTGATTTTGATATCCTCAGTGAGATTGGAGAAGGCAATGACACCCCACTCCAGTACTCTTGCCTGGAGAATCCCATGGACAGAGGAGCCTGGAAGGCTGCAGTCCACGGGGTTGCTGAGGGTCTGACACGACTGAGCGACTTCACTCTCACTTTTCACTTTCATGCATTGGAGAAGGAAATGGCAACCCACTCCAGTGTTCTTGCCTGGAGAATCCCAGGGACGGGGGAGCCTGGTGGGCTGCTGTCTCTGGGGTCGCACAGAGTCGGACACGACTGAAGTGACTTAGCAGTAGCAGCAGTGAGATTATTTGGTAAATGTTTATTTCTCCTTTTTAAGGTTTTAAAAAGAGTGAATAAATACCTTTTGTTCATGTTAGAAAGGTACAATTCATATTACCTTACCTATCTCTTTTTAAGGATTTCACTTTTAATATTTACCACTTACATTAGGGAATTCATTTGTATTCATATTAGAAGGAAGAACTCATCTATTTAAAAACAACAATTCAATGAATTTTGAGAGACATATACTCCTGTGAAATCACCGTCTCAATCAAGATACAAAATATTTCTGTCACCCCAACAGAATTCCTCAGTCCCTTTGCAGTTCATTCCTCTCTCAACTCAGCCCTAGGTAACCAATGATCTGCTTTTTGACACTGGAGATTAGTTTGCATTTTCTAAAATTGTATATAAATGAAATCTTATGGTAGGTACTCTTTAATGCATGCCTTCTTTGATATGGCATAAGTTGAATGTAGACAGAGAATGCAGACCATATTTGAATCCATATTTGGGATAATTCTGATCAATTAGGAGTGAAGAGTAACTAAGAGGTGAAAGGATAATTTAGGTAATTTTTTTGTGTTAAATTGTTTTTTTTGTGTGTGTTAAAAAAATAAGGGAAACAAATCTTAATATGAGTCGATGACATACTATATTTGTACTGTTGAAATTACAAAGAACATTTTAAAAAGGAACATAAATCCTTACCAGAAAACAACTTCTGGGTCAGTTAAAAATTAAAACTTTTCCATTAAGGTGTCCAATAATCACTGTATTTAAGAAGCTGAACATCAACTTAAAAAAATTGTGAAATGATTAATTTAGACATAAAAATATAACAAGTTCAGGAAATGTCACCACTGGTTTTTCAGGTTCACATGCATCTGATTTTAGTTTCCACATACTCTTTTCAGAGGATATTTAAATAATTTGACTGTGACAAGCCAAACTGTTTTGAGACCTCATTGAAAGTCAAATGAAAACATTAATCAAATGCAAAAATATTCCAGTCAGGCATAGAAGTGCTTCAGGTTAGAAAATAAAATGTTGCCTATGAGAAGGAAAATCAATCAATTTAGAAAAAGGAGGTATTGGTTCAAATCTACATGGTCAGTAGTGACTAGAAATCACTAGAACTTCAGGGGATGGTATTTTTCTTAAGATTCATCAGACAGTCTTCAATTCTTTGTTTGGCTAACTTTTCACCTGTGTAAATTAGAAAATCAGAGCAGTCAAACAGCTGATTACATTTTCTTTTCTTACTGTCTTCACTGTTTTTTGGACAAGCTTTAGAGACTAGCACGCAAATAATTATCTACGGCACAAAACAGCTAGGTAAGTGACCTGTGGGATAGCAGTCTTAATTGAGCACAGGAATGACTTTCGTATTATTAAATGCTACTGAATTGTTCAATATTAACTAAAAATTACCCTCTCATCTCTGCTATGAATTCTATAAACTACACCTCCCTTGGTAAGGCAATCTTTCAAACACTGCTTTGCTGTTCAGTCAGGGCTGCTCCTGGTTTGAGGGACTGTATGACTATATATCTCTATGTATTAGACTACATGAGTATACAGTATGGGGAATAACCTTAAGTCATCATTTACTAACTCTATCACCTTCATAATTCACTTACTCTCTTTAAGCATTTCTGTAACATATTTTTAAAAAGCTATCATATAGAATTATGAATATTTAATAAGCTAATATCTAGAAACACTGAGCTCAGTGCCTGGCACAAAGAAACATTAATATATGATATTCTCATATACCTTTAAAGTGGAAGTAAAAGTGAAGTTGCTCAGTCCTGTCCGACTCTTTGCGACCCTATGGACTGTAGCCTACCAGTCTCCTCAGTCTATGGCGTTTCCAGGCAAGAATACTGTAGCGGGTTGCCATTTCCTTCTCCAGGGGATCTTCCCAATCTAGGGATTGAACCAGGGTCTCCCGCATTGCAGGCAGACGCTCTACCATCTGAGCCACCAGGGAATACAAGTATACCTTTAAATGTTATTAATTAATTCATGCAATTGATAAATATGATTTGAATTTTTATTAGGACCCAGTCACTGTGCTAGGATGGTAAAGAATCTACCTACAATGTGGGAGACCTGGGTTCGATTCCTGGGTTGGGAAGATGCTCTGGAGGAGGGCATGGCACTCTAGTAATCTTGCCTGAAGAATCCCCTTGGACAGAGAAGCCTGGCGGGCTTACAGTCCATAGGGTAGCAAAGAGTTGGACATGACTGAGTGATTAAGCACAGCACTGCACTGTGCGAAGCATTTGGGAATAAAATGGTATAAAATCCACAGCCCCTGTCCTGAGTGTATAGCAGGAAAGGTATTGAAATACATGAGAAATTTTAAGAGTGCTATCCTGAGATAAGTTGGATGTGCTGGGGGAACACCTAGGAGTGCATCTTGGAAGGAGGAGCAGGAATTAGACAGGAGAAAGGTGTTATTGAAGGAGGTGAGAGAAGGGGCACTAAGAAGAAGAAAGGAAGGAGGTTTGGGTAGGGGTGGTTATTTTCATCAGCATGTGTTAACTCCTATATTAAGTTCTATATTTAAGAGCATATAGATGCAATTCAATGGACAAAGCCAAAAAAAAAAAAAAAAAGAGAAAACCCCAAACAAAAACAACAACAAAAAAACCCAAAACAAAATAAAATAATAAAAATAAATCCCCAAACTTTTGTTTTCTCTCTACTACTTACAATTCTGGGGAAGAAGCTTAGTAAAAAGGAACTCTTTAGCCTCATATTTAGGAAGAAAAGAAAAAAAAATAATTTTTGTCAAACCCAGTAGAGGTTAATAAAAGTTCAATGCTAAAATGTCTGCCCTAAAGGCCAACTATATCTCAATAGGAGGAAACTCAGAATATCTTTCTCATTCTTTGTGTGAAATGGGAAAAAATAAATTAAAGAAAGAGAAAGAATTAGAGGAAGGCTGTAATCAATTCTTTCCTTTACAAATCCCAGCAATTCAGGAGGCCTGCCAGCGGCTAAATCTTTCTGGGACCACAGACAGGAAAAAGCCTATTAAAATGTGCTCCATTCCCAAAGAAAGGGGTCACTCAAGATCCTCAGACCCTTAACTCTGAATAGATTTAATGAAAGCCAACTGCTATTTTAAGAATTTAGAAGGGGATTTCCCTCCCCAAAGAAAAGAACCAGACATCATCAATGCTCTAACACTGTTTCATCTATGGCACCAGGCATGCTTTTCACTTACTTTCTGTAGGTTGTTAAAGCTGCTAAAAGAGGGTTTAGTGACAGAATACAGTTCTTCACATACAAGGCTTAAAATGTAATTGATACAAAGACCATCCCTCCAGGATTAAAGAGTTCTAATCATTCTGTGAGGCTCATGTGCTCTTTTCTCCACGCTGGTCAAGGTAATAGTAAGCCTTTCAGAAAAGGAGTATGTTGTCTCCCATACCATTTATTAACCACAGCAGCTTTCACCTTCGGTGGGAGGAAGATAATTCAGACTACTCTACAAATAGTAGAGATCCAGCAGTTGGATGCAAAATGAGTCTTCCTTTGAGACGTTCTGGCAACCCAGTACCATATGATTAATAAAAATGTTATACTGATTTTTCTTGTACAGTATTTCTCTAAAGTGCTCCATGTACCTTTGTCCTGACACCCCTATTAACTGCAAAGATATCTCTGTGAACAGGTCGACACAGACATCATTATCTTCATTTGCAAATGAGGAACCTGAGGCAGAAGGAAGTCAAATGACATAACAAGGGTGACACGATGAGAACAGAAATAGAAAGGAGAAAAATGATGGTCTTCTGGGAATCAAGAGGGTGTGATAGGATGAATTTTTTCCTTTTCTTTTACTACTGAAGGAAGAGCAGAGGCAACCTTCTCAATGTTAACTTTGAAAACATTCTCCCCTTCTCCTTAGAGTGAGAAGGACAGTGTCTTAGCTGGGTGGCTGGGTGAGCTAACTGGGTGCAAGGAAGGGAAGATGCCTACCTACCTAGACGCCCCACCCCATACATCCTCTGCAAAATCAGGGTTTTTCCTACTTGACCTTTTTACCTGCATGAACTCTGGGATGTGCCTTCCCCGTCTCTGACATTGTGCTCCCAAGCAGTGATTGTTGAATGAGTGAATGGCAGGTGTTTAAACTGTATGGTTTTTTTTTTTTAACATTATTTAATATCATTTTATTTTATTATGTTTAATTAAAATAGCAAATGTTCTTCTTGAAAAGTGAAAATTACCCATTCCCAATAACATGTTCCACAGACTAAAGGTCACATATTCAGTTATCCTAACTGCCCATTTTTTTAGAAAATATAGTTTACAACAGTCAGTTACAATATAAATTATGATAATGATATACACATTTTTCATATGTTTAAGTTGTGTGAATGAGCCCTAGGAAGAAAAATCACTGAGAAGGGTGTCGGATAATCAAATAACCCTGTCAACCCTTAGCTATGTTTTTATCCAAATTCTGTTCTACATCTGCATCAACCCATGTGACAGACTGAATCCCTGCTGCAAGTTTGAACCATGAAGGGATAGAGAGGTCTCAATGAAGGAAGTAATATGGGATGAGACTTCCCTGGCCCCGTCTTTATATATATAAATAGTTGTTATTTAGTAGCTAAGTCATGTCCAACTCCTTTGTGACTCCATGTACTGTAGCCTGCTAAGCTCCTCTGTCCATGGATTTCCCAGGCAAGAATACTGGATTGGGTTGCCATTTTCTTCTCCATACATAAAGAGATCTACAGTCAAACAATCCAGTTAGCTCTTACATCTTTATGACAAGAAGAAAAAAGGCATCTGAGATATCATTAACAAAATTTGTGGCACTATAATAAAAAAGGGAGCCTGGTCTTTAGAAACATTTAATTAAGTAAAGAAATTTGGGCATTCAAGAATATTAAGTAGTGAAAATATTCCTTCAGAAAAAATAAATAAGAAAAATAATGACAATAATATCTAATGTGTTTTCTCATTAAAACCAGTAAGATAGGTATTATTATTGCCATCCTGCAAACTGGAAAACTGTTATTTAAACAAACTGCAGAAGGACACGGGTAAGATGTAACAGAGTTGGTACTTGAACCTGCACAGGATGGTTTTGTGGCCTGAAATCTCAATTACTCCATCCTATAGCCTTCTAATAGGGTGGTAACTCACAGCAATACAGATTGCCAGAACTGTCCATGCTGCAAGCTCAAAAGAAGACTAATATTACTGGAAAAGTTACTTTCTCACAAGGCTGACAAGGAGGATTTTGAGATAGAAAATATTAAACAAGGCAAGAACATTTATGATTTTCTGCATCTCTTTTTTCTAGATCAAATTCAAGGTAGAGCTATTGGAAATTCAATCAATAGAAAAATAAATATCCACCTATTTTGTTCCTCATTTGTTAGCTAGAAATTCTGGTTGTGGGCCCTGAATCAGGTTGGTCTCTATTAAACTCCAGGATCTTAAGAACACAACCTCATAAATGAATCCCAGCAAACAAAGGTTGAAAATGATGAACTGAGAAATAGATAACCACAAGGCGGCATTAATATTATTGAAAGGTTAGCTGCTTAGGAAATCGACAAGGTGCCAAGAGGAGCCCTCACAGTGCCTCCCAAGAAATGAGAGCAGAGAAGAAAGGAGACCGACTAGAGGAAAAAGCCTTTGTTGACATTTTCAAAGGCTAACTTTGTACAGGCCGTATCCCCGAAGGATGGAAAATGGCAATGTGAGGAAACAGCAACACTAGAAAATTGCAGGCCAGTAAGTTCACAGCCTGGAACAGGCAAGCACTGGAAAGATTTTGTCAGGTCAGGAGGGGTACTGCTTTTCCTCCAAGCTCCAAACTAGGTGAGAGAAGGTAGCCCTGCCCCAGGCTCTCCTGCTTTGGGAATTCCCAAGGTATGGCTGTGTATTGAGCAAAGAAGCAGTGGACTGAACCAGCTCACCACAAGAAGCACTGATGTAAGAAAGCCTGAGGCCAGGTTTCATTGTGGGGCAGTAGTATTTTTATGTCAAACCAAAAGTGAATTTTGGAATGACAGAATTTCTGTGTTTGGCCAAACCATGACCTTTTACGTTCTCTTTACACATACATTATTTTGGGTGCACACATAATCTTGTGTATTGTGTCACATGGTGTAGGGTGGCTTAGATTCTACCTCTGTGATGTGAGATTCAGGGTTGTGTCTAATTGGGAGGACCAAGGCAAAGATTCTGATGGAAGTTACAGTGAAAGATGGCAGCTTCCACTAGGTTTGTGTTAGCAATATGATAGTGTGGGCAAAAGGAACAGAGCTTTCCTCTGATTTAAATATACCTGCTTTAATTTAAAGGAAGTATGTTCCTAAGGGAATTTACTTAATGGGGTGTTAAGTACGAACACTATTTTTAGAATTAGTAGATGCAGCCAAAAATTAAATGAGAGGTTCTAATGGAGGCAGCTGAGAGAGGAAGGACATTTTAACTGGGCCTCTGAGGAAACTTTCTATTTCCACTGAAATACAAAAAAGGACAACTCAGGGCTAAGGGATATTATAGGACAGAGTAGGGGAGGGGGGAACTGCTAATTTGGTTCAGGATGAGGAACCAAAATGAAATGTGCTGAGAATGTTTGGGAGACTGAGGATGCTTTGGGAACTGTGAGAATCAGGTAAGAGGGCAGGGCTAGATCAACTATCAGAAAAGAGGAGGGTGCACTGGGCGATGAATTCTATTGAAACAACAGGTAGAGAGTCAGAGGGAACTGTCTGCTTCTTCTGGAGGTTCATGGAGCTGAGGACAGACGGACTGACTTTAAACATGTCAGAAATAGGAATGGAAAATGTGACTGAATATCAACCCCTGAGTGAAGCTCCGACATAGGATCAATTTGTAGAATTAAATGTTTGAAGAACCCTTTCATATGGATATGGTATAATAACTTTCTTTGTATACCATGATCAGAGCCTGTGTTTAATTTTCACTTTCAGAGAAAAATGTGTGTGTGTTTTCATTGACACAGAGCGAATGGAATTGTGAGATGTTTTTGAATTTATATAGCCTATTTCATGCTGTTATATCTTACTACAGTACATGTTGTTACTCTTGAACCATGTTTTGGTTCAGGGACAAGCTCCACCATTCCCAAAGCTATTCTTATATTTTCAATGTAACAAAGTGAATGAAAATTATTTTTAGATTAATTTATATATAATATGCTTTACTGAGTAGCTTTCACTACATTTCCCAGTTAGTGGTATTAGTGTATACATTGTGAAAACATGTTTATAGACTAAAAATATTTAGTATGCAGTTAACATTATGTTTGTGCAACTAGTCCATGCCAATCTAGACCACCTTTCTACCCAAACCCTAGTACCTGTTATCACTAGTGCAAAGAAGGTGAATGTAATCCAGACCACTGGCTGTCTACCAAAGCTCATTTCCTCTTCTGGGCAGACAGCTAGACTACATTCCTAAGAACTCCTGGCAGTCAAGCATGACTATTTGATTGAGCTGTGGCCAATAACATGTGACTGAAAGTGATATATGCCACGCTAATGCCTGGTCTGTAAAACATTTCATGCACATCTCACATATTCTTGTTCCATTGATGCTCACTTGAATGGAGCTGAAAATGAAGTAGACCGCAGACACCACGTGTTGAAAATGGGTCCTGAACAACTACATGGATGAGGGACAACCCCAATAACCTATTCATTCACACAATCATGATACAAACTTCTATTGTTTTGAACCATTATGCATTTTGAGGTTTATTATTGCAGTAGAGAACCTACCCAATGTAGATAACCTATTCAAACAAATCCAATGTTCATCTTGGAAAGCTGTATAGTTTAGAATTTTTCCTCATTACTTAGAGTAGTAATGAAATTGAAACAGATCTGTATCTGATTACTTAATTGATAGATGAATAGATAAAGAAGTTGTGGTACATATATGCAATGGAATATTATCGACGATAAAAAGAAACAAATTTGCATCAGTTGTAGTGAGCTGGATGAACCTGGAGCCTATTAAACAGAGTAAAGTCAGAAAGAGAAAAACAAATATTATATATTAACACATATATATGGAATCTATAAGAATGGTACTGATAAACCTATTTGCAGGGCAGGAATAGAGATGCAGATGTAGAAACAGACTTGAGGACACAGTGTGGGGAGGAGAGGATAAGACGAATTGAGAGAGTAGGACTCATATATGCACACTGCTGCTGCTACTGCTGCTAAGTCACTTCAGTCATGTCCGACTCTGTGCGACCCCACAGACAGCAGCCCACCAGGCTCCCCCGTCCCTGGGATTCTCCAGGCAAAAACACTGGAGTGGGTTGCCATTTCCTTCTCCAATGCACGAACGTGAAAAGTCAAAGTGAAGTCGCCCAGTCGTGTCTGACTCTTCGTGACCCCATGGACTGCAGCCTACCAGGCTCCTCTGTCCGTGGGATTTTCCAGGCAAGAGTACTGGAGTGGGTGGCCATTGCCTTCTCCGTATCTGCACACTGCCATGTGTAAAATAAATATCTAATGGGAAGCAGCCGTAGAGCATATGGAGCTCAGCTTGGTGCTCTGTGATGGCCTAGAGGGCTGGGATGGGGTAGAGGTGAGAGGAAGGCTCAAAGGGGAGAGGATATATTTATACTTCTGGCTGATTCACATTGTTGTATAGGGGAAACCAGCACAACATTGTAAAGGAATTATCCTCTAATTAGAAAAAAAAAAAAAAACAACAACACTTTGGAAAATCTTATGTCACCTTACAAATTTGGATATAGACATTTTACAACTATAGGCACCCCTTAAGCCCTTAGGCCCTAAGCCCTAAGCTCCAAGGCACCCCTTGCATGTAATGAATTAATTTTCCCTCTATAAATCCCAACTGGTGATAGATATGTCTCATCCTTAAACTGAGAAAAATATCTCTCAAATTATTTTCCTCAGGACTTAATTTCCTCAAAACTGCAGATGATAAAGAATGGAAGCATCACAAAAACATAAAAATGTGCATGCTTATTTGTGCACTGATATATAATATTAACATACATATTTATGCAAATCTTTATGTATGTGTATATTAATTTATTATATGCAGGTCTGTATCCTTCCAGGGTTTTTATTGAATACCTATATGAACTGTGTACATTGCAATTGTCCAAAATTGAAACTCTTACTTCTTTTTGGCTACTGGTGAAGATTCTACACTCCTGGGAACTTTCAACTATTAACTATGGATTAGAAATTAGATGCTCTAGAATGCATTAGTATACACAGCACAATTCCCATGATTAACTGATGGATCTTGGAACTTACTCTGTAGCAAAGGCATCATAAGCATGTGGATCTGTCTTTTGTATTAGTTGTTGAATGAGTGAATGAATGAATGATTATACTGTATTTGGGGCAATGATTCACAAACTCTTTAGAATTACATTGTGACTTGATTCCCCAATATTCCTATTCCACCCTGGCAGTGGAGAAGGATGAAATTGTATAGCAAATGGTTAAGAGGAGTAACTGGTATTAGACTAGAAGGTAATTCTCATTGCTGCCTCATGTTTGAATTGCTTGTAGTGGTCTCTGAAAATATGACACTTGGGCATAGACCCTGAGATTCTGATTGAAGCAGTATCAGAGTTTCCTTGAACTTTTCCTACAAATTCTAGTGTTAGTCACTCAGTCATGTCCAACTCTTTGCAACTCATAGATTGTACCCCATCCAACTCTTTTTTCCATGAAATTCTCCAGGCACGAATACTGGAGTGGGTTGGCATTCCCTTCTCCAGGGGATCTTTCCTACCCAGGGATAGATCCCAGGTCTCTAGCATAGAAGAAAGATTCTTTACTGTCTGAGCTGCCAGGAAATATGCAGCCAAATTTTAGAACCACTCCAACTAGAACAACATTTTCTCTGTTTGCTTGATTATAAGAATTATATGGTAATCTTTTTAAAAGTATCAGTTCTCCGACCAATTTAGGATATTCTCAATCTGTGCCTTCAGAAGGGGTTTCTGAATTTGTTATCTAAATGAGGGCCTGTAGATGATACTTATGACAGGGAAGTGCTGGGAAATAATACTTAGGCTCTAAGCTCTGCTGGAAAAGGGCTGTTGGTCTTTCATTCTAAGCCATTCTTCCAGGCATTGCATAGACTCTAGTTCATATCAATCATTCAAAATGGATATTAATTAATTAATTACCTTAATTTTTAAGTCCAAGTAAATGAAAAACTTTTTGACAGAATTAAAAATGCCACTTGTGACTGGTTTTTTACTAGAGATTTACACAAGTAGAATTGTGAAAAATGTCATGAGTTTCAAGGGTTCTCTTTTAAGACTTACTATAAATATTGAAGTGTAATCAACTAATTGGCCTACATTCAAGTATTCAGAATTCTCTGCAAGATGGTACCTGCCAGTGAACACTAAATTCTATTCGTATAACCACTTATTAGAAAAGTCACAAGTGAAAGGACTAGCTAAGAGTGAACTCTATTATTCAGGTTAATCAAGGAATACAATTGTAACTAATAGGTAATTAGAAAAACAATAATTCGTTAATGTGTACTTAATTACTGTTTTTTTTAATGCATGGTTTTTATATTTTGTATTCAACAGAAAGACAAATGCATATGTCAACTTAAAATAATTATTAAAAATTATAGTCAATATTTTCTTAATACTTTCTGAAATCTTCACTAATTTAGTTAAATGCATTTTCAAAATTAAAATTCTTTTACTAGTGCCTATCATTTGCCATCAGCAAGTTGGCTGTTTTTAAATCATCTCCAATTATTTTTCTTTGTAGTCACTCAAATAAGCTGACACTCAAAAATGTCCTCACATCTAGACCTAGAGCCCCAATTAATTAGTTGTGTTATATAAGAATACATATTCATATAAGTGAGAATACTGAGGAGTGTCTTTCCATCCTCGTAAAGGAACATGTAAGGGATGAACTGCAGTAACAACTGATGTCTGTATTGTGCTTCGCAGTTTACAGAGCTTCCCAGGTAGTGCTAGTGGTAATACAAGAGGCTTTCATTTATATCGCTCTTTGGAGTGTCATGGCCACTCTGTTGGAAATGTCACTATTTTGTTGGTTACAGTGTTGTTATACTATATACAAACTCCGGGAATTGGTGATGCACAGAGAAGCCTGATGTGTCGGACACGACTGAGCGACTAAATTGAACTGATACTATATAATTATATAGGGGAAAGACCATTTATTTGATGTTTGCAGTGATGTTTGGTTTCAACATAACAAATTTGGAAAATGTACTTTTCCAAGAAAACATAGCTGCTGGTATAAAGTAAAAACATTAAAATGTGTAGCTGTGAACCATATTTTTCAAGCTCCAATGCCACAAAGTGAATATATAAATTGGACCAGATATAAAATGGTAAGTTGGTAGGTGGTGGGATCCATGATAAATTGAAAAGTACATTCCTGTCTAGAGCTACACATTTAAAAATATTTAAACACTGCAGATGGTGACTGCAGCCATGAAATCAGAAGATGATTGCTTCTTAGCAGGAAATCTATGACAAACCCAGACAGTGTGTTGAAGAGTAGAGACATCACTCTGCCAACAAATGTCTGAATAGTCAAGGCTATGGTCTTCCCAGTGGTCATGTATGGTCATGAGAGCTGGACCATAAGGAAGGCAGAACACCAAAGAATTGATGCCTTTGAACTGTGGTGCTGGAGAAGACTTCTGAGAGTCCCTTGGACAGCAAGGAGATCCAGCCAGTCAATCTTAAGGGAAATCAGCCCTGAATGCTCATTGGAAGTGAGAGAGTCATTTCCTAGGCAAGCTGATAAGAAGTCTAGGGGTTCCTAAGGAGAGAGGGGTCTGGAATTCTGAAGGAGGAAGAAAGGACAAACTTTTTTGTCCCTCTACATTCCTTAGGATTATATAACAATAATGTATCCTGCTTGAAGACAGTCTCTGGAAAAAACCTTCTGGCTAATCCTGTTATTGTAAGGTGTAAATTATGGGAGTAGGTCTAGTGAGGTCTTTACAACCTCCAGACATTCTTTTGACTCACTGTAATAACTAGAGAGTTATGGCTCTCTAATTGGTTATTAACTAATAACTAATTATTTAACTCCATGGCTAACACTAGCAAGGGGGTACTCTTTCTGCCCCCTTCTGATGCCTATGTAAGAAGCTTTCTCTATCTCCTTCATACTTTAATAAAACTTTATTATACAAAAGCTCTGAGTGATCAAGCCTCGTCTCTGGCCCCGCATTGAATTCTTCTCCTCCGGAGGCCAAGAATCCTGGTATCTTTGCGTGGTGCAGCAACAGCCTTTCAGAAGGACTGAGGCTGAAACTGAAGCTCCAGCATTTTGGCCACCTGATGGGAAGAGCTGATTCACTGGAAAAATCCCTGATGCTTGGAAAGATTGAAGGCAGAAGGAGAAGAGGGTGTCAAAGGATGAGGTGGCTGGATGGCACCACCAATGCAATGGACATGAACTTGGGCAAACTCTGGGAGATGGTGAGAGATAGGGAGGCCTTGGTGTGCTGCAGTCCATGGGGTCACAAAGAGTCAGACACAACTGGGTGACTGAACAGCAACAGTGAACACTATGGGACAAAGAAAACATCCGTGTGCCTCATATGCAACCTCTGCTCCATACTTGCAGAACATAGGGTATAGAAGAAGAAATAAAGCAGACATAAAGAAGCACAAGGAAATGATAGGAGAAGTGATTTGGGTCACAGGAATTTAGCCTACAGGACTGAGGTACAAAGAGCAAGGTTGATAAATACGGCTGATGCTCATCCAATATCACCAGCTTCTTTCTATCTCTCTGTACTGACTTTGGTTTTGTTGTTGTTGTTGGGACAGCACAATATGTCTATAAGGATGTGGCTCTGGGCATAATACCTTTTGTCAATTTCCTTACAGCAAAATGACATAATAATAATTATAGAATTGCTAAGAAATTAAATGAAACTATACATGACAAAGGTGTGGCAGAGCTTTTTCACATTGTATATACTAAATAAATTATTATAATCACTGGGAAGAACTACCTCCTTAAGCACTCCTTGAATTTCTAACATATACTGAAAATCGAAAATAACATTCAGATTTATATGGTAAGAAACTTACAAGGGAAAAGGCAAAGTTTTTTCTTTCACTCAAATAAATCAATAACCATGAAACCAAAGAAACAAGTTTCCCCTCTGTGTGGGTTGATCTGTAACCAAAAACGTCTTCTTTCCTTTAGAACTATAAAAGGTACTGGGCAAGTTATTTGGACTCTATCTACAAGTAGTCATACTTGTACCAACTAGATCACTGCTTTCTGAAATGATGTTCATAGAAATGCCTCAGGAATTTGGTTCCGTTAAAAATGCATTGACTGAACAGCATTGTGTGAGACGCTATGCTCAGTTTTGTAAATCTGAGATGAAGAGAGCAGGATTGCTGATCCTGAAGCCCTGACCTGCCCAGAATAGAGAAGAGAAACATGGAAGAAGGTTATTTCATACAAATGCAATGCCTGAGTTTTTCACTCTGTTTTATATATTTTTCCTTCCACCTATTTCAGTGGGAGGGGATTTGTAAGCATTGTGCAAATGCAAGGATCAGTATGTTATGAAAAGATTGAGGGAAGACACATGCCTAGCCTTCAAAGTCTAGTTTTAGCTCTATATCCTCCAGGAAATTTTCCATTCTACTGTGATTTTTAATTTACTAAAAATCCTTTGAAAATGGCTGATTAATCATTCCCCATTAAATGGCAATTAATTTGCTTCCTGAGCATATGTTTTATGTACCTAACCAGATTGTAGTAAGCCCTCTGAGGAGAGGACTGTTTTGGGCAGTATGCATGCTACATAATCCTGAAAAGCTGAATGTTTTATTGTCACTAGACTAAGAACTGGACTAGACAGATGGACCTTTGTTGGCATAGCAGAGACATTACTTTGCTGACAAAGGTCCATCTAGTCAAAGCTATGGTTTTTCCAATAGTCATGTATGAATGTGACAGTTGGACTATAAAGAAAGCTGAGCACCGAAGAATGGATGCTTTTGAACTGTGGTGTTGGAGAAGACTCTTGAGAGTCCTTTGGACTGCAAGGAGGTCAAACGAGTTAATCCTAAAGGAAATGATTCCTGAATATTCATTGGAAGGACTGATGCTGAAGTTGAAACTCCAATACTTTGACCACCTGATGCGAAGAACTGACTCACTGGAAAAGACTCTGATGCTGGGAAAGATTGAACGCAGGAGGAGAAGGGGACGACAGAGGATGAGATGTTTGGATGGTATCACTGACTTGATGGACATGAGTTTGAGCAAGTTCCATGAGTTACGATGGACAGGGAAGCCTGACGTGCTGTGGTTCATGGGGTCGCAAAGAGTTGGACATGACTGAGCAACTGAATTGAACTCAGACTAAGGAGCAGTAGAAAAGAATGTCCATAAATAAAAAATATAATAATTTGGTACTCTATTTATATTGAAAGCTCCTATGAGCTTTCATAAGACTTTTTGGTACAATTTAAGTACTTAGGTTAGAGACAGAAGAAATGGTAAATATAAACTTCTGTTATATAATAAATGTTCTATTGAAACTTTTAACCAACAACATTTATATTTTTGGTCCTGCTTTATTACCTGGTGGTAACAATTTACACTTACTCTCAGGGCACCAGAACACACATTCAACTGCCCCATAAATGAAGAGTTGCGGCCAGAGAAAACTCAGTGATCTCTCATTTGTTTTAATGACACATGGCAAAGGTGATTGGGATGAACAATAATATGCCTAAAACACAAATCACCAGTTTGAATTTGATAATTTATCAACTAAATCTAAATTTCCTAACTATTGCTACTGAAACCCATAGAAAAAAATATGCTTATTAACATAAATATTTTTGAAAGAGACGTAAAGAAAATAATGGGCTTCCCTGGGGCTTCAGATGGTAAAGAATCTGCCTGCATGTGGGAGACTCAGGTTTGATCCTTGGGTTGGGGAGATCCCCTGGAGAAGGAAATGGCAACCCACTTCAGTATTCTTGCCTGGAGAATTCTATGGACAGAGGAACCTTGCAGGCTACAGTCCATAGAGTCACAAAGAGCTGGACACAACTGAGCTACTAACACACAAAGAAAATAATAACAGGAAAGAAATTAATTTTATTTGAAAACTAGTAAGTAATTATAAATAGATTGAGTCCTATATATGTTTACTTCCAATATCTAAGATTCAGCTGCTGCTCATATCTAATTTTATCGCTCCTATATTTCATATCTGTCTCTTCCTTTCATTTCCTCTGCCATTAGTGAAATTCTGCTTTTCATTACTTATCTAGATCACTGCAACAACTGCTTCACCAGTTTCTTGACTTTCTGCTCAAGCTGATCTTTTATAAAGATGATGAATTAATCTTTCCATAATACAGTCCCAAATTTCTGACTCCTTGCTCAAATATTCTCAGTGCCTCCTTCTTGCTTTTAGAGCAAAGTCTAAACTGCTTTACTCTAGCATTTAATAATTTCTGGCTCTTGTTTCAATTTATTTTTCTCTCCCAACAGTCCTCTTCATACATTACATACACTAAATACATTTATACATTTCATCCACTGAAGTGAAACTATTTAGTACTCCTATAACATGCCTTTAACTTTCTAACATCTATTTTTTTCACATCTTCCTTAAGCCTGGGATGCTCTTCCAAACTCTATCCATCCTTTAGGGTCAAGCTCGAATGTCACCTCTTCCATAAAGTTGTTTCTAAATTCTTCAGAAATAATCTTTATTCTTCTTTCTGAAATATTACAGAAAATATTTCACTATATCCTTAAAATAACTTATTGGTTTATACCTAAGTATACTGAGTAATGGAGTCTATGGCAGTTTTACCTGGCTCTGTTGTGCCAAGTATAAAGGCTTCGAACATGGTAGATACCTAAGTAGATATTGAACAAATGACTGGCATAATTAATGAATATTTAGTAGTTTCAGAACTGTGGACTTTGTATAAAGGGTCATCAGTTCAGTTCAGTTCAGTCACTCAGTCGTGTCCAACTCTGTGACCCCATGAATCGCAGCATGCCAGGCCTCCCTGTCCATCACCAACTCCCGGAGTTGACTCAGACTCACGTCCACTGAGTCAGTGATGCCATCCAGCCGTCTGATCCTCTGTCGTCCCCTTCTCCTCCTGCCACCAATCTCTCCCAGCATCATAGTCTTTTCCAATGAGTCAACTCTTCCCATGAGGTAGCCAAAGTACTGGAGTTTCAGCTTTAGCATCATTCCTTCCAAAGAAATCCCAGGGCTGATCTCCTTCAGAATGGACTAGTTGGATCTCCTTGCAGTCCAAGGGACTCTCAAGAGTCTTCTCCAATAGCACAGTTCAAAAGCATCAATTCTTCAGGGCTCAGCCTTCTT
Source organism: Bos taurus (assembly GCF_002263795.3). Taxonomy (NCBI): domain Eukaryota; kingdom Metazoa; phylum Chordata; class Mammalia; order Artiodactyla; family Bovidae; genus Bos; species Bos taurus. Next base: position 70,424,021 of record NC_037330.1, read on the forward strand.
CACAGTCCAACTCTCACATCCATATGTGACCACAGGAAAAACCATAGCCTTGACTAGATGGACCTTTGTTGGCAAAGTAATGTCTCTGCTTTTTAATATGCTATCTAGGTTGGGCATAACTCTCCTTCCAAGGAGTAAGCATCTTTTAATTTCATGGCTGCAATCACCATCTGCAATGATTTTGGAGCCCAAAAAAACAAAGTCTGACACTGTTTCCACTGTTTTCCCATCTATTTCCCGTGAAGTGATGGGACTGGATGCCATGATCTTCGTTTTCTGACTGTTGAGCTTTAAGCCAACTTTTTCACTCTCCTCTTTTACTCTCATCAAGAGGCTTTTTAGTTCCTCTTCACTTTCTGCCATAAGGATGGTGTCATCTGCATATCTGAGGTGAGTGATATTTATCCTGGCAATCTTGATTCCAGCTTGTGTTTCTTCCAGTCCAGCGTTTCTCATGATGTACTCTGCATATAAGTTAAATAAACAGGGTGATAATATATAGCCTTGACGTACTCCTTTTCCTATTTGGAACCAATCTGTTGTTTCCTGTCCAGTTCTAACTGTTGCTTCCTGACCTGCATATAGGTTTCTTAAGAGGCAGGTCAGGTGGTCTGGTATTCCCTTCTCTTTCAGAATTTGCCACAGTTTATTGTGATCCACACAGTCAAAGGCTTTGGCATAGTCAATAAAGCAGAAATAGATGTTTTTCTGGAACTCTCTTGCTTTTTCCATGATCCAGCGGATGTTGGCAATTTGATCTCTGGTTCCTCTGCCTTTTCTAAAACCAGCTTGAACATCTGGAAGTTCACGGTTCATGTATTGCTGAAGCCTGGCTTGGAGAATTTTGAGCATTACTTTACTAGCATGTGAGATGAGTGCAATTGTGTGGTAGTTTGAGCATTCTTTGGCATTGCCTTTCTTTGGGATTGGAATGAAAACTGACCTTTTCCAGTCCCATGGCCACTGCTGAGTTTTCCAAATTTGTTGGCATATTGAGTGTAGCACTTTCACATCATCATCTTTCAGGATTTGAAATAGCTCAACTGGAATTCTATCACCTCCACTAGCTTTTTTCATAGTGCTGCTTCCTAAGGCCCACTTGACTTTACATTCCAGGATGTCTCGCTCCAGATTAGTGATCACACCATCGTGATTATCTGGGTCATGAAGATCTTTTTTGTACAGTTCTTCTGTGCATTCTTGCCACCTCTTCTTAATATCTTCTGCTTCTGTTAGGTCCATACCATTTCTGTCCTTTATTGAGCCCATCTTTGCATGAAATGTTCCTTTGGTATCTCTGATTTTCTTGAAGAGATCTCTAGTGTTTCCCATTCTGTTGTTTTCCTCTATTTCTTTGCATTGATCGCTGAGGAAGGCTTTCTTATCTCTTCTTGCTATTCTTTGGAACTCTGCATTCAGATGCTTATATCTTTCCTTTTCTCCTTTGCTTTTTGCTTCTCTTCTTTTCACAGCTATTTGTAAGGCCTCCCCAGACAGCCATTTTGCTTTTTTGCATTTCTTTCCCATGGGGATGGTCTTGTTCCCTGTCTCCTGTACAATGTCATGAACCTCATTCCAGAGTTCATCAGGCACTCTATCAGATCTAGGCCCTTAAATCTATTTCTCACTTCCACTGTATAATCATAAGGGATTTGATTTAGGTCATACCTGAATGGTCTAGTGGTTTGGGACCTATTTGAACCTTATTGACAACCATAAAATAAACATATTGATTTTGAATAATTTGACTTCTTTCATAAACTAGTGATTTATCAGATTTTTCCACCTTTTCTCCTTAGCATCTCTGGAATTACAGAGAGATGGCCCAAGGAGCTCCCTCTTTGGCAGTGAGAAATGAACAGTAGAGAAATTAATTCTCTACTGTATACTCGGCCTCCGACTAAAGCTGTTCCATTTTGTGTATCAGCTTCCCTGTAAGACTTTGCTTAGAGAAATCATTCACTAAAATAGACAAACAAACAAACAAACACAAAACCTTGGGATTCCACCACTGAGACACAATAATTCTCTATTTGTTTGAAGTCTCCATTCCATATGAAAACATCTTCATGTGATAGTGAGGGAAATGAGCTGCTGTGTTTTGGCTGAGTTTTTTCTTATAAGAAACATATCAAAATGTTAGCACAATAGTAGTATTTCAAACAATTTTATATCAGGTCCTCCTACAATACCTAACTTTGAATGAGACACGACATTCTATAATGATCATTGATCTCAATCCTTGATCTGACTCTAGTGGCCTTAGAACTAGTTAGCTATTGAATTTTACAGATGTTATCATCTTTCTAGATATTTTTCATAGATTTGAAATACCCCTGAGAAGCAGTTATACAGCTTTATATTTCTGTAAAAGACAATGGTGCAACATTCTATTGCCTAGGCTTATGTTAGCCCATCCCCTCACCCACAGAGTAGAAAATTGTATTCTACAATAAATATAAAGTGTATCTTCACTGAAATCTATCTTAGACTCCTGGTAAGTTACAGAATTTCAGGTTCATTATTTAGGGGGAAAAATACCTGTTTAAGTCACGGTGAATAATTGGCTGTGTCAAGTTGTGAAGGTACTCCATACCTTTGGCAACATCTACTGCAATGATTAATTTTGACTGCAAATCAAGTATCCTAGAATTTAAAAATAAATTTAATGAGGATGAAATGGTCAAATCCAATACTACATCTTTTACAAGAAATCAATAGTGTGTGTAATTTGTTATTCTGTACAATTTCAGCCTTTTTTCTTGATTGAAGGTTAAGCTAAAAACTCAACAAATGCAGAAAAATAGCCTTTTCTACACCTGATAATACTTAACTATAGATCAATTCAGATACCAACCCCTCTTATTTAAACATTCAACTTGATTTTATAACATTTGTAATATTACACTTAATTTCTTTATAATAACATAAAATGGAAATCTAATTACTAAGTAAAAACCACATTCTAATTATCATATGCATAGATCTAGGAAGTTAATTCAAATTAGACTTGTACAAGATTATTTTTTCTTAAAACTTTTAAAAATAAATACTGCAACCCCTAGTAATTATTTTATTCTGAGCTTACACATATCTGCTTTCCTGGTACATCAAATTTAGCCTAATTATTCAGTTACTAATTTAAATTCCTTGAATTTGTTATCTTAAATTGGATTCTTGTTAAGAGAACATAGAAGTCTTTCTATTCATTAAAAAATAATTATTGGGCATAAATTATTAGCCATCTTTAGAATGTCCCATTTCCTAGAACTCAGAGATTTCAGAAAGCAAAGGCTCATCTAAGCAGAAAGCATATGAGGTGTTGTAACGGTAATTCCAATGACATACAAAATGATGAATCAGTGATCATACCTCTTCTGTTCATGAAGGAGGGAGAATAGGGAACCCCCTGATATGTACTGAGTGACGATGGCAAACTGGCTGGGATCATTCAAGCAAGCACCCACAAACTGAATGATACATGGATGATTAAGCCGGCAGAGAATGGACACCTCTCGGCAAAACATATCCACATCTGACTTGGAGCAGTAGGTGTTGGCTCGGTAACTGAAAAACGCAGCAACAGGAGTCTTCAGTCACCAGATGAATCAAAACAAGGGGCTCACCATGCACACACTTCTCAACGTTTACTACTCAGATGCTAACATTTCTCATTTGCTTGCTTACCGTTTTATAGCCACTATTTTATTTCTGCATCGTCCTTTATACACTTTCCCAAAAGAACCTAAAATTGTGTAAGACAAACAAGTAAACACATGTTAACATATGGAGCTCATTAAACTGAAACAGACTAGTATTTTCTTTAGTTACCTGAGCCGATGATCTCATGGAACTCAATTTCTGAGAGCTGAAGATGGAAATGTGAAGGCAAGCCAGCCCTTAAGAGGAGAACATCTGCCTTCTCTGCAAACAGGAATTGTTATTTTATATTTTTTAAAAAATAAACAGCAAACATGTGGATATTTAAACACACATGCACATATATGCTTAACCAAAAATATCTTTCCCTAGTACCATTTAATTTTCTAACTGTAACTGACTATTTGGACATACAAAACCTTATCATAAATGATCCCTATCCCCGTGCATTAAAAACATGTTAGCTCTCTGCCTTTGCTACCTGACCTTTGTTATCAGGGCTGAGAGTTTATACCTGATTTGGTCAACCACTACTTGTCTGTATGATGTGGCAACTCTAGAATACAGTTCATATCACATCATGATAAAGAGCCTTATCTGGTCAATCCCTTCAACCTGTCACAAAAAGCTTAGTCAAATAGCCATAAATTCAACCTTAAAGAGATGCCAATTAGGAAATAAGCATGTGAATCATTCAGAAGACACATTCAAAGCCAGAAATAATTTTTTAAAATTTCAAACTCTAAATAGTTCAATATAAATTTACAGTTGTATATGTTTTACTTCCCTGATTCAGTGGTATTAATTTCTGTGTGTAGTATACATTCAAAAAGTTCCCAAAGTATTACTTACTTGGGATCTCTTGAAATATAATTTATTTTTTTTCAGTTTTTTCCCTATGACAAACCTATTATCAATTCTTATGAAAGATATTAATAGTTACAACTTAACTTCCATTAAAAATACAGAAGTCTATGAGAATTTGATCTTTTTTTAATATTCATTTGGAATTTTCACTTCATGAACTAAGAGGACATATGCAAAATAACAGCAGATGAGGTTAATCGTGGAAAGAATGATCTGCTAATAATATTACTTATGCCTGCAAAATAGTCATTTGTAATATGTAAGACAAAATAGGAAGTTATCATATTTGAGGCAGTAATTACTCAGTAATAAAATATAACAATTGTCCCATATTAAAATACCTTTTGTCATACTTTTAATCTTCCCCAAAGGAGATGGAACAGACACATAGGAGCCATCTGAAATCAAATTATATTACAGAGTTAAAAGTAGAAAATGATTTTTCCTACATAAAAGATAAACATTATACAAAGAAGCACATAACAAAAGAAAACTTGCTAATAACACCCAGTGAGAGTGTAACTTAAGCCCAGGTCTTTCTCTGGACACTGAAACTGTATAGCAAGTATTTATTTAGAGTGTACATAAAATGATTAAAAATAAAAATCCAAGGTCTAGCAGACTCCAGCAAATTTAATTTGTGTCTGCATATGAGTATTCTTTGTCCTATCTTAATAGATTGCTGAAAGGGAAAATGACTGCTCAGCTTACTAGGCCTTCCCAGGCATCTACCAGCCTCATAAACATCCAGTCCAGTGGATGTAAAACTTGGAGGAACTGCAGATGGGTGAGTTAGAAAGTAGCCTAAGTGGGGGCTTCTTTATTTTCAGCCTTACTCAGACATAAATTTTATTAAAATAAAGCTAATCTGATAAGCCTTCCTCTTGTACCCTAAAATGTTGCTAACAGAAACACAGGCTTACCTTTAGCCACAATATCACTACAATGAAAATTTAAAAAGAAAGAGGGTACCTCCTCCAGGCTGAGAATATTCATTACAGGGCAATTCATCCTGAGGTCTCTTATAATGTTTCAGAAGTGTGACAATTGCATCATGTCCTTTATGAAAAGACAAAGAAGGGCAAAGGGTCTTAATTCTTATTTGATCTATTCAGCTCACCATCTAATTGCAAAATAATCAGAGGTAGCTTGAAACAGGATGAATCTTAAGAAGCAATACACTGCAATAGGAATTGAGAATTTTCACTCATGCATTCATTCAAAATAATTCATTTAGACTCCATCATCGTTTTGTAACATATAAAAACATCGAATCACAAAGTCATATACCTGGAACTAATATAATATTGTAAGTCAAGTACACTTCAATTAAAAAAAAAGACGGCTATATGTGAGGCACTATTTCAAGCACTATGTTGGGTATGGGGGATGCAATGAACAAGGCAAATGTGGTCCTACTCTCAGGAAGTTTAGTGTAATTGAACAAACAATAAGAATTGTAGAATTTCTAAATGAGTAAACATCAAGTGCAATGGGAGTATATAAAAGGATCATGATTAGAAGAGTGAAAAGTACATTTGGTAACCAGGAAGGAGAGATTTATTTGCTGTGACTGAGCATTACATTTGACTGGCAAGTGCAGTATAACAAGGCATTAAGATAATTTCCATAGATTCCTGTGGCAGAAGACAGCTGGCTGCCTACCAATATTTGTACTTCCCATTCAGAGTGAATCTGTCAGTGAGAATGGCTACCCATCCAGGGACAAAAACTCTGTATTCCCATTGCATCTAACTGTGGCTTTGTGACAGATACCCATCAAGTAAATATGAGCAAAAGTGATGTCATTTCCAGGTCTGGACTTTGAGAAATAAGTGAGTCTTCTCTCCTCTCCCTATTTGCTAGCTGGATGTGGAGAGCTCTGAGACCATATGGGAGGGGAAAAAGCAATCCACTGACCAGAAATGCCTACCCTGAACTGTAACATGACTGAGAAATAAATTTCTATTACATAATACCACCAAAATTCGGGAACTTGTTAATTGCACTATGAACTTAAAATTACAAAGAATAAAATGTCAAGTGCTCCTTGAGTAGACAGACAATTTTCAATAGAACTAAACTTTGATACTATTTTATGCTTTAACTGTGAAAATAATCTACTGTAGCTAATTTATACAAGAAGAAAACAAAGTCAGCCTTAAAGACCCTGCCAAGAGACTTGTGAATTGCAACAGAACTCACTGTATAAAGGGCAAAATTTAGAAATTGAAAAAGTATAAATGCTTATCTATCATGAAGGGTTCATAGTTAACATGGCTTCAGATACATTTAGCTAGAATATAGAGAATATGCTGTGAATTGTACCTGCTTATTAAATCCTCCCTTCAAAAAAGAATTAAAATTAATACAGCATGAAGGATCATGAAATGAAATGATTAAGATATTTATCAGCACTAAAAGCTTTTTAAAATGCAACATTTCAGATCTAGATTCCTCAAGTTAAAAAAAAAAAAAAAAAAACAATTGTAACTATGATTGTTTAAACTTGTAGAAAAACATATCTACAGTTAACAATTAGTGTCCATTATCTTATCATCTGTAGCAGATCAATGGTTTTCTCAAATCATCGACACAGGTAAGGAGGGCATGGCAAACCACTTCAGTATTCTTGCCTGGGGAATGCCATGGACAGAGGAGCCTGGTGGGCTACGGTCCATGGGGTTGCAAAAGAGTCAGACACGACTGAAACGATGTAGCATGCACACATGGGTGATGAAATAATGGGAAACTAGTACCATCAATACTCTTTTACTGGACTCTCATGTGCTCACCATCAGGGAAACCGCAAAACATGAAAGGCATAAGCCAACAGGTAAATTTCTAAAGAAAGAGTCTACTAATCAGAAAGAAGAGATAAGGTAAAGAGCCCCAAATGGGAGAAAGCATGACATGTTCAGAAAATGAAAGATGGCCAGTTTGGCCGGAGCGTCACAAGCAAGGATGACTGACCCGGATTTAGCTGGAGAAGTAGATGAATGCACATCATGTGGAGGACTTTTCAGACTTAATTGTGTGTACAAGAATCCCCTGGAGGACATGTTAAACCACAGATTCCTGAGCCTACCTTCAGAGACTCTGATTGAAAAGGTCTCTAGCGGGATCTGAGAGTTGCTTTTCTAACAAAGTCCCAGGTGAGGCTGATCAGTAATCCACACTTTAATACTACTGATGAGGAGCTTTACAGCTTATAGGTGAGGATAAGGAGTCTGGATACTAACGCAGAGAAGATGGGAGACTGCTGGAAGATTTTGATTAATTGAAGGGCATGATTTGTTTTTACTTTTCAAAAATATCCTTGTTTACAGATTAGAGGTGATGAGACTTATTCATAAGGCTGTCGTAAAGATTAAGAGAGGCAATAGATGTAATATGCCTAACAGTTCTAACACATAAACATGCCTTTTGGATTTTTTCACTGCTTTCTTGCCTTACTATTTTGCTTCAAGAATTGTAAATGAACTTGGAAACTCTATTTTTGGAACTTCAGATAAATTTTCTAAATCAGTCAGTTCAGTTCAGTCGCTCAGTCGTATCTGATAATTTGCGACCCCATGGACTGCAGCACACCAGGCCTCCCTGTCCATTGCCAACTCCTGGAGTTTACTCAAACTCATGTCCATTGAGTCGGTGATACCATCCAACCATCTCATCCTCTGTCGTCCCCTTCTCCTTTCGCCTTCAGTTTTTCCCAGCATCAGGGGCTTTTCAAATGAGTCAGTTCTTTGCATCAGGTGGCCAAAGTATTGGAGTTTTAGCTTCAGCATCAGTCCTTCCAATGAATATTCAATACCAGTATAAATACCAGTATATTCATTTTCTTTGCTATTGTTAATTACCACAGATATAGTGGTTTAATTCAACTCTACCATGTTGTAGTTCTGGAGGTCAGAGTCCAACATGATTCTCACTGGCCTAAAATCAAGCTGTTGGCAGGCCTGCATTCCTCCTAGAGGTCCTAGGGAATATCAGTTTCCTTTTCTTTCCTATTCCAGTTTCTGAAAGTGAAGTAGCTCAGTTGTGTCTGACTCTTTGCAACCCCGTGGACTGTAGCCTACCAGGGTCCTCCCTCCATGGGATTCCCCAGGCAAGAATACTGGAGTGGGTTGCCATTTCCTTCTCCAGGGGATCTTCCTGACCCAGGAATCAAACCCGGTCTCCTGCATCGCAGGCAGACGCTTTAACCTCTAGAGGCCACCAAAATTCCTTGCCTTGTGGCCCCCTTTCTATATCTTCAAAACCATCACCAGCTGGCTGAGTCCTTCTTACATCCTATCACTCTGGCTTCTGCTTACATTTTAGGAGCCCGATGTTACATTAGGCCCATCTGGAAGATCCAGGTTTCTTTTCTCTCTTTCAGTTAGTCAGCAGCTAGTCGGCAACTTTAATTCCCCTTAGCCACTTGCTATGTAAGGCAGCATACTCTCAGGTTCCAGGGAACAGGACTTCAGCATCTTTGGGGGCCATTGCTCTGCCTACCAAATCAAATCTCAGTGTACTTATGTTTGCATGTTGGTACTGCTTTTCTTTCTTCTCTACCGCTAATGACCATTTGAGCCTCAGGCAAATTAGCACCACCACCAAGTATTTCCCACAGAATTAAAACACCCCTTCATCTGTCCCACTGCTAGATTCTTAGGCTCTAAGGTTTTATCTGCTCCTATCCACACTATCTGATCTTACTTAAATAAGACCTGTGATACTTTTGAAATTGTTATTTTACTTAATTTGATTTTTAAGTGTTTGGGACCAGGAAGAACAGAACAAATCTTTTTTCTTATTTCTGTTTTTCCTAAGAGAGGCTCCTGCGGGGAAAGAAAAGAACCCAAACCACAAGCCCTTACCCAAGCACAACAAAGCTTATATCACAGAGCCCACCTCCTCACCAGTCTCAGCCCCTCTGTTGGACTGACAGTGGCTGACAGCTGAGAGGGCCTCCTGCTTTCCCTAGTGAAGCAGAAAGCCACATCTTGAATCTTGAATGCCTGTGTGAGTCCGTGATCACACCCTTGATGTTACCTTTCATCTCAACAGCTCTCTTGGCTCCACTTGCTCTGAGCAGTTTTAATTTCCTGCCAGCACAGTGGCACAATTTGCTGGCATTTTCCTTAGGATGCTTTTCATCAAGAGCCTAATGAGTGCCTGGGTTCTGGCGGATGATAAGCACGAGGCTGCCAGGGAAATGCCAAGAGGCCCTCTTGGCTCTGGAAGGCATCTCTGCCTGATTTCCCACCTCCTGCTACATGTACGGGCAATTCTCCTCTACTAGCATTGCTTGACAAACTACCAGTGTATGCAAAGAAACCTGAAAACCACTAGAGCCCAGTACCCTGATACTTGGCTGTGAGGGGTTAAGCAGAAAAAGGCCTTGATGGAACTCACTAAATGGACTTGTGAGCCAAACTCCTGATAATGGATATACCCAGATAACCAAGGTATACTAATGGAACACATCCAGAGATAATCGAAGTTCCACTAATTAAATAAAATGTTTTCCCATATCTAAGAATTTGCTATCTACATCCAAGTGTTTTACCCAAATAGGAGGTTGCTATGTTATTAGCCTAATGCAGTTATAATAATGATTTGCACTTTCAGACTATTACTCATGGGTGCCCTTGAGGGTTTTGGCATATGGGACTCTTCCCTGCTGGCTTGCAGTCACTTTCATTTCCAGCTCCCTGCTCTTCCAGTCCTGTCTTTATTCCCCAAGCACCAGGCTTCCCCTTTAATGTCTTCTTTTTGTGTAATCCTTACATTAGGAGTGATTTCCCCCACAACCCCCCTCTCCACACACACACCCTCACAACTTTCTGAATAGCTCCTTATTTTAAAACCTAAGTTGTCCTTTAAGGCTACAAGTCCATTCAAAGGGCTGGAACACTGACAATTTAGTATCTATATTGTGGCCACATACACAAAAGAGGATTCACAATTATTTGAGAAAGGAAAGTACAAATTTTATTATTTCCCTATAAGGTTGTCTGCCAGTCCCTACCATTTTGTCCTAGAAACAATGAATGTTGTTCACTGCTATGAGAAATTATTTTAAGAACACAGAAGAAAGCTTGCCATGAAAATCATTTTAAAAACTAGATCTAAAGATTAATGGTGAATGACACCAGTATTAAGACCTTCTCTCTGACTTTCCAACTGTGAGGCCCTGTGGGTCTGAGATTAAGTAGAAAACATGGAGATTTGATCTTGATAAAGAAGCCAAGAAATTCTTATTGATCTCATATGTACCACATGTCCAGGCCATCAAAAAACAGTTTGGACCTTCTTTATACCTGCCTCAAAAAATACAACTCTCACAGCAATGATAGATGGGGCTTTGCTCAATATTTTGCTATTCCCCCTTACATTCAGGTTAAAAACCCATTTTCCAGAAACACTGAAAAGTGAGATCAGAGGATGGCTCCTGATGTTTGTTTGCCGTTCAACGGCTCATTTTCCTCCTGACAGTCCTGGTCCCTCACACTGTCAATAAAATCAGAGGGAACAAAAATTTCAGACTTGTGACATGTTCTTCTGACATAAATCTGAAAACTGATTTAATTTGATATCGTGAGAAAGAGAACACACTCCCTGCTCCCCCCATGATTCTTGTTCTTTATTAAGAATTCTTGTTCCTTGTTCACCAGGACCAGATAGAATGTCGCGAGTCTTCCTTCATCTTGAGATAAGACTCCACAAGGATGGAAACTTTTGGCAAAAGAACGTTTATACAAACCATTTAACATTCCTCTTTCCTCTTTTTCCTCCCTTTGCACTTTGCCTTTATTTCTCCTTCTTTTCTCTTCCACACATATTTATTGAGTGCCCATTAGAGACTAGCTCAAACAATATCTTTCCAGGGAAGCCCTCTGTGACTTTTTCATTTTAAATAGTGTCCTTGAACTTTTTACTTGCTATCATGTTTCCTTTTTATTTTATTCTTAGCACTTATTATTATCTGATAGTTTCTATTTGTTATCCTTCTTATGATGTGTCTCTTCTACTAGAAATGCAAACTTCTAAAGTGCAGGGAGATATTATCTCTTTTGCTCACTATTTTACCTCAATTCTGAGTATACTGTCTATCACGTATTAGTTTTGTGACACAGATTTTTGAATGAATGAATGAATGGCACAAAGTATAAGAGTATAATGTTGAAACAGAAATGCCCTTTACTCTTGTAATGTTGTGTAGTAGAAAAACATATATGTATATATATTCACTGTAAATTTTGTGCATGTTGTATAGTATATACATATATATATCTTTTATATGTTTTGTTTAGAATACAAATATTTTGGTTTAGTCACTAAGTCGTGTCCGACTCTTTTGCAATCCCATGGACCGTAGCCTGCCAGGCTCCTCTGTCCATGGGATTTCCCCAGGCAAAAATACTGGAGTGGGTTGCCATTTCCTTCTCCAGGGGTCTTTCTGACCCAGGGATCAAATCCTGCATTGGCAGGTGGATTCTTTAGGAAGGAAAGGTAGAAGATGCTGTGAGTGTGCATAACAATGTTATTTTACAATAGGCTGGAGGGGTCAGGGAAGTGTTCCTTGAGGAATTGTCTTTTAAGCTGAACTTGAAAGATAAGCATGAGTTATTAAGCAAAAAGGGAGAATAAGAGCATTCTAGCCAGATTAAAAAATTTTGCAGTTCCAATGAGTAGAAAGAGGAAGTTTATTTAGAATATTCTTTAAAATCTTTTACCTATTACTTTGAGTATTAGAATTGTGCAGTTAACACAAAAACCTACAATATTAAAAAAAAATCCCCACAGAGAAAACAGATATCAGTAATTAGCGTTGTTGAAAAGATCAACTATATTATGACTGATTGTATGCCATGCAGTGAGAATCCTGATAGAATGTTATGACTGAAATACCTCCTCATTCCCTATTTCACTTCAGCAAATGTGTATTGAGCAGCTATTAGGAATCAGCCATTGAATTAAGGTTTTGGAAGACAGAGATTAATAGCCCAAATGTTTGTCCTCAAAAAGTTATTGGGAATAATGTTTCAACCAGAGACAGAAGTATGAGTATGGCACAGTAAAACAAATGGACATGTGTACTAGGCTGGAACGTCAGGGGAGACTTTCTAGAAGATAGGATCCATAAACTGAATCTTGAAGGCTAAGTAGAAATCAGAAATTTAAAGTGAAGTGGAGTAGGCAATGTGGAAGGGTATAGTGAAAGAGAGAATGGCATGAGAAAAGATTTAAAAAACTGGAATAACAGGACATGTGTAGGGAGGAGCAAGTAATTTTGCATAGCTATAGTGTGAATGGGTTTCCCTGGTGGCTCAGCAGTAAAGCATCCTCCTCACAAAACAGGAGATGCAGATTCAGTCCCTGGGTTGCAAAGATCCCTTGGAGAAGGAAATGGCAACCCATTCCAGTATTCTTGCCTGGTGAATCCCATGGACGGAGGAGCCTGCGGACTACAGTACATGGGGTTGCAAAGAGTTGGATACAGCTGAGCAACTGAGCATGCACGCATGTACATATGCATATGTAATAAGGTATTAACGAGTGTAAAGTTCTCTTCTACTAGTTGTATTAACGTATACAGTTTCACATATAGTTATTATGTTTCAAAATTTTTTGTATTATTCCCCTACTACAATAAAGGTTCTTCCTATTTTAATGAGAGCTGCTGCTGCTGCTAAGTCGCTTCAGTCGTGTCCGACTCTGTTCAACCCCATAGACAGCAGCCACCAGGCTTCCCCATCCCTGGGATTCTCCAGACAAGAACACTGGAGTGGGTTGCCATTTCCTTCTCCAATGCATGAAAGTGAAAAGTGAAAGCTGGTATTATTTTATTTATTTTTTAAAGAGAGCTAACTAAACATGTAGAGAGATAACCAGAAGACAGAAAATTACACATAGAATTTTAAACACCACCTAAACGTTTTGTTTATTCCTTCCTTTACCTCATCCCAATCCACCCTGGCATAATAAACTATGTTTATTAAACTAAGTAACTAAACTCCAAGTAGGTAAGAATTCAATATAGAAAAAGACTGGGAGTTTATAAACCAAGGATGAAGATTTATCAAAAAATTTAATGAAGTCACTTCTCCTTCCTTCTACTCCTCCCTCAGCCTTATCTCTTAGTTATTTTTTACTGGCTGAAAACTGTAGAAACTCACAACTATAAGACTTCATTACTTTTAGAGAATACACTATGGTACGTTTACTATAAATAATTCACACCATACTACACTTGTCAAAAAGAATGAACAAAGTATATATCATGGTACAGGAGCCTTGATTTTTATTGTTTTTGCTCACTTACTCACTAATTTTCCAACTGCAGCTCCCTGTCACTGTGAATTAGAGTAGTTCTGCTGTATACAAATATTGTATTCTGGGTAATTAGATATTGGAATAGGAGCCTCTGTAAATTACTTTAACTGGTGTCAGTACTGAAGCAAATAAGAAGTTTTTAGTTCTGTTTCTGGTTTGGGTTATTTTCTGACCCTAAACAGCCTGACATAAAGAAGTGCTTTTCTTTATCAAAGGCAGCCTTTTCAAATCTAACTGCCAGACACACTATTGAGCTATGTGTTCAATTCTAATTGGCTGAGATCTTTTCAATTCGGCAGTTTCATCTTTAATGCAATGGATGTAAGATTATGTGTGGCTCTTTTCAATGAGTTTTCCATACTGGTGATTAGGGCAGAGGATTTGGACATAAGCAGGCTGCTGGCTATTTCTTCTGGCCAATTTAAATTGATTCATACAAGTCCTTTGTACCCCAGGGGAAGGGCAGAACAAATCCCAGTGAGTAAGCCAGATATGGCTACTCTCAGAAGAGTGAAAAAGAAGAGGGAGGACAGACTGGGGAGAGGAAGCACTAACTATTGTAAAATTGGAGGTCTGAGCAGTCTGGCAGAGAAATATTGGAACTTAACCAGTAGGCTTCTGTATAGAACCAAGGTCACTGGGAAAATTATTTCCAAAATTGATTTTGATATATTTAGGTTAAAAGGACTATGTAAATAGAAAATATTCTTCATACTTGATCCCACAGGGAGCCATAGTGAGCAAACTCTTTTCTAAAAGTATTCTAAAAGACAGTAGATAATTATTTCAGAACTCCAAAGCAGCTGTAAATATGTGATAACAGAATAGTAGAGCGGGTCAGCTAACAATTTTGTTTGGGACAGATGCAAAATTGGCCTTAGAATCACTCAGAGATGAGTGCCTTTCAGAAAGTCTCCTGGTTTTCTGTTTCGAAGCTACACTAGGAGGAGCTATTCAAACAGGGCACATCCAAAAGTAATCCTTTTCAAACAGATAGACTCTGGTTATAAAGCTCTTTTCTGGGTTTTCTCTTTTAAGGACTGCATAGGGTACAGGCAAACCATGGTGGGGTCACCTCTATTATACATCATCTCTATTTCATGAAGAAAGAACTCCAAGTTAAGTTTTAGTGCTTTTTCAACTCCATTTCCAAGCAGCTCAGAAAATCCTTGGTAAGCCAGATCAATTAATTTGGTGACTCCCTCTCTGAAGGAGAATGTAAACTATTTATCCAAAGAAAACAGGGACAGTGCACTGCTGACAATATTTTAACAAGGACATTTCAATCCTCCCTGAACACATGAAAACAAAGAAACGTTTCTCTAGCAAGAGAAAATAGCAATAGTTTTATTTTGTTGCTTTGACTTGCTTTGCCCTAGAACATATGCAAAACATCCATCTGTCTCCTGAGTGGTAACATTCAATTTGTTAAAATTCATAGTAATAATGAAATGCAACACTGATGCCTGACACATTAGTTGAACAAATCAGGGTGACAAAGTATGGCATATGTTGCAGAGACCAGTGGGTAAGTCCTCTAAGCTAAAGGATTTTTGTTGTTGTCTTTTGGTAGGAAATCTTAGGAGCTTGCACAATGATTCAAGGTTTTATAAAGTGTAGAACTCCACAGAAAATAAAAGTAAAGCCAGTTTTCAACCATCATTCTCAATCAACTAAAAACAAACAAAGCCAAACCCTGTGAAGAGCTGGCTGCAGCAGCTATTTTTGAGCTGTCTGCCGAAAGACTAATGCTTTGTAAAGTCTTCCTCTGAAACTCAGATTTCTTGAGAGGTGTTATCAGAGAATCACTGGAATTAATGCAACATAACTAGAACTTAGTAAGGCCTCTTGAAGTTTAAGAACAAGTAAAATTTTCCAACTGACACACAAATACAAAACTACCTGGACTTCCCTTTATACAAATTAGAAGGCGGTTATACCTAACAGAAATGTGCACAGATATTTAACAAAAGATATGTATGTGATATGTACATGTATAACAGCTGTGTTCCTAATAGTTCTCAATTATCCGAATACCCTGAAACAGCAGAATAAATAAATTTAATATAGTTAAAAACAATACCATAAAATAAGAATGGATGATCTGGAGCTACATTCAACAATATGGATGAATCTCGGAACTCATTGGGCTAAACAGGTCAGACATTAAGACGTATACATCCCAGCATGTCATTTGTATTAAGTACATGTGTGCATGTTCAGTTGCTTCAGTTGTGTCCGACTCTTCGCGACCCTATGCACTGTAGCCTACCAGGCTCCTCTCTCCATGAGATTCTCCAGGCAAGAATACTGGAGTGGGTTGCCATGCCAGGGGATCTCTAGGCAACCTTCCTAAACCTGGGATTGAACCCGCATCCATATTAAGTACAGAAAGAGGTAAAGCTAATCTATGCCTCAAGAAGGCTATGATACCATTTTTGGTGAGTGAGCTGAAGACAATGTCAGTGGGGCTTCTTGGTATGGATCATTCTCAGTTTCTTCATCTGAATGCTTCGTGAGTTCAGTTAGTGAAAATTCTTTGAGCTATAATGTGCAGACGTGTGTTTATATGTGTGAGTATCTGTATTTATACAATACTCAAATAAAAAGTAAAAACATAACAGGCCTATATCTTAACTCATGCCTTGTTATTCCATGTCTTTTTACTTTTCTTTTTTGTAAAGTAATTTGTATATCATTTCCTCACTAGCAGTCTTCAGACCTATATGCTTTTCTTTCTCCTTGTCTATGTGCTTACAATAGCTCTCTATTTCTATCCATAAAACCTCATCTCTCCTTTCATTAATGGACTTTCACGTCCTACTTCAGACAGAAAATATTTTAGATCACCTTGACAGCCTAAGAAATCTTCCAGTTTAGTAACTGTTCTTATAAGCATGGTGTTCTAATACTTAAAAACATAAGAATGCTTCTTTACATACTTTGAACATCCTAATAAGGCAATGCAGACATCAAAATCTGATATATTTTACAGTATTTAGTTGTATCTCTCTGATTTCAATACTGTCCCATCTCACCTGAAGATTTAAACTCTGTTTGAGTTTATGTGTTTATGTAGAGCTCGCTTAAGTGGTATAATATATCTCAATAAAAATGACAAAATGATATTTTACCTTCTGATTGTCTCTAGTTTCCTTTCCCTTAAAAGGAAAATTTATTAGTTTTCGTTTTCATTCTTTATTTATGGACTACTACTATAACCACTACTATCATTGCCAAAATGCCAAGTATTAGGTATTTATTTTGTGCCAGTCACGTGATAAGCAATTTGCACACATTATCTCATTTAATCTTTACAATCTTATGAAGTTGCTACTGTCTTCATTTTTCAGATGAAAAAACTAAAGTTCAGCAAGTATAAATAACTTGTTTAAGATTAGCATTATAGTTTGATTTAAACCCCATGTTCTTCCAACCCAAGCTTTCACCAATTTGAGCTCAAATAAGTTTATACTTAAGCACTGAACATTGACTCCCTTACTTTTTCAAATATGGGCATTGTTAGCAGGGTTAGATATGACAAATACACGTTCATTCTTTCTTTGCATTAATTTAATTTTAATAATTCAAATCCATATCCAAATTCTTCCATATAAGAGGTAAAGACTAGCTCTACATCTCCTCTAACAAAGTAATTAACGTTGCCTATCACAGTTTTGTTTCTCCAGGAACTAGAAATGTGACAGCTCCTTCTCTCTTCAAAATGCCAATGCCAAAAGTGCCTTCGGCTCACCTGCAGCCCTAAAGTTGCCTTCCCTACTGTACTCTTTGATCCACATTCCTAGTGATTCAAATACAATCTCCAAAGGAAATGGGAGTATACAAGTCACAGAAGCAAAAGAACTATTGATGTAGTGACATCAGCAGTGCTCACAGTTCAATGTTATCACTACAGCAATGCAATGGTGAAAAATATACCTTTTTCATAAGCCCACATCAAACACGTCTGCTCGTCTTTTTCACCACTAGATCTGCTTGGATCACAAGCTACCAGATTCATATCAGCTCCATTATCCAGTAAGAACTGAACCAGGCGAATGTGACCATGGTAGCAAGCAGAGTGCAACCCTGTAATAGAATAAGAATGAAAATATGAAAGGAAAAAGGGGAAACTGAACCCCAATTTTCAAAAGATAGTCATTACCACATAATAGCATTGTTGCCAGAGATAAATAACAAAAGTTGAGTTCTCTGACAGATAATTAATTCTATCTTTGAGAAAAAAATACATACTTTAAAGAAGTATCTGTTTGATATATAGAGAGACTACTTTTGCTTAAGCACACTTTTTAGTATTTTTACATCCACTGTAATTACCAGAACAAACATTAGCATCTTTGTATAAATCAAAGAATAAAGACCTCAAACAAACAAAAAAAATTTGTTTCAGCAGCAAACCGAGGGTAAGACAGTGTGATCAGTGTGCTCCTGATGCAGGTCATAATGGATGCATTGACTGTAAATACTTTTGCACAAAAATGAAACTGACCAAAGGTCAGTCTGCTTTCTACTATCACCAATGCACCATCAATTTAAAAAATGTCATTGATAAAATATTCCTCGTCACTGGGGTTGACCACTGCCACTGCTCCCCTCCCTCTTGACAATACTTCTCTTGAGCACAGATATGCATCAGAAACTGTTGTCCTCACCACAGTCTTACCTGTGTGTCCATCCCTTCCTTGGTGGTTGATGCTTATGACATTCTGATCAAGAAGAAATTTAACCAGGTCAATGCTCTTGCCATAAGTACAAGCACTGCAAAGATATAACACAGGGTAAATAGAAGACCTCTCTTATGGACTGAATGTGTGCTCTCCAAATTTAATATGTTGAAGCTCTGACTCCCATAACCTTACAATGTGACTATAATTTAAAGAGGTATAATTTACAGAGGTAATTAAGCAAAAGTGGATTAATTAGGGTGGGCTGGGCCTTCATCAAATATGATTGGTGTCCTTATAAGAAGGAAAGATTAGAAGATTAGGACAGGGACAGAAGGACAGTTCATGAAGAGACAGAAAAGAAGGTGACCATTGACATTCCAAAGAGAAAGGTCTCAGGAGAAACCAAACCTGACACCTTGATCTTGAGTTTTCAGACTCCAGAACTATAAGAAGATCCATTTCTGGTGTTCAAAGCACCTAGGGCATGGTACTTAGTTATGGTAGCTCTAGAAAATTAAAGCAGCCCTGATTTACCCAGGCTATTTTAGATGCTGGTGTTTACATAAGAGCGCCAAAAAGCCAGAAAAGAGAGAAGGAGGAAGGGAGAGAGAAGCAGGGGTGATAAGAAAAAAAAGCACAGAAAGCAATACAATCCTGAAGATTCTCAAAGATGAGCCTTTAAGAAAGGAGCTGTATAAAATTTCTAGCATTTTCTTATTAATTATTAAATAGTTCTTATGATATGACTTCTTTTCTAGGCATTCTGCTGGGAAACTGAATGGAATGAAGAAACCCAGGAAGGTTCTGAGAAATTTAAATGAAACATTACACTTGTGATTGCATCTGAAGCAGGAGAGACAGCCCTGTGAGATCTGATGCTAATTCCAGGTAGGTAGTGTCAAAAATAATTTGAACTGCAGGACACACACTCAGTGACTCCAGAGAACTGGAGAACTGTTTGGTGTAGAAAACCCTTATATGCAGCTGGTATCCTGTGTTTGGAAGTGAGGTATTGTGTGTTATGGGACAGTACAGAAAAACAGGGTTTTTTCCTTCCAGGTTTGTTCCAGAAGACATTGACTGAGTCTTACTATTTCCTCTTCCTGGGATGACTTTGCCTAAATCCTTCTTCTATTGTAGAATTTTATTATTTTCTTTAAATAAATGCCACTATTTATCTAGTTGAACTGATGTTCCCTCTATGAAGTCTTCTCATGGACCAAAAGTTGAGTTCATTGTTATCTCCTCTGCTTCCTTGTTAGTTCAGTTTATGGCGCCTTTCATGTTGTGTTATGGTAATGGATACACCTGTGTGTGCTTTGATGCCTTACAACAGAGTTCCATTAAGGAGGGAAGGGATTGTGTCATGTCAATGTTCCTACCAGCAACAACACAATATAGGTCCTTAATAAGTCTTTCTTGAATAGTTGAGTGAATAAAGTCACTATCAGTGTAATAGATCCTATCACCATTAGTTATTTGTATTACAAATAGGACTCTTAACACTATACTTTTAATGTTTGTCTGAATTCCCTCATTGTTTCCTTTCAAAGTAACTATTTACAGGAAATTATAAGTTCTGAACATACATACATGTATATATATATATGCGAGTGTGTGTATACAAATGTGTGTACATATAGCATATGAGAATAAAAACAGAAATGTACCGAGTGCTATGTGCAAAGCACTGTGATTTGTACATAGAAAAAACCATAATTGTAGTGAGCTCTTCATGTAAAAGGAGTGTTTTTTTTTAATAAATATGTACGTAAAATGAATAGAATAAAAATAATATGTTGTTCCTAGTAGCCACAGGTTTGCACAAAATAAAACAATTGAGTACATACTTTTAACTCACTTCACTAATCTCCTTATATGCAGAGTACATCATGGTGAAATGCCAGGCTGGATGCAGCACAAGCTGGAATCAAGACTGCCAGGAGAAATATTAATAACCTCAGCTACGTAGATAACACCACCCTTATGGCAAAAAGCAAAGAGGAACTAAAGAGGCTCTTGATAAAGGTGAAAGAGGAGAGAGTAAAAAAGCTGGCTTAAAACTCAACATTCAAAAAATGAAGATCATGTCATCCGGTCCCATCACTTCATGGCAAATAGATGGGGAAACAGTGGAAACAGTGGTGGACGTTCTTTTCTTGGGCTCCAAAATCATTGCAGATGGTGACTGCGGCCACTAAATTAAAAGACACTTGCTCTTTGGAAGAAAAGTTATGACCAACCTATGCAGCATATTAAAAAGCAGAGACAATACTTTGCTGACAAAGGTCTGTCTAGTCAAAGTTATGGTTTTTCCCGTAGTCATGTATGGCTGTGAGAGTTGGACTGTAAAAAAAGCTGAGCACCAAAGAATTGATGCTTTTGAACTGTGGTGTTGAAGACTCTTGAGAGTCCCTTGAACTGCAAGGCCATTAAACCAGCCAATCCTAAAGAAAATCAATCCTGAATATTCATTAGAAGGTCGGATGCTGAAGCTCAAGCTCCAATACTTTGGTCACCTGATGCGAAGAGCCAACTGATTAGAAAAGACCCTGAGGCTGGGAAAGATTGAAGGCAGGAGGAGAAGGGGATGATAGAGGACTAGATGGTTGGATGGCATCACCGACTCAATGGACATGAGTTTGAGTAGGCTCCGGGAGTTGTTGATGGACAGGGAAGCCTGGTGTGCTGCAGTCCATGGGATCACAAAGAGTCGGACATGACTGATCAACTGAACAACACCACTAATATTCTCCTATGGACAATCTTCTGAAGGTGATGATAATCCTCAGATTATAACTGGTTTCAGTGTGTGCACAGAGTAGCAGAAGGATTTGAAAACTAGACTGAGGTGTCAGCTTCCATAAGAATGACCTATTGGAAAAAGTGGACTTAAGTACCTCACAAATATCAGTTCTCCCGATTGCCCCCTTTGGGGACAAATTCCACGATCCACTTTGACTGAAGGCATGATCTAAAGAATCCATGCATCTGTTCTGTGACAGAATGTGTAGAAAACAGGCAAAATATTTTGGTTCAAAATGTTCAAAATAATATGAACATGAAGATACATAAAAACACAGGATTTGGAATTAGGCATTTAATCAGAGCAGGCAATGGCACCCCACTCCAGTACTCTTGCCTGGAAAATCCCATGGACAGAGGAGCCTGGTAGGCTGCAGTCCATGGGGTCGCTAAGAGTGGGACACAACTGAGCAACTTCACTTTCACTTTCACTTTTCACTTTCATGCATTGGAGAAGGAAATGGCAACCCATTACAGTGTTCTTGCCTGGAGAATCCCAGGGACGGGGGAGCCTGGTGGGCTGCTGTCTATGGGGTCGCAGAGTCAGACACGACCTAAGTGACTTAGCAGCAGCAGGAGGCATTTAATACATAATTTTCTAGCCATAAGAATCTTCGGCAAGTTAGTTTTCTTGAGCCTCAATTTTCTCACTGGTAAAAAAAGGGATAGTAAATCCAACTTCATAAAATGGTGATGAGGATTAAATGACATAATGGATGCAAATCACCCAGCACATATTCACTGTTCCATAATCGGAAGTTGTCTTCACCTCCCCTTTGGCTGACCTCTTTGGCTGGTAAGACAAATCTGGAAATCCAAGTGAAATTTGACACACTGATGCCTGAGGCAGAAGTATAAGCTTAATTTTAGTTCAGTATTAATCAGTAGTTAGTCTCTCATTTCTATTATTCACCAGTAAGGTACAGACACTATATAAATAACACAGTAGTGTCAAATACATGTTTTAGGTGTTACAAACCAGCTGGGAGATCTGCAATATGTGGGTGAATGTATCTTATATTCAAGGTTTACTCGATTTGAATGACTATGCTTTTATTTAATAGGCAAAACAGTAGCCTGTTAATGAGGGTTTTAAATTATATGAATATCTGCCTTCCTTTGGGACATTTTAGGGACCTATGACTCTTGAGTTTTTATCAGCCCTTTTCTTCCCTCTCTCCTTCTCTTTTCTTTCTTTCTTAGTCACAACTTTTCCAAACCTAGATGCTCCTCCACTGTGCTTTTCCAGAGCTCACTCTAAAGGACTCTAATGGATTCCTAGCAAGGAGTTAATGCCTTCTTATGTATCTCGGTGGCCACCCTGACTAAGCTCTTACAGGCTGACAGATGGATGTCTTAGATAGGTAGATACATTTGCACATAAGGTTTAAGTGGCAAGGAAAAAAAATGTCACTTTTGATGCTGATGAATTCTAGTAATGAGATTCTTGTCGGAGGAGGATTATGGGCACTGCTCCTTTTGGCAGCTTTCTGCAGAGTGGAATGGAATAGAAGCAATATGCTTACAGATGTTGACATGCCTGTTGCCTTGGCAACATCAGCCCCTGTCTTTGTGGCTGCTGCCAGCAAGGCAGCATCTGGCTCCAGCCCCATCTGTTGTACTGACTGCAGCATCTGCCTCTACCTTTTCTTCCGTGCATCTAGCTTGGACTTCCTATCCTCTGCCCACCCTCTGCTCTTGCTCTTGGATTGTAACATCTGCCACTATTCGTTCTTGCTTTACATACATGACTTCTAGTGTCAAAGAGTACT